>NC_041382.1:479153297-479240400 GCF_002162155.2 Triticum dicoccoides | reverse complement strand
ATCTATTTTTTATCATGGTCTCTTTATTGTTTTTGGATGTAACTTCTTTTCCTCTGCACTTATTTTATCTGGCTTATTGTTTTCAAACTTACCAACTTCTGACACGTTCATTTGAACCTTTTTTACCATGTACTCATGAAACTTTTCTTCATGTGTTTTTACTTGTTTTTGTTTCTCCATTTTTCCATGATTTTTTTATCGACGAACTTCTGAGGTTGCAGTCTCAATATTTTCCAAAAATTTACGGTTGTTGTAGTACAGACCAATCATACAAAAATGAGGCATTATAACGCTGTACGTCAGTGCTATATCATTGTTGACCAAGAAGTATCACCATGTAACAAATACAATCCTCACATGAGCATTTGCACGAACACGTTCCATGCAACCAAATGGGGGAAGGAGCATATGAGTTGTACATCTCTATGGCCTCGACGTGGGCAGGTCCCATCCTACTGGAGTGCAGGTCATCTCCATCAGCATGCCAAGTCCAGGTCGCCGCAAGAAGATGAAGCTGCACTGCGCAAGCAGAGGGAGAGAAGAAGTGCAAGCCGTGGCAGTTCGTGTTGACCGCGTGCGGCCGTGGGAGGTGCAAGCTTGGCCGCCGGCCGAAGCTGAACGGGGTCAAGTGAGGAAGTAGGCAGGCAGAGGTGGGAGGTGCACGTCGCCACAACCCTACCCCAACCTACGCTGCCGCCCTGTTCCGCGTACTCCAGCTCCTCCTGTTCGGATTCAGATAAAAGCATAAACGTTGCAGATTCGGTACATGGGGGCGAGGATGTGGTAGTAGGGTGAGATGCATAGTAGCAGTGGGATTCAGGGGGCGCTGCGGCTGTGAACTCCAGGGGGCATGTAGTTGAACGGCCGGAGTGTGGCGGTGACGAGCGTCGTCCGTGCTGCGGCGGTGGACCACCACCGAGAGGAGGCCGAAGGCGCGAGCAGAAGGGGATAGCCAGGAGGAGGCGGAAGGCGGGAGCCCCGTCGTGGGTTGGTGGCGCCTGGGGATGCAGGCACTTGGCGGCGCAGCGAAGTGGGGCTCCGGCGGCAGCGTGAAGTGGGGATCCGGCGCACTGTTGCTGTCGTCATCGATTTCTTGGGTGGATCCCGGGTCGGCGGCAACACACAGGGATCTAGGGGCGGCCGGGTCGCGCTGGGATGTTGGGTCTCGGCGGCGGGCGGGACTCTGGGGATCTGGCAGCGCGCGGTGGTGCAGGGGTCCGGCGGCGCCAGGAGGCGCGTCGGGCCGGGGGGAGGGGGTGGCGACGGCGGGTGAGGAGTTGGGGCCGGTGGCCGCCGGTGGGTGGTGGTTGGTGGCAGCGCGCGCGGGTCTGGGGGGAGGCCGACGGGCGTGGGTCGATGGGGTGGGGAGAGCTGGAATTTTTTTTTGTGCGTTTCGGGAGTTCGGGAACGTGTTGATCGAATCCTATATAGAGCTGCTGTGATTCAAATAACTATTTTAATCTTAGGATTAGAATAGTGTTGTCATATACTCCCTCCGTTCCAAAATAGGTGACTCAACTTTATACTAACTTTAGTATAAAGTTGAGTCATCTATTTCAGAACGGAGGGAGTATATATTTATATAACCCTGTTCATTAGTCTAAATAATCGCATAGACCGTTAGGTGCGTTTTTAAGCATTTTGTAATGAACAATACTACATAATGCATAGAAATGACTCAAAACTACCGTAGGGGAGGCACATAAATGACATGATCCAATGCGCAATGTGCCATGCATCATCTTGACTAAAAAGGGTTGAGTACGCTTGGATCTATGTTGTACCAAGATGTTCACGACGCGTTGAAGACAAGGGCTATCGCGTGAGAGTACGCACGTAGGATGCCAAGATATGACTTGAGAACCAGCGACACTACTTTGCATTTGAAATAAAACACCCCCATGACACCATCACACTTGACATGATCATGTACATTGATGAAGTTACATGCACAATTACAAATATATTGTGCATCATGATCCTCTAAGATTCGCCTTCGACATCTCAGATTCAAGCTTCTACTCACACACCTCATAAATGCGATGAAAGACAAGGGCTATCGCAAAAGAGCACGTAGGATGCCAATATCTGATTTGACAAATGGTAACACGACTTTGGATTTGAAATTAAACACCCATGACACCATCACACTTCGCATGCTCATGTTCATTTCTAAAGTTATGTGCACAATTACAAATATATTGTACATCATGATTCTCTATCACGGTACAACTTATAACACACTTAGGTGCGATTCTTCCCTCCCACTCGACTCGCCCTTAAAATAGTGTTCCCTCCAACTATTCTTTTCTTGGAAATAAATTCTTTCCTCCAAAATATCTTTCCCTCCAACTAGCCTCCCTCAAAAAATTTCCTTCCCTTCAGAATGTTTGAAAGGCCCGCTCGATTAACCCCCACCTCCTCTGTAAATACAACCTCTCCTTCATTATAAGTGTGACCACATCTCCTTCCAACAAACAAAGTGCCTCTCGTCTCTCTCTTCTAACCCAGTTCCCCTCCCTCCCTCGTGCCGGTGGCTCTAGCTCTGCCGCAACTAATCATTCGGTTCAACCGCGGCGTATGACATGACCGACGGCATTACGATGGACTCCATCCTCTTTGAAGATAAAAGTACTCCAATACCTCACCTTAGATGACGAGGTCACACCCCTGATCCCACATCAAATTTGCACATCCATCTAGATCTGCGCATCTAGTTCCTTGTTGAGTCGGAGATGCAATCTAAGATTGTGTTACTTGTACTAGTACTAGCTTTTAGGGTTTGTATCCGGGTTAAGACTGCGGGTCATTCTATCTAAGGTTCTATTATGTATACGATTTTCTAGTATGGGTATGATGTCGCAATGAAATGAAAGGTCGTAATATCTAATCTATTAGCCAATTACTCATTTTACTTTATTGATGAGCTTCCTGTTTGTCCAAACTTTTTTCCATGGAAATTGTTTTTCCAAACTTTGATCCTATCTTGTTCTTGTTCAATGATTATGCCCTTTTGTATTGCTTTTCCTCTGGAGTAAATTGTCTTGAGAAACTACATACATGTTTAATTGTCTTCATTGTTGTACAACAACTGATAAAAGCTCACCAACGGATTTGGAGATCATTCAAGCAGTCCCCAACTAGGATAATGGGTCTCAAACCGAAGAAGTGATGATTAGATGTCTAGAAGAAAGCGGGAAGGAAAACCCTGCAACTCTAGTTACAATATGTTGACATTGTTTGACATTCAAAAAGGTACTGGTAAATATAGATTATAATCTTATATGTTGAATTACATCTTAGCATGCATTTTTCTATAACATCAAGGAAGGAGAGAGGACTGTTACACGAAGCTCGGGCGCATCCAAGAGAAAGCGGGATGAACCGGTTAGTCAGCGTACTTTTTACCCAATAAACACTTATTTCAAAAGGATATTTAATGTATTGTCTTTGTTTCCTTTACCACTGCATATTGCGCAAATGCATTAATATTTTGGAATTGTGCAGTACCTAAATATTAAACCAGATTGATAACCTCGAGATATGATTTATGTAGACAGTTGGATTTTACATATGCTGAGCTGAATGCATGTCTGGAAGGCCAGCATGAAGAAATTCTACCTATGAAATTGTAGCGTAAACAACCTAAAACAGTCAAGAATGCTTTGGCAAAGGAACATGAGCCTATTGCTATGAAGGAGCCCTAGCAGATCAACATGAAGAGACTGAAGATGCCAAGGGGTATGTAGCATATCGGCATTAAGAGGCTCAACTTGCCAAGGAGAGGCCCTAGCAGAGTTTCATGAGGAGGCAGGAACTGCCACGGAGGCCATGGCCGAGCAGCATAAAGAGCCAGAAGCTGGCAAGGCGGCCCTGCCAGAGCAACATGAAGACCTTCAAGTTGTCAACAATGTTGTGGCCAAGCAGCATGATGAGAATGAAGCTTGCAAGGATGAACCGCATGAGCAACGGGGAGACCTTGAGGTTGTCAAGAAGGTCCTAGCAAAGCAGTAGGAAGAACTTGAAGCTATCAAGACAGCCCTCGCAGAGCACCAGCAAGAACTTGAATCTGTCAAGAAGGCCCTGCCAGTGCACAAGGATGAACTTGAAGGTTTTGAACTGGCCTGGTAGACTACAATGAAGAAGTTGTAATGCCCTATTAGACTAACTAAAATTGTCATCAAGGCAATTCGAGAGCAAAAGGTTGCAGTAGAAACTAACAAGTGTCATATTTTGTTGTGCGATACTTTGTCCCATGGTGCTTAATTGAATGTCGCCAATTGTGTGATACTTTGTCCCATAGAGCAAATAATGAAATTTGTACCATTTTGGAAGCAAATTTAAATATAAAATAAATTATCAGAGTCTACAAACAATGACAGATATGGATACTGTCACTAGCGTATGGACCCACATGTAAGCAGCCACGTCATCCACCTCTGGTCCCACATTTAAGCAGCCATGTCAGTAATTTATGGGCCGATAAGTCAATGATGTCTACTACACAACCTTCTTCTTGTAGACATTGTTGGGCCTCCAAGTGCAGAGGTTTGTAGGATAGTAGCTATAACACCCTTGATGCGACTATAGCTCCCACGTGCCGAGGCACGACTTAGAGATATAATCGCATTGAAGGCATATGTCGCAAGTTAGGCAATCTTCACAAACATCCCACGTAATATAACAATAAAAGGGGAGAACATAATTGGCTTACACTCGCCACGTCAATCAAGTACATAAATAACATTACATCATCCAAACACTCATGGCCCGACTACGGCGCCAAAATGAAAGAGAACCCAACATGCGACACGGTCCCAATCACCCCCAACTGGGCACCACTACTGATCATCGGGAAAGGAAACATAGTATCGTTGAGAGTCTTCGTCGAACTCCCACTTGAGCTCGTACGCGTCTGCTGGAGCGGAATCATCAGGCCCTGCATCTGGTGTAATAGTAATCTGTGAGCCACAGGGACTCAGCAATCTCGCACCCTCGCGATCAAGACTATTTAAGCTTATAAGAAGGGTAAGGCAATATACATGTGGAACTGCTGCAAGTGACTAGCATATGTGGTGGCTAACTTATACGCAAAAGAGAGCGAGAAGAGGAGGCAAAGCGCGAGCGAGAATCTAGAGAGCAACCTGCGCAAACATTACTCCAACACCGTGTCCACTTCCCGGACTCCGCCGAGAAGGGGCCATCACGGTAACACACTCAGTTGATTCATTTTAATTAAGTTTAGTTCAAGTTATCTACAACCGGACATTAACAAATTCCCATCTGCCCATAACCGCGGGCACGGCTTTCGAAAGTTCAATCCCTGCAGGGGAGTCCCAACTTAGCCCTTGACAAGCTCTCACGGTCAACGAAGGAATAGACCTCCACCCGAGACACACCGATCAGACTTGGTAACCCGGTACAACAAGACAATTCGACAGGTTAAAACAAGACCAGCAACACCACCCGAATGTGCCGACAAATCTCGATAGGAGCTGCACATATCTCTTTCTCAGGGCACACTCAGATAAGCAATCCGTACAACTAAAACCAGCCCTCGAGTTTCCCCGAGGTGGCGCTACAAGGGGCTTTAGTTTGGACCAACACTCAGAGGAGCACTGGCCCGGGGGGGTTAAAAGAAGATGACCCTTGAGTCTGCAGAACCCAAGGGAAAGAAAAGGCTAGGTGGCGAATGGTAAAACCAATGTTGGGAATTGCTGGAAAAGCTTTAATCAAGGCGAACTATCAAGGGGTTCCCATTATAACCCAACCGCGTAAGGAACGCAAAATCCGGGAACATAACACCGATATGACGGAAACTAGGGCGGCAAGAGTGGAACAAAACACTAGGCGAGAGGCCGAGACTTCCACCCTTCACCAAGTATATAGATGCATTAAGATAATATAGCAATTTAGTGATATCCCAACAAGTAAATAAATGTTCCAACAAGGAACGGCTCCAATCTTCACCTGCAACTATCAACGCTATAAGAGGGGCTGAGCAAAGCGGTAACATAGCCAATCAATGGTTTGCTAGGACATGGTGGGTTAGAGGTTTGACATGGCAATTGGAAGGCTGACAAGCAAAAGGTAGGCATCGTAGCATTGGCATAGCAAAAGAGCGAGCAAACTAGCATAGCAAAGATAGTAGTGATTTCGAGGGTATGATCATCTTGCCTGCACAGTTGTCAGAGTTGACTGGATCCTCAAGAGCAAGCTCAACGGGCTCCTTGTTAGCGAAATCGTCTCCCGGCTCTACCCAAACAAGACAAACAAGCAACAAGGATACAATCAACCACGTGGAAACTCAAACAACACAATGCAAAGATGACATGCTATGCGGGATGCGATGCAGGATGCAAAATGCAAGATATGACAGGAAATGCATGAAGCTGGCCTCAACTTGGAAAACCAAGTGTGCCACTAGAAAGATGGGATGAAACCGCTTGAAAACGATATAAAGAACGCCGGAATCGGAGTTACGGTTTGGAAATGGCAAGCGATTTAAGAATGACACCGGTCTGCGATTTACAGCAAGTAGGCATCTAAATGTAATGGAATGAACATGCTACAGCACCCAAACATGACAACAAAATACATGGCAGGGAAGCATTCAAGATGCTTAACAAAAGACTAGCACTGAGCCACGGCCAATTCATCCATTATGAGGTTCAAACAAGCATGTCAAAAACGCAAATGCAAAACAGATTTCAGACTTAGTGAAATTGTCACTTGTCTGAAATTTCAGATCATGAAGCCCTCTTCGGAGCAACAAAACAACATGATATATGACCTGATTATGACAAAGAAGAACATGGAATGGAGCTACTCAACAAACTTAACAAAAGACCCAAAGTGACCTTGAGCCAAAAGGGATCGCAAAATATACTAACAAGCACACGAACATAGCAAAAACATAATCAGTTTTCAGACTTAGTGAAAACTGGGGCATGCTGAAACATAACTCACGAAGGCATGTAAACGAGCTCGATGCACTCACTATGGTGCAAGTCATGGCAAGGAAAGCATACACCCATAAAAAAGGCACAAAATACAAGCTAGACATGGCAAGAACAAAGGCATAGCATGCATGGATCAACTACAAATAGCATCGGCAAAATTGCAAACTAGATGACGATCTGCCAAGATTCACAATGAAGCAAAAGTAGAGCTCGATTGACTCAAGCTAGGGTGCTCCATAATTGCAAACAAAGATATGGATGGATAGAGCACTACAAGATTAACAAAACTCCCTTACTAATCATCCTCAAAAGAGGCACGGATCACTAGGAAACAACAAGAACATATGGCATCGCGAACTAAACAATCCCAGGACTTAGTGAAATCACTAAGTCCCTGAAAACAGAATTACCGGGTGCCTCACTTTGCAAGCTTGAACAAGTCACCACACACATCCTAAAAATGCATGGGTTGCACCTCTGGAAAGATAACAAGATGCTTAACAAAACATATGAAGGACTCACAGGCATATCATGCACACAATAATCATGGCAAAAATGACAAAAGTCTAAGATGAACTAGTAGATCTGACAATTAACTCATGAATCCCTCTTCTAACAGCATTTCGGGCATCAAGATGAACTCAAATGAAAATGATGCAATGGAATGAAATGATGTACTCTCTGAGATGAACATTTTCATATGCTATATGCCCAAATCGGAGCTACAGATGCAAAGTTACGGAACCGCGAACATAGCAACTTGGATCAGGAATCTCCGGGACTTAGCAAAAAAATCAACCTCCCCTTGGGTTTTTTTCAGATCTGAGATCCGGATCGGCACGGATTTCAGAGCACGCCGGAGTCACTGTTCCTGTTCGCCGGAATCAATGGGGGAGGAGGCCGGAGGAGTCGCCGGGGTAGCCGGATCCGGTGACGCTCGTCGGGGCTTGGCCGGCGTGGGGCGGCGCGATGGAGGCGGCGGCTCCCGCGGCGCGGGCGCGCGATGGCGAGGCGCGGTGGCGGCGAGGAGCTCCGGCGGCTCGGGCGGCCGGAGATGGCCGGCGAAGGCGGCGCGACGGTCGGAGGCGATCGGCCCCGAGGAAGAGGCGACGGGGCGCTCGGGGGCAGGCGGCGGACGGAGTGGGCCTTGGGGGCCCGGTTTGGGCCTCCCGGGCCGCGGTGGCGGCGAGGTGGCGAGAGCCACGTGGCGGCAGCGGACTGGCTGAGGCGGCGGCGGCGATTTCTCCGCTAGGAGGCGGACATATCCGGCGGCGGCGCGAGTGTTTTTTTTAGGGTTAGGGGGGAGAGGATCCGAGATTTAGAATTGGGGGTGTATATATAGGCATAGGGGGAGCTAGGAGACTCCAAATGAGGTGCGGTTTTCAGCCACGCGATCGTGATTGAACGCTCTAGGACATGGAGCAGAGTTTGGTGGGTTTTGGGCCAAATTGGAGGGGTGTTGGGCTGCAACACACACGAGGCCTTTTCGGTCCCTCGGTTAACCGTTGGGGTATCAAACGAAGTCCAAATGATACGAAACTTGACAGGCGGTCTACCGGTAGTAAACCAAGGCCGCTTGGCAAATCCCAGTCCAATACGGAAATGTTTAATCCCCACACACGAAAGAAAGTTAGAAATGACCACCGGAGGAGAACGAAGCGCCGGAATGCAAAACGGACAACGGGGAAAATACTCGAATGCATGAAATGAACACGTATGCAAATGCAATGCACATGATGACATGATATGAGATGCATGACAAAGACAACAACACACGGAGACAAAGACCCGAACCCGAGAAAATAAAATAACTTAACGCTAGAAACAGCAAGAGTTGGAGTACAAATTGGGAAAGTTACATCCGGGGTGTTACAGTAGCAAATTTCCCTCAAGTGGATGACCTAAGGTTTATCAATCCGTAGGAGGCATAGGATGAAGATGGTCTCTCTCAAGCAACCCTGCAACCAAATAACAAAGAGTCTCTTGTGTCCCCAACACACCCAATACAATGGTAAATTGTATAGGTGCACTAGTTCGGCGAAGAGATGGTGATACAAGTGGTATATGGATAGTAGATAAAGGTATTTGTAATCTGAAATTATAAAGATAGCAAGGTAACAAGTGATAAAAGTGAGCGTAAACGGTATTGCAATGCTAGGAAACAAGGCCTAGGGTTCATACTTTCACTAGTGTAAGTTCCCTCAACAATACTAACATGATTGGATCACATAACTATCCCTCAACATGCAACAAAGAGTCACTCCAAAGTCACTAATAGCTGAGAACGAATGAAGAGATTATGGTAGGGTACGAGACCACCTCAAAGTTATTCTTTCCAATCAATTTGTTGGGCTATTCCTATAAGTGTCACAAACAGCCCTAGAGTTTGTACTAGAATAACACCTTAAGACACAAATCAACCAAAATCCTAATGTCACCTAGATACTCCAATGTCACCTCAAGTATCCGTGGGTATGATTATACGATATGCATCACACAATCTCAGATTCATCTATTCAACCAACACAAAGGACCTCAAAGAGTGCCCCAAAGTTCTACCGGAGAATCACGACGAAAACGTGTGCCAACCCCTATGCATAGGTTCATGGGCGGAACCCGCAAGTTGATCACCAAAACATACATCAAGTGAATCACGTGATATCCCATTGTCACCACAGATATCCACGGCAAGACATACATCAAGTGTTCTCAAATCTTTAAAGACTCAATCCGATAAGATTACTTCAAAGGGGAAACTCGATTCATTACAAGATAGAAGAGGGGGAGGAGAAACATAGGATCCAACTATAATAGCAAAGCTCGCGATACATCAAGATCGTGCCAAATCAAAAACACAAGAGAGAGAGAGAGAGAGAGATCAAACACATAGCTACTGGTACATACCCTCAGCCCCGAGGGAGAACTACTCCCTCCTCGTCATGGAGAGCACCGGGATGATGAAGATGGCCACCGGAGAAGGATTGCCCCCTCCAGCAGGGTGCCGGAACGAGTCTAGATTGGTTTTTGGTGGCTACGGAGGCTTCTGGCGGCGGAAATCCCGATCTATTCTTCGTTCTGGAAGTTTTAGGATACGTGGGTATATATGGGTGAAAGGAGTATGTCGGTGGACCGAAGGGGTGGCCACGAGGCAGGGGGTGCGCCCCAGGGGGGTGGGCGCGCCCCTACCCTCGTGAGCTCCTCCTTCATCTTCTGACGTAGGGTCCAAGTCTATCCGGTAGGTTTCCTTCCAAAAATAACTTCTCCAGTTGATTTCGTTCCGTTTCGACTCCGTTTGATATTCCTTTTCTTCGAAACACTGAAATGGGCATAAAACAGCAAATCTGGGATGGGCCTCCGGTTAATAGGTTAGTCCCAAAAATAATATAAAAGTGGAAAATAAAGCCCAGTATTGCCCAAAACAGTAGATAATATAGCATGGAGCAATCAAAAATTATAGATACGTTGGAGACGTATCAAGCATCCCCAAGCTTAATTCCTGCTCGTCCTCGAGTAGGTAAATGCTAAAAAGATAATTGTTGATGTGGAATGCTAGTTGGCATAATTTCAATGTAATTCTTCTTACTTGTGATATGAATATTCAGATCCGAAAGATTCAAGACAAAAGTTCATATTGACATAAAAATAATAATACTTCAAGCATACTAATAAAGCAATTATGTCTTCTCAAAATACCATGGCCAAAGAAAGCTATCCCTACAAAATCATATAGTCTGGCTATACTCTATCTTCACCACACAAAGTATTTAAATCATGCACAACCCCGATGACAAGCCAAGCAATTGTTTCATACTTTTAATGTTCTCAAACTTTTTCAATCTTCACGCAATACATGAGCGTGAGCCATGGACATAGCACTATAGGTGGAATAGAATGGTGGTTGTGGAGAAGACAAAAAGGGAGAAGATAGTCTCACATCAACTAGGCGTATCAACGGGCTATGGAGATGCACATCAATAGATATCAATGTGAGTGAGTAGGGATTGCCATGCAACGGATGCACTAGAGCTATAAATGTATGAAAGCTCAACAAAAGAAACTAGTGGGTGTGCATCCAACTCGCTTGCTCACGAAGACCTAGGGCGTTTTGAGGAAGCCCATCATTGGAATATACAAGCCAAGTTCTATAATGAAAGATTCCCACTAGTATATGAAAGTGACAACATAGGAGACTCTCTATCATGAAGATCATTGTGCTACTTTGAAGCACAAGTGTGGTAAAAGGATAGTAGCATTGCCCCTTCTCTCTTTTTATCTCATTTTTTTATTTATTATTTATTTTTTTGGGCCTTCTCTTTTTTTATGGCCTCTTTTCTCCTTTTTGGGCTTCTTTGGCCTCTTTTATTTATTTATTTTCGTCCGGAGTCTCATCCCGACTTGTGGGGGAATCATAGTCTCCACCATCCTTTCCTCACTGGGACAATGCTCTAATAATGATGATCATCACACTTTTATTTTCTTACAACTCAAGAATTACGACTCGATACTTAGAACAAGATATGACTCTATATGAATGCCTCCGGTGGTGTACCGGGATGTGCAATGATGCATGAGTGACATGTATGAAAGAATTATGAACGGTGGCTTTGCCACAAATACGATGTCAACTACATGATCATGCAAAGCAGTATGACAATGATGGAGCGTGTCATAATAAACGGAACGGTGGAAAGTTGCATGGCAATATATCTCAGAATGGCTAAGGAAATGCCATAATAGGTAGGTATGGTGGCTGTTTTCAGGAAGGTATATGGTGGGTATATGGTACCGGCGAAAGTTGCGCGGTACTAGAGAGGCTAGCAATGGTGGAAGGGTGAGAGTGCGTATAATCCATGGACTCAACATTAGTCATAAGAACTCACATACTTATTACAAAAATCTATTAGTTATCGAAACAAAGTACTACGCGCATGCTTCTAGGGGGATAGATTGGTAGGAAAAGACCATCGCTCGTCCCCGACCGCCACTCATAAGGAAGGCAATCAAAAAATAAATCATGCTGCGACTTCACCACATAACGGTTTACCATACGTGGATGCTACGGGAATCACAAACTTCAACACAAGTATTTATCAAATTCACAACTAATCAACTAGCATGACTCTAATATCACCATCTCCATATCTCAAAACAATTATCAAGTATCAAACTTCTCATAGTATTCAACACACTCATAAGAGAATTTTATTATTCTTGAATACCTAGCATATTAGGATTTTAAGCAAATTACCATGCTATTTAAGGCTCTCAAAATAATCTAAGTGAAGCATGAGAATTCATCTATTTCTATAAAATAAAACCACCACCGTGCTCTAAAAGGATATAAGTGAAGCACTAGAGCAAATGACAAACTACTCCGAAAGATATAAGTGAAGATCAATGAGTAGTCGAATAATTATGCAACTATGTGAAGACTCTCTAACATTTAATAATTTCATATCTTGGTAATTTATTCAAACAGCAAGCAAAGCAAAATAAAATGACATCTACGAATAGCAAACATCATGTGAAGAAGCAAAAACTTAGGATCAACCGATACTAACCGATAGTTGTTGAAGAAGAAAGGTGGGATGCCAACCGGGGCATCGCCAAGCTTAGATGCTTGAGACTTCTTGAAATATTATCTTGGGATGCCTTGGGCATCCCCAATCTTGAGCATTTGTGTCTCCTTAATTCCTCTCATATCACGGTCTCCCTAAATCTCAAAAGCTTCATCCACACAAAACTCAATAAGGACTCGTGAGATAAGTTAGTATAAACCATTGCAAAAACCTTATCATACTCTACTGTAGAAAATCACTAAAATTATTATTCAACAATGAATACTAAATCTTCTGCATATTTAATAGTCATATCCTCAAATAGAATCATTAAAGAAGCAAATATATGCAAACAATGTAAACATAACAGCAATCTGCCTAAACAGGATAGTCTGTAAAGAATTCTGCAACATCCATACTTCCCTAGCTCCAAAAATTATGAAAGAAAATTCCCACTGTAGTAAATTTATCAGAGATTAATATTCAAAATATTTCAACATTTTATCACATTCTGAATTTTCTAGGGAATTATTGAAACATCGGTAAACTTTCTGTTTTCAAACAACAACATGTATACTTGTAACATAGGCATAGTAAAGACTATCAATGCCAATTTTATTGAAATAAAAGATGCAAAACATTGTTCTAAATAAAATCAAGCAAATCCTAACAAAATAAATTGATGCTCCAAGCAAAACACATATCATGTGGCGAATAAAAATATAGCTCCAAGTAAAGTTACCGATGAACGAAGACGAAAGACGGGATGCCTTCTGGGGCATCCCCAAGCTTAGGCTCTTGGTTGTCCTTGAATATTACCTTGGGGTGCCTTGGGCATACCCAAGCTTAGGCTCTTGCCACTCCTTATTCCATGGTTCATCGAATCCTTACCCAAAACTTGAAAACTTCACAACACAAAACTTAAAGTAGAAAACTCGTGAGCTCCGTTAGTATAAGAAAATAAATCACCACTTCAAGGTACTGTAATGAACTCATTCTTTATTTATATTGGTGTTAAAACTACTGTATTCCAACTTATCTATGGTTCATGCCCTCCGATACTACTCATAGATTCATCAAAATAAGTAAACAACGCATGAAAAACAGAATCTGTCAAAAACAGAACAGTCTGTAGTAATCTGGATCAAACGTATACTTCTGGAACTCATAAAATTCTCATATAAATTTCTGGACCTAAGGAATTTATATATTAATCATATTCAAAAATAATTAACTAAATAGAACTCTCCAAATAAAAATGGCAGCAATTCTCGTGAGCACTAAAGTTTCTGTTTTTTACAGCAAGATCAACAAGACTTTTCCCAAGTCTTCCCAAAGGTTCTACTTGGCACAAACACTAATTAAAAGCATAAAACCACATCTAAACAGAGGCTAGATGAATTATTTATTACTAAACAGGAACAAAAAGCAAGGAACTAAAATAAAATTGGGTTGCCTCCCAACAAGCGCTATCGTTTAACGCCCCTAGCTAGGCATGATGATTTCAACGATGCTCACATAAAGGATAAAAATTGTAACATAAAGAGAGAATCATGAAGAATATGACTAGCACATTTAAGTCTAACATACTTCCTATGCATAGGGGTTTTGTGAGCAAACAACTTATGGGAACAATAATCAACTTGCATAGGAAGGTAAAACAAGCATAACTTCAAAACTTTAAGCACACAGAGAGGAAACTTGATATTATTGCAATTCCTACAAGCATATATTCCTCCCTCATAATAATTTTCAGTAGCATCATGAATGAATTCAACAATATAACTAGTACCTAAAGCATTCTTTTCATGATCTACAAGCATAGAAAATTTATTACTCTCCACATAAGCAAAATTCTTCTCATGAATAATAGTAGGAGCAAACTCAACAAAATAACTATCGTGTGATTGAAAATTAAGATCAAGATGACAAGTTTCATGGTTATCATTATTCTTTAAAGCATACGTGTCATCACAATAATCATCATAGATAGGAGGCATGCTTTCATCATAATAAATTTGCTCACCAAAACTTGGGGGACAAAAAATATCATCTTCATCAAACATAGCTTCCCCAAGCTTGTGGCTTTGCATATCATTAGCATCATGGATATTCAAGGAATTAATACTAACAACATTGCAATCATGCTCATCATTCAAATATTTAGTGCCAAACATTTTATAGATTTCTTCTTCTAGCACTTTAGCACAATTATCCTTTCCATCATACTCACGAAAGATGTTAAAAAGGTGAAGCGTATGAGACAAACTCAATTCCATTTTTTGTAATTTTCTTTTATAAACTAAACTAGTGATAAAACAAGAAACTAAAAGACTCGATTGCAAGATCTAAAGATATACCTTCAAGCGCTAACCTCCCCGGCAACAGCGCCAGAAAAGAGCTTGATGTCTACTACACAACCTTCTTCGTGTAGACGTTGTTGGGCCTTCAAGTGCAGAGGTTTGTAGGACAGTAGCAAATTTCCCTCAAGTGGATGACCTAAGGTTTATCAATCCGTAGGAGGCGTAGGATGAAGATGGTCTCTCTCAAGCAACCCTGCAACCAAATAACAAAGAGTCTCTTGTGTCCCCAACACACCCAATACAATGGTAAATTGTATAGGTGCACTAGTTCGGCGAAGAGATGGTGATACAAGTGGTATATGGATAGTAGATAAAGGTATTTGTAATCTGAAATTATAAAAATAGCAAGGTAACAAGTGATAAAAGTGAGCGTAAACGGTATTGCAATGCTAGGAAACAAGGCCTAGGGTTCATACTTTCACTAGTGTAAGTTCCCTCAACAATACTAACATGATTGGATCACATAACTATCCCTCAACATGCAACAAAGAGTCACTCCAAAGTCACTAATAGCGGAGAACGAACGAAGAGATTATGGTAGGGTACAAAACCACCTCAAACTTATTCTTTCCAATCAATCCATTGGGCTATTCCTATAAGTGTCACAAACAGCCATAGAGTTCGTACTAGAATAACACCTTAAGACACAAATCAACCAAAACCCTAATGTCACCTAGATACTCCAATGTCACCTCAAGTATCCGTGGGTATGATTATACGATATGCATCACACAATCTCAGATTCATCTATTCAACCAACACAAAGGACCTCAAAGAGTGCCCCAAAGTTCTACCAGAGAATCACGACAAAAACGTGTGCCAACCCCTATGCATAGGTTCATGTGCGGAACCCGCAAGTTGACCACCAAAACATACATCAAGTGAATCACGTGATATCCCATTGTCACCACAGATATCCACGGCAAGACATACATCAAGTGTTCTCAAATCTTTAAAGACTCAATCCGATAAGATTACTTCAAAGGGGAAACTCGATTCATTACAAGAGAGAAGAGGGGGAGGAGAAACATAGGATCCAACTATAATAGAAAAGCTCGCGATACATCAAGATCGTGCCAAATCAAGAACACGAGAGAGAGAGAGAGAGAGATCAAACACATAGCTACTGGTACATACCCTCAGCCCGAGGGAGAACTACTCCCTCCTCGTCATGGAGAGAATCGGGATGATGAAGATGGCCACCGGAGAAGGATTGCCCCCTCCGGCAGGGTGCCGGAACGGGTCTAGATTGGTTTTTGGTGGCTACGGAGGCTTCTGGCGGCGGAAATCCCGATCTATTCTTCGTTCTGGAAGTTTTAGGATACGTGGGTATATATGGGTGAAAGGAGTATGTCGGTGGACCGAAGGGGTGGCCACGAGGCAGGGGGGCGCGCCCCGGGGGGTGGGCGCGCCCCTACCCTCGTGAGCTCCTCCTTCATCTTCTGGCGTAGGGTCCAAGTCTATCCGGTAGATTTCCTTCCAAAAATAACTTCTCCAGTTGATTTCGTTCCGTTTCGACTCCGTTTGATATTCCTTTTCTTCGAAACACTGAAATAGGCATAAAACAACAAATCTGGGCTGGGCCTCCGGTTAAGGTTAGTCCCAAAAATAATATAAAAGTGGAAAATAAAGCCCAATATTGCCCAAAATAGTAGATAATATAGCATGGAGCAATAAAAAATTATAGATACGTTGGAGACGTATCAGTCAACAGTGTTGGCCTGTCAAAACTGGGCCCAGCTATAAGGTGCCACATTAGTGGATTATGGGCCCGTATGTCACAAACGTTGACTGGCCAAACATGGTTGGTCTATTGTTAGTGTCAGATGTATCATCACTGAAAACTATGATTAGCGACGGTTGTTAGTATACAGTGACAGTTCTAGTGACATTTTTTGCCCATCGCAAAAGACAGGTTCGACGACGTTTTTGGGTTCGTCACCTGAGATATGATCTTGTGAGACGAAAAAAGTGGTACCGTTAAGATTATATTTTCCATGACGGTGCTTCGGTGACGGTGGGGGCGACGGCCAGAAAACATCACGGGGGTATTTTCGGCGACGAAAAAGGGTTATATGTGAAACAAGTGAAATGTCGTAAAATAGAGCAAATTTTGTAGTGACGCGAGAGCCATGTGCTCGTGGTAAGCATATTTGGTATCTTCAGGGCAACTCTCTTCTTCTTCCTCTTCTTTTTCTTCTGGGGTAGCCTTGGCCTTCAAAGCTAGGTTGGGTGAGGATTTCTTTGACCGTTGGACACGAGCTAGAGCATTGTTGGCGGTCTTGTTCAAGATGTTTATAGCAATAAACCATACAACACATCGCTTGAGGACAAGGTGTGGAAGTCCGATCTTTGACGGATCACGGAGGATATGACCTTGTTTATGGCATGATGGCCTTGAGGAACTTGCGCTTGATCCAGCTATCATCTGTATCCTTGCTCCCATGATCTTGGAATGAGACCGCGAGAGTTGTCAATCTCCAGTAGAGCTCACAAGTATCTTCATCTTCATTCATCACAAACTCATCAGCCTCATCAATTATCACCTCAAAGTTGGAGCATTTAATGCTCAAGCTTCCCTTGTACAAAGAGATGATGTGTTCCCATGCATCTTTTGCAAGAGTGAATGGGTGCAAGTGAGCCAGCTCTTCGGGAGGCATTGTGGCTTGAAGAATGAACAAGGCGGAGTGGTTGTATTGATTGTCCATTTCTTCTCTTGGAGTGAAGTTGTTTGGACCATGTGGGTAGAAGCCTTGTTCAATGATTCTCCAAAGATGTGTTCAGATGTGATTCAAATGAGACTTGATATGAAAAACCCAATTAGGAAAGTCATTTAACAAAAGCTTAGGAGGAGGACCAAGATGGTTGATATGAGGTGCATGGACCAGCCCTCCATAGGTCGGGGGAGGGGCAGCCGCGGCATGGATGCATGTCCCATTATTTCCTTGAGGCAAAGGATTCTTATCACTACTAGCCCCATCCTCACCGGAGTCGGCATCCTACTCCGCAGTAGTGGGTTTAGCCACTTGAAGCGGATCAGTAGTAAGTTTGGGACCATCAAGGAAGTATTTAAATAAGGATTTGACATCGGTCATCATAGAGGTTCTAAGTGAAACAATAGCTTCATTTAGGTCCTCTCGTGTGACTGTCATCACCGCCTCGGCCACGGGTAGTTCGTCCTCTCGTGGCCCATCATCAACCATACTCTTTAGGTGGTTAAGCCCTTAAAAAGAGACGAGGCTCTGTTACCAATTGAAAGGATCGATATGGTTGACTAGAGGGGGTGAATAGTCAGCTACTAATTTTTAGCTCTTCTTAACAAATTAGGTTTAGCAACAAATAGGTTGTCTACATATTCATCTAGGTGAACAACCTGTATGATGCTAACAATAACAACAACACCAGAAGCAAGCAAGGAATACAACACAAGGATAGCTTTCACAAAGTAAAGGTAAGAGATAACCACAAGTGGAGCCAGTGGAGACGAGGATGTGTTACCAAAGTTCCTTCCCTTTAGGGGGAAGTACGTCTCCGTTGAAGTAGTGTGGAGGCATAATGCTCCCCAAGAAGCCACTAGGGCCACCGAATTCTCCTCGGACCCTCACACAATGCAAGATGTCGTGATTCCACTAGTGGTGTGAATGAAGGCGGCGACCAAACCTTTACAAACAAGGTTGGGGCAATCTCGACAACTTAATTGGAGGCTCCCAACACTACCACGAAGATTGACCACAATGGATTGTGGATCCGAGGTGACCTCTTCCGTCTAGGGTGCCAACACACAAGAGTAACAAGATCCGCAAGGGATTAGTGTGGGGAATCAAATTTCTCTCAGTGGAAGTGTAGATCGAGGCCCTGTCAAGCAAACCCTAGAAAATCAACAAGATTTGATGGATAGAGAGAGAGAGAGAGAGAGAGAGAGAGAGAGAGAGAGAGAGAGATCGGGTGAAAATGAGCTTTGGGGCAACAATGGAGCTTGGGGAAAAGAGGTAGGTCAACTTAGGGAAGAAGACCTCCTTTTATAGTGAGGAAGCAAATCCAACCGTTTTCTGCCCAGACACGCGCTCAAGCGGTATTACCGCTCAAGAGAGAGGTACCACCGCTCAAGAGGTACCACCTCTTGGAGTGGTGGTACCGGCCACCCAGTGCAAACAAGGCGAGCTAGGAGCACGGTAGTTCCGCCGGAGTGGTACTATCAGCCCTTCGAGCGGTACTACCGCACAGGGTAGTACAGCGCGGTGGTACCCGTAGTAGTAGAGAGGCGTAGGGCGATAGTACCACTTGAAGCGGTACAACCACGATCTACTACCGTGGATGCGAACACAAGTTTCGAGGGGCATTAATTAAGCAACGATAGACCAGCGGTGGAAGGAGTTGTAGTACCACCAGCCTCAACCACCGCCCTACCACCACGAGAGCGGGGAGGGCAACAAAAGCCCAAAAACAAGCGGTGGTAGCCGCGGTACTGGACCGCGATAGTACCGCAAGAAGCGGTAGTACCGCTGCTAGGAGCAGTACTACCACTAGGGTGGGATCAAGAAGCTCGAGAAAATAGGGAGAACTCCATGTTGCCGGGAAGGAAATGGGGGTGCAAAGGAAACGTATACGTGATAATTCCACCCTAACCTTTCCACTGCGGACCCCCTCTTGATAGTACGGATTTCCTACACTCAAATCCACCAAACAGAAAACATCAGAAAATAACCGTCTTCATCCTTAATCACCGACGGGAAATAAACCGTCTCGTGCCATCTCATATAATCTTTGAAATACTCAATGACACGGTTAGTCTGCAAATCGCATTGTCATCAAACACCAAAACTACTAAAGGGTAAAATATGCCCTAACAACACGCACTACCAAAGTACGGAGGGGAAGCCATTCATATTGATGCATTGTTGGATGAAGCTCAATAATTAGAGCCATTGGATCAACAACATGTGTCTTTTTTGCAAAAAGAATCAGATCTATTATAAAAGTTCACCGGAAGTACAAAGTATCACAAACATAATAAAAATTGCATCGAGATTCCGAGACCACCGAACGACCACTACTGCCACCAGAACGAGTCACCGACATGCCCCTATCACCGCTCCCCTACCAGAGCCTGCCTGACCATGTCGATGGCAGCCGGGAAGTCTTCGTGCATGTGCCCCTAAGGACCAGTGCCCTAGAGCCACGGTCGTCGCCGTTGAACACTTGCATAGATCTGAAGCACCAGATACCAAATCTCGCCACATGACAAGAAACCCTAACCTCACCGTCCCAAGGACACGCCAGGAATCTACGCCCAAGCTCCATTGACTACGTCCAAATGGACAAACTCAAGGGTTACCAAAGCCCGGAAGACAAACTCAAAGAATAAGCGCCGCCATACGCCCAACCCACGCACTTGTGAGGACTAAAAAATTCTAACCTAAACTACTAACCGGAGCGGAGGCATCGGGATTCCCCTCCCCGCCACCGGCCGTCGAAGCGGAAGGCAGAGGGAAGGTGAATCCATGGACTCACCAGTGAAGTATGGAAGGGAAGTTTGCCATAGACGCCTAGGGTTAGGGGAGGAAACGAGAGGAAATTATGTAATTGTAACATGTGTCTATGAAGAAGTTCAAGCTCGAGAATAGGAAGCTTGAGATGAAAGCCCCTTTTGAGGATCGTGATTTAATTTGGGATTGATGAATGTTAAAAACTTGTTGACATCCGGTGCTTTTAGGATTTATATGTATGGTAGAATTGGTAACGATCGATGATTCAAAGTGAGGTTGTATGACAGACATTTGATTTAACGAAAAATGTATTTGGCAACCGTGTGACAGATTGCAAAACTGCCACACGATCCCATCAATGTCCGCGGACACGATCCCGCCGCCCGATCGACCCGCACCGTTTCGCTTCTCCCGCGCACGATCTTCTCATGATCCCGCCTAGCAGTTCCGCTTCTCCCGCGCGCGTGATCTTTTTTTCCTCTGTGCGCAAAAAAATTAGCGCTAAGTGGGATTCGATCCCTCGACCAACAGGTTCGCATGTAGGCTGAGTACCACTGGGATAATTTCATTGGCATGTGCACAAGTGGATTAGTTAAGTATTCAGGCTGTCAGAGTTCAGATGGATCCAAACCAAGATTTGATCCATCTCGTGCTCGCGTAAATAGAAAAGCTTGGGCACTCTCTAACAACTGACTAATATTCAAAATTTGCTTCTACTATATATATCGGCATCTCAATTTCCGTACATCTCAACTTCCGTAATTCTATATTTATTTTAGCTGACGATGGTAACTTTGGCCCGAATGAAAAAATTGTTGAAACATTTCCCTGATAATCTCTGTGTAAACAACATGTTAATTTATGCACCGCAAACCTGATAACATATGAACACACACACGATGGTAACTTTGACTGGGGAAAAAGTTGTTGAATTTTACCACGGTAACTTCTATGTCCATAACATGGAAACTTAAGATCTGCAGATCTGATAACTCACATACAAACATAGTGGTAACTTTTTGACCTAAGGAAAAGAGTTGGTGAAACATACTCTTGTAATTTTTGTGTAAAAAGTCTGGTAATATATGCACTGCAGTGTTGGGAACTTACGTACAAACACTATGGTAAACTTTGATCGGAGAAAAAAATGTTAAAAACATACCCCAGTAATTTCTACGTAAATAGCATGATAATATATACGTTGCAAACCTAATAACTTAGATATAAACACCACAGTATCTTTTACCTAGGGAAGCCAACTTACAAGCATGCCTTCACCTCCACGCTCCTCGTGACCACCTAGCTGGCATCACCACCGTCGGCGTGTGACAACAACCTTTGCAGGAGCAGGAAGAGACTTCACTGCAAGGTTACATTGCCTAGTAGGCTCCCGAAATGTTTGATGAAGTGCGTGTCTGGTTCTTCCTGGTGTGAATAGTAGTTGTGGTCGAAAATGACATGTAACTTTTGATCAAATAAGATTTTTAAAGCAGCGTAGGCTTGATAATTTGCATATAAACATCATGATACCTTTTGAATCAGGGTAAACAAATATTGGAAAATATACCTATGATAATTTTTGTGTAATAGCATGGTAATATACGCATTGCAGACTTGATAACTTACGTCCAAAACATCACGATAATTTTTGACCTGGGAAAAAATACCGTTGAAACAATACTCCAGTAATTTTGATGTAAAAAACACAGTTTTTAAGCAACTCAGACCTGATAACTTACAAACAAAATCATGTTGATTTTTTGAACTGAGATTTTTTTGTTCGAAACATGCCCGGTAATTTCTATGTAAATAACATGGTGATATAAACTCCAATAACCGATAACTTAGATACAAACATGTAACTTTTTGACCCAGAAAACTTTTTGTCAAAAAACACATCGTCGCTAGCTTATGTGTAAATAGTATGCTAATATACCTCCCACGTACTCGATAATTTACGAACAAAACACCGCGGTAACATTAACCAAGGATGAAAAAGCTGTTCGGCGAGAACTTTTGTGAAGATAGCATGCTAATATACGAACTGTTCACCTGATAACTTGCGTATAAACAACGCGCTAAATTTGACGAAGGGGAGAACAGTTGTTGAAAAATATACCCTGGTAATTTTTATGTAAATAGCATGGTCATATAAGAATTCAATACTGATAACTTAAGTACAAACACCGCCGTGACATATTTGACCATGGAGGAAAAAGTTGCTGAAAAATATAGCATGATAATATAAGAATTCCATACCTGATAACTTAAGTACAAACACTGCGGTAACATTTTTTGACTAACGAGGAAAAAGTTGCTGAAAATATAGCACGGTAATTTTTATGTAAATTGCATGGTAATATAAGAATTTCATATCTGATAACTTAAGTACAAACACCGCGGTAACATTATTGACCAAGGAGGAAAAAGTTACTAAAAATATAGCACGTTAGCTTAAGTACAAACAACACGGTAACATTTTTGAACAAGGAGAAAAAAGTTCCGGAAAAATATAGCACGGTAATTTCTATGTAAATAGCATGGTAATATACGAACCTCATACGTGATAAATTTAGTCCAAACACTGTGGTAACATTTGACCAAGAGGGAAAAAATGTTGAAATATTGTGGTGATTTGCATCTGAAAAAGGAGGGAAGGGGACGCCTGAGTTTGTGAACCATCTGAACCGGTGCAAAACATCCATAAAAAAGTTTCAAATCCCAGACAAGTGAGTCTGTCTGTTTGAATTTTCAGTTTCATTCAATCTCATTTCACGAAGGTACAAGTAGCATGTAAGTTGAAAGAAACCAATAAGATGGTGTAGCCCAGTTGGTTGTTGTTGCTAAATTAGTTGTGGTAGGTTGTGGATTTGATCCCCCCCTCCCAACGCATTTTTTCGCTTTTTTCAAGCTGCAAATGTGCGTGCACAGAATCGGGATAGACCCGCCCCCGGCGGGGGGATTCAGGTGGCCCAGAAAATCGGGCGAAGGGAGAGGTTCGTGCGGGGGGAACGGGATGGCCCAGAAAATCGGGAGAAGAAGGGATGGGTTTCGTGCGACACGATGGGGTGTGGTGGTTTTCGCAATCTGGCACACGGTTGCCAGTTATCACAGTCCTTGATTTAATTTAATTTATTATTGTTTTTTTTAACAAAAGGTGACATTTGATGCATAGGGTTGGATGACCACCCTCCCAACCGTCATCCGTGGACATTTGATGGTGTTTTTTTTTTTGCAGGTAAAAAAAACATGTCATTCAATTTTGTACATTAGTGACGGGCTTGTAATATAGCTGAAGAATTTGGTGATTGTTACGAGCAACAGCAAGGAAGAGAATCAAACACGATATATTTCTGCCCTGTTCAAAAATATTCCTGGACCAATCCACGGGGTAGGATATACAACATTTGCTTTTCTTTCCCTTTGTTTTTCCAGATTCTCTGCTTTGTTACATGTAGAAATGCATAAGAAAACTAGGTAGATATACGCGAGTTTGTTTCGGGATGATTCCTTCAGACAGAAAGATCATCTCTAATCAACTTGCATGAGTTGTTCCTACCAATCCCTCCCCATCCCTCCGTTTATTCCTTACAAAGACACCATCTTATCCTCGTATGTTCCGGTGGATTAACTCCCTAATTAAGCCAAACTTTAGCCGGTACTGATAAGATCGCGCATAGTACTAGCACGTAGTAATATTTTTTGCTGGACAATCTTCGATCAGATCCGAATTAGTATATGTCCACCACTCCTCTTAACAAATCTACGGTCAGATCCAAATTAGTATATGTCCACCAATTTTACAGCAAATTTAGGACGCGTCGGATTCCCTCCGCTCCGCGACTCCGTGCCGGAGCGGAGTGGCAATCCAGTTACAAATCGCGGAGCTGGTAAAACGGTGCTCCGCCTGCTCCGCTCCGCGTAGGGCCGCCGAACACACGCTTACTCTCCCTGGTTTAAAATTAATTGGCAATGTTATAGAACTAACATTTCTTAAAATTGTTTTTCTTAGCTGTCCGGTGCGTATGATTCCGCGCGTGAATCCCAAGGAACAACACTAGCCCGCTATAAATCCCGCGTATGATAGAAGATAAATAGATTGAAAATTTTCTTGCAAAAAAAGCAACTCTAGCGGACCCCGCAAAACACGCGGAGCCGTAAAATTCCAGCGAGTATGCGGGCTCGGCCCAATTTTCCGGCCAGAACAGAGCCCGCATACTCGCCCAGCCCGCAAAAAAATTTACCGCGGCCCGCAAACCGCACGCCCCGACCGCTATATCTACGGTTACGCGGCTGCTTTGCGGGTCGAAACCCTATCCCCCGCCGCCGCCGAGCCACGCGATTCCCCACCCCCTTCTCCACATTTCTCGCCGCCGGTGACCACCTCCGCCGCCTCCAGCCGCCATGTGGAGCTCCGGACGCGGCTCCAGCAGCAGATCTGACGGCGGAAGCGAACCAGAGCGCGAGCGGCGCGTCCGTTCGGACGGCGCGAGGAAGCGTGGAGCCCGGAAGTGGACCAACCGCGTCATGTTGCCGCCAGCGAGCTTCCGCGTCCGCGAGACGCAGGAGTACGACCGCCGGCGCGCGTCCTTCTCCGCCGCGGCGAGATCTTTGTACGCCGGGAGCTCCTCTTCCGGCGCGGGCCTTCTCCCCGTGAAGAGGGAGTGGTCGGAGGACGAGGACGAGCCGGAGGAGTTTGACTTCGTCCCCGTCAAGGAGGAGCCCGAGGAGCCCGCTCCGCTCGGCCGCCGCGGAGTAGTCGGGCCGGAAGACTACGTCGTCAACGTCGACGCTGTTGTTGAAGGAAATATGCCCTAGAGGCAATAATAAAGTTGTTATTTATATTTCCTTATATCATGATAAATGTTTATTATTCATGCTAGAATTGTATTAACCAGAAACTTAGTACATGTGTGAATACATAGACAAACAGAGTGTCACTAGTTTGCCTCTACTTGACTAGCTCGTTAAATCAATGATGGTGGAGGCGAATATTTGAGTTATGAGTTTGGACTTTATTTGAAACAATGCGGAATAGTTTCGCAACTCACGCCACCTGGAACACCACAGCGTAATGGTGTGTCCGAACATCGTAATCATGCTTTACTAGATATGGTGCGATCTATGATGTCTCTCACTGATTTACCGCTATCGTTTTGAGGTTACGCTTTAGATACAGTTGCATTCACGTTAAATAGGGCACCATCTAAATCTGTCGAGATGACATCTTATGAACTGTGGTTTGGCAAGAAACCCAAGTTGTCGTTTCTTAAAGTTTGGGGATGCAATGCTTATGTGAAAAAGCTTCAACCGGATAAGCTTGAACCCAAATCGGAGAAATGTGTCTTCATAGGATACCCAAAGGAGATTGTTGGGTACACCTTCTATCACAGATCCGAAGGCAAGATATTCGTTGCTAAGAATGGATCCTTTCTAGAGAAGGAGTTTCTCTCGAAAGAAGTGAGTAAGAGGAAAGTAGAACTTGATGAGGTAATTGTACCTTCTCCCTTATTGGAAAGTAGTTCATCACTGAAATCAGTTCCAGTGATTCCTACACCAGTAAGTGAGGAAGCTAATGATGATGATCACGAAACTTCTGGTCAAGTTACTACCGAACCTCGTAGGTCAACCAGAGTAAGATACGCACCAGGATGGCACGGTAATCCTATTCTGGAAGTCATGTTACTTGACCATGACGAACCTACGAACTATGAGGAAGCGATGATGAGCCCAGATTCCGTAAAATAGCTTGAAGCCATGAAATCTGAGATGGGATCCATGTATGAGAACAAAGTGTGGACTTTGGTTGACTTGCCCGATGATCGGCAAGCCATAGAGAATAAATGGATCTTCAAGAAGAAGACTGACGCTGACGGTAATGTTACTGTCTACAAAGCTCGACTTGTTGCAAAAGATTTTCGACAAGTTCAAGGAGTTGACTACGATGAGACTTTCTCACCCGTAGCGATGCTTAAATCCGTTCGAATCATGTTAGCAATTGCCACATTTTATGATTATGAAATTTGGCAAATGGATGTCAAAACTGCATTCCTTAATGGATACCTTAAAGAAGAGTTGTATATGATGCAACCAGCAGGTTTTGTCGATCCAAAAGGTGCTAACAAAGTGTGCAAGCTCCAGCGATCCATTTTATGGACTGTGCAAGCCTCTCGGAGTTGAATATACGTTTTGATAGTGTGATCAAAGCATATGGTTTTATACAGACTTTCGGAGAAGCCTGTATTTACAAGAAAGTGAGTGGGAGCTCCGTAGCATTTCTGATATTATATGTAGATGACATATTGTTGATCAGAAATGATACTAAATCTCTGAATAGCATAAAAGGATACTTGAATAAGAATTTTTCAATGAAAGACCTCGGTGAAGCTGCTTATATATTAGGCATCAAGATCTATAGAGATAGATCAAGACGCTTGATTGGACTTACACAAAGCACATACCTTGATAAAGTTTTGAAGAAGTTCAAAATGGATCTAGCAAAGAAAGGGTTCTTGCCTGTGTTACAAGGTGTGAAGTTGAGTCAGACTCAATGCCCGACCACTGCAGAAGATAGAGATAAAATGAAAGGTGTTCCCTATGCTTTAGCCATAGGCTCTATAATGTATGCAATGTTGTGTACCAGACCTGATGTGTGACTTGCTATAAGTTTAGCAGGGAGGTACCAAAGTAATCAGGAGTGGATCACTGGACAACGGTCAAGAACGTCCTGAAATACCTGAAAAGGACTAAGGATATGTTTCTCGTATATGGAGGTGACAAAGAGCTCATCGTAAACGGTTACGTCGATGCAAGCTTTGACACTGATCCGGATGACTCTAAGTCACAAACTGGATACGTGTTTTTATTAAATGGTGGAGCTGTCAGTTGGTGCAGTTCCAAGCAAAGCATCGTGGCGGGATCTACGTGTGAAGCGGAATACATAGCTGCTTCGGAAGCAGCAAATGCAGGAGTCTGGATGAAGAAGTTCATATCCGATCTAGGTGTCATACCTAGTGCATCGGGTCTAATGAAAATCTTTTGTGACAACACTGGTGCAATTGCCTTGGCAAAGGAATCCAGAACCAAGCACATCAAGAGATGCTTCAATTCCATCTGCGGTCAAGTCAAGGAGGGAGACATAAAAATTTGCAAGATACATACGGATCTGAATGTTGCAGACCCGTTGACTAAGCCTCTCTCACGAGCAAAACATGATCAGCACCAAGACTACATGGGTGTTAGAATCATTACAATGTAATCTAGATTATTGACTCTAGTGAAAGTGGGAGACTGAAGGAAATATGCCCTAGAGGCAATAATAAAGTTGTTATTTCTATTTCCTTATATCATGATAAATGTTTATTATTCATGCTAGAATTGTATTAACCGGAAACTTAGTGCATGTGTGAATACATAGACAAACAGAGTGTCACTAGTTTGCCTCTACTTGACTAGCTCGTTAAATCAATGATGGTTATGCTTCCTAACCATAGACATGAGTTGTCATTTGATTAACTAGATCACATCATTAGAGAATGATGTGGTTGACTTGACCCATCCGTTAGCTTAGCACGATGATCGTTTAGTTTGTTGCTATTGCTTTCTCCATAACTATACATGTTCCTATGACTATGTGATGAGGACATGACTACCTTGGATACGACCAAAAATATTGCATACATGAATATTTGTCAGGTGATTTCTAATGCAAACTATTCAATAGTCTATTTATGTTATCTAGAACAAAAATACTTCACACACTTTTGTGTTTTGTCTAATTGCAGGTGTATGGGACATTTGTACAATCCACATATGAAGATAAGGGAAAAGGAGATGTTTAGGTTGTGTTCAAAAAGTCCTCTCACGTCACTTTTGGGCCAAGAGAAGATAGAGTCCAAGTCTCTCACGTTCTGGATTCAGATTCGGACTGCACAGACATACCTGACTCAAAACGCCAACAACTTTTTCATACGGACTCCGAATTGGGTGACTCTTTTTTTGTTGGAAACTAGATTTCGTGCTCTTTCCATCCCAATTGGATTCACCTTCAAATTCGTCCGGAGCGTTGAGTTACGGACGAAACAATCTGACGTTGCAGCAGAATCCGAGTCAAACTACAAGCCCAAAGGTGTTGCATCACCTCCACTTGGGCCCATGAGCCTTGTACGACCTAGGGTTAGTTTTAGGCTGCCTTGGCACGTCCTCCCACCTCCTTGGCTGCCACCCCTTGCTCCTATATAAGTAGATCCATCTAGTAGCTTTTTCCTTGGGATTTGTTTAGTTAAAAGTTAGCCATTGCAACTTCGTGTACTTCGTTTGTGTCCAACGACCAGACCAAGACCGCTTACGGATCCCCACCATTATCAATACTTCATATATATTCGCAATATTCAGATTGCTTTATCATATTCTTGCTCGTTCTTCGATTGCTTGCAGGAATAGACCTTCGTGGTCAGGTTGATCGTGCTCCAGCGTGGTCAATAACCTCTCGGAGTTGGTTTAGCGATTGCTAAGGCGCAACGTCGTGCACGTTTGTAGTCGGATCGTCAAAGTCGTCTCCACCAAATCGATAGTTATCATCTCATCGAAAGATCGGGATACCCTCGCCTCTATCACTATGAGATCATGTAACTCCCGAATACCGAAGGAACACTTTGTGTGCTACCAAACGTCACAACGTAACTGGGTGATTATAAAGGTGCTCTATAGGTGTCTCCGATGGTGTTTGTTGAGTTGGCATGGATCAAGATTAGGATTTATCACTCCGATTGTCGGAGAGGTATCTCTGGGCCCTCTTGGCCCTCTCGGTAATGTACATCACAATAAGCCTTGCAAGCATTGTAGCTAATGAGTTAGTTACGGGATGTAGCTGTTGGGGAACGTAGCAGAAATTCAAAAATTTTCCCTACGAATCACCAAGATCTATCTATGGAGAGACCAGCAACGAGTAGAAAGGAGAGGAGAGTTTGCATCTACATACCCTTGTAGATCGCTAAGCGGAAGCGTTCAAGTGAACGGGGTTGATGGAGTCGTACTCGTCGTGATTCAGATCACCGATGATCAAGTGCCGAACGGACGGCACCTCCGCGTTCAACACACGTACAGCCCGGTGACGTCTCCCACGCCTTGATCCAGCAAGGAGAGAGGGAGAGGTTGAGGAAGACTCCATCCAACAACAGCACAACGGCGTGGTGGTGGTGGAGGAGCGTGGCAATCCTGCAGGGCTTCACCGAGCACCTACGGGAGAGGAGATGTGTCACGGGAGGGAGAGGGAGGCAACCAAAGGCCTTGGGTATGATTGCTCCTCCTTTTCCCCACTATATATAGGGCCAAGGGAGAGGGGGAGGGCGCAGCCTTGCCCCCTCCTCCAAGGAAGGGGTGCGGCTAAGGATGGGGAGGAGTCCATCCTCCCCAAGGCACCTCGGAGGTGCCTTCCCCTTTTAGGACTCTTCCCTCTCCAAGTTTCCTTGCGCATGGGCCTCTTAGGGCTGGTGCCCTTGGCCCATGTAGGCCAAGGCGCACCCCCTACAGCCCATGTGGCCCCCCGGGGCAGGTGGCCCCACCCGGTGGGCCCCCGGGACCCTTCCGGTGGTCCCGGTACAATACCGATGACCCCGAAACTTGTCCCGATTGCCGAAACAGGACTTCCTATATATAAATCTTTACCTCCGGACCATTCCGGAACTCCTCATGACGTCCGGGATCTCATCCGGGACTCCGAACAACATTCGGTAACCACATACAAGCTTCCTTTATAACCCTAGCGTCATCGAACCTTAAGTGTGTAGACCCTACGGGTTCGGGAGACATGCAGACATGACCGAGACGTTCTCCGGTCAATAACCAACAGCGGGATCTGGATACCCATGTTGGCTCCCACATGTTCCACGATGATCTCATCGGATGAACCACGATGTCAAGGACTCAATCGATCCCGTATACAATTCCCTTTGTCTATCGGTATGTTACTTGCCCGAGATTCGATCGTCGGTATCCAATACCTTGTTCAATCTCGTTACCGGCAAGTCACTTTACTCGTTCCGTAACACATCATCCCGTGATCAACTCCTTGGTCACATTGCGCATATGATGATGTCCTACCGAGTGGGCCCAGAGATACCTCTCCGTTTACACGGAGTGACAAATTCCAGTCTCGATCCGCATAAAACAATAGATACTTTCGGAGATACCTGTAGTGCACCTTTATAGTCACCCAGTTACGTTGTGACGTTTGATACACCCAAAGCACTCCTACGGTATCCAGGAGTTACACGCTCTCATGGTCGAAGGAAGAGATACTTGACATTGGCAAAGCTCTAGCAAATGAACTACACGATCTTTTGTGCTAGTCTTAGGATTGGGTCTTGTTCATCACATCATTCTCCTAATGATGTGATCCCGTTATCAACGACATCCAATGTCCATAGCCAGGAAACCATGACTATCTGTTGATCACAACGAGCTAGTCAACTAGAGGCTCACTAGGGACATATTGTGGTCTATGTATTCACACGTGTATTACGATTTCCGGATAATACAGTTATAGCATGAATAAAAGACAATTATCATGAACAAGGAAATATAATAATAATACTTTTATTATTGCCTCTAGGGCATATTTCCAACAGTCTCCCACTTGCACTAGAGTCAATAATCTAGTTCACATCGCCATGTGATTAACACTCACAGGTCACATCGCCATGTGACTAATACCCAAGAGTTTACTAGAGTCAGTAGTCTAGTTCACATCACTATGTGATTAACACTCAATGAGTTTTATGTTTGATCATGTTGCTTGTGAGAGAGGTTTTAGTCAACGGGTCTGAACCTTTCAGATCCGTGTGTGCTTTACAAATCTCTATGTCATCTCCTAGATGCAGCTACCACGCTCTATTTGGAGCTATTCCAAACAAATGTTCTACTTGGAGCTATTCTAAATTATTGCTCCATTATATGTATCCGGTCTCTCTACTCAGAGCTATCCGGATAGGTGTCAAGCTTGCATCATCGTAACCTTTACGACGAACTCTTTTACCACCTCCATAATCGAGAAAATTCCTTAGTCCACTAGTTACTAAGGATAACTTTGACTGCTGTCCTGTGAGCCATTCTTGGATCACTCTTGTACCCCTTGACTGACTCATGGCAAGGCACACTTCAGGTGCGGTACACAGCATAGCATACTGAAGAGCCTACGTCTTAAGCATAGGGGACGACCTTCGTCCTTTCTCTCTATTCTGCCGTGGTCGATCTTTAAGTCTTAACTTCGTACCTTACAACTCAGGCAAGAACTCCTTATAGATCTTGATGCTCAATGTTCAAGTAGCTTAATCCAGGCTTCAAGATCATGTCCAAGGTATGTGCTCATTTGAAAGTATTATTAAGCATTTTGATCTATCCTTATAGATCTTGATGCTCAATGTTCAAGTAGCTTAATCCAGGCTTTCCATTGAAAAACACTTTCAAAATAACCCTATATGCTTTCCAGAAATTCTACGTCATTTCTGATCAACAATATGTCAACAACATATACTCATCAGAAATTCTATAGTGCTCCCACTCACTTCTTTGGAAATACAAGTTTCTCATAAACTTTGTACAAACCCAAAAATTTTGATCATCATCAAAGCATACATTCCAACTCCGAGATGCTCACTCCAGTCCTTAGAAGGATTGCTGGAGCTTTGCATACTTATTAGCATCTTTCGGGATTGACAAAACCTTCCGGTTGTATCACATACAACCTTTCCTCATTAAAATCGTCGAGGAAACAATGTTTTGACATCCTATCTGCAAGATTTCATAAATAATGCAGTAATCGCTAATATAATTCCAACAGACTCTTAGCATCGCTACGAGTGAGAAAATCTCATCGTAGTCAACTCCTTGAACTTGTCGGAAAACATCTTAATGACAAGTCGAGCTTTCTTAATGGTGACATTTACCATCATTGCCCGTCTTCCTTTTGAAATCCATCTGTACTCATTAGCCTTACGACCATCGAGCCGTTCTGCCAAAGTCTACACTTTGTTTTCATACATGGATCCTCTCTCGGATTTTATGGCCTCAAGCCATTTATCGGAATCCGGGCCCACCATCGCTTCTCCATAGCTCGTAGGTTCATTGTTGTCTAGCAACATGACCTTCAAGATAGGATTACGTACCACTCTGAAGTAGTACGCATCCTTGTCATTCTACGAGGTTTGGGAGTGACTTGATCCGAAGTTTCATGATCAATATCATAAGCTTCCACTTCAATTGGTGTAGGTGCCACAGGAACAACTCCCTGTGCCCTGTCACACACTAGTTGAAGAGACGGTTCAATAACCTCATCAAGTCTCCACCATCCTCCCACTCAATTCTTTCGAGAGAAACTTTTCCTCGAGAAAGGACCCGATTCTAGAAACAATCCATATTGCTTTCGGATCTGAATTAGGAGGTATACCCAACTGTTTTGGGTTTCCTATGAAGATGCATTTTATCCGCTTTGGGTTCGAGCTTATCAACCTGAAACTTTTTCATATAAGCGTCGCAGCCCCAAACTTTTAAGAAACGACAACTTAGGTTTCTCTAAACCATAATTCATACGGTGTCATCTCATCAGAATTACGTGGTGCCCTATTTAAAGTGAATGTGGTTGTCTCTAATGCCTAACCCATGAACGATAGTGGTAATTCGATAAGAGACATCATGGTACGCACCATATTCAATAGGGTGCAACTATGATGTTCGGACACACCATCACATTATGGTGTTCCAGGCGGTATTAATTGCGAAACAATTTCCACAATGTCTTAATTGTGTGCCAAAACTCGTAACTCAGATATTCATCTCTATGATCATATCATAGACATTTTATCCTCTTGTCACAATGATCTGCTACTTCACTCTGAAATTACTTGAACCATTCAATAATTCAGACTTGTGTTTCATCAAGTAAATATACTCAACATTTACTCGAATCATCTGTGAAGTAAGAACATAATGATATTCACTGCATGCCTTAGCACTCATTCGACTGCACACATCAAAATGTGTTACTTCCAACAAGTTGCTATCTTGTTCCATCTTACTGAAAATGAGGCTTTTCAGTCATCTTGCCCATGTGGTATGATTTGCATATCTCAAGTGATTCAAAATCAAGTGAGTCCGAACGATCCATTTGCATGGAGTTTCTTCATGCATATACACCAATAGACATGGTTCGCATGTCTCAAACTTTTCAAAAACGAGTGAGTCCAAAGATCCATCAACATGGAGCTTCTTCATGCGTTTTATACCATTATGACTTACATGGCAGTGCCACAAGTAAGTGGTACTATCATTACTATCTTATATCTTTTGGCATGAAAAATGTGTATCACTACGACCGAGATTCAATAAACCATTCCTTTAGGTGCAAGACCATTGAAGGTATTATTCAAAAATAGAGTAACCATTATTCTCCTTAAATGAATAACCGTATTGCGATAGACATAATCCAATCATGTCTATGCTCAACGCAAACACCAATCTCGGTGGTAGAGGGAGCGTGCGATGCTTGATTATATCAACCTTGGAAACACTTCCAACATATATCGTCAGCTCACCTTTAGCTAGTCTCCGTTTATTCCGTAGCTTTTATTTCGAGTTACTAACACTTAGCAACCGAACCGGTATCCAATACCCTGGTGCTACTAGGAGTACTAGTAAAGTACACATTAACATAATGTATATCCAATATACTTCTATCGACCTTGCCAGCCTTCTCATCTACCAAGTATCTAGGGTAATGCCGCTCCAGTGGTTGTTCCCCTTATTACAGAAGCACTTAGTCTCGGGTTTGGGTTCAACCTTGGGTTTCCTCACTAGAGCAGCAGCTGAATTGCCGTTTCATGAAGTATCCCTTTGTTCCCTTGCCCTTCTTGAAACTAGTGGTTTCACCAACCATCAACAATTGATGCTCCTTCTTGATTTCTACTTTCGCGGTGTCAAACATCGTGAATACCTCAAGGATCATCTTATCTATCCCTGATATGTTATAGTTCATCACGAAGCTCTAGCAGCTTGGTGGCAATGACTTTGGAGAAACATCACTATCTCATTTGGAAGATCAACTCCCACTCGATTCAAGTGATTGTTGCACTCAAACAATCTGAGCACAAGCTCAACGATTGAGCTTTTCTCCCTTAGTTTGTAGGCTAAGAAAATTGTCGGAGGTCTCATACCTCTTGACGTGGGCACGAGCTTGAAATCCCAATTTCAGCCCTCGAAACATCTCATATGTTCCGCGACGTTTCGAAAACGTCTTTGGTGCCTCTACTTAAACCATTTAACTGAACTATCACGTAGTTATCAAAACGTGTATGTTCGATGTTCGAAACATCCACAAACGACGTTTGGGGTTCAGCACACTGAGCAGTGCATTAAGGACATAAGCTTTCTACTGATCGCATAATCGCTACTATCAACTTTCAACTATATTTTCTCTAGGAACATATCTAAACAGTAGAACTATAGCGCGAGCTACGACATAATTTGCAAAAGGTCTTTTGACTATGTTCAGGATAATTAAGTTCATCTTATGAACTCCCACTCAGATAGACATCCCTCTAGTCATCTAAGTGATTACATGATCCAAGTCAAACTAAGCCGTGTCCGATCATCACGTGAGACGGACTAGTCATCATCGGTGAACATCTTCATGTTGATCGTATCTACTATACGACTCATGCTCGACCTTTCGGTCTCCGTGTTCCGAGGCCATGTCTGCACATGCTAGGCTCGTCAAGTTACCCCTAAGTGTTTTCGCTGTGTAAAACTGTCTTACACCCGTTGTATGTGAACGTAAGAATCTATCACACCCGATCATCACGTGGTGCTTAGAAGCGACGAACTGTAGCAACGGTGCACAGTTAGGGGAGAACACTTCTTGAAATTTTGTAAGGGATCATCTTATTTACTACCGTCGTCCTAAGTAAACAAGATGCATAAACATGATAAACATCACATGCAATCAAATAGTGACATGATATGGCCAATATCATTTTGCTCCTTTTGATCTTCATCTTCGGGGCTCCATGATCATCATCGTCACCGGCATGACACCATGATCTCCATCATCATGATCTCCATCATCGTGTCTTCATGAAGTTGTCACGCCAACGACTACTTCTACTTCTATGGCTAACGCGTTTAGCAATAAAGTAAAGTAAGTTACATGGCGTTCTTCAATGACACGCAGGTCATACAAAAAATAAAGACAACTCCTATGGCTCCTGCCGGTTGTCATACTCATCGACATGCAAGTCGTGAATCCTATTACAAGAACATGATCAATCTCATACATCACATATATTCATTCATCACATCCTTTGGCCATATCACATCACATAGCATACCCTGCAAAAACAAGTTAGACGTCCTCTAATTGTTGTTTGCATGTTTTACGTGGCTGCTATGGGTTTCTAGCAAGAACGTTTCTTACCTACGCAAGACCACGACGTGATATGCCAATTGCTATTTACCCTTCATAAGGACCCTTTTCATCGAATCCGTTCCGACTAAAGTGGGAGAGACTGGCACCCGCTAGCCACCTTATGCACCAAGTGCATGTCAATCGGTGGAACCTGTCTCACGTAAGAGTACGTGTAAGGTCGGTCCGGGCCGCTTCATCCCACAATACCGTCGAAACAAGATTGGACTAGTAACGGTAAGCATATTGAACAACATCAACGCCCACAACTACTTTGTGTTCTACTCGTGCAAAGAATCTACGCAATAGACCTAGCTCATGATGCCACTGTTGGGGAACGTAGCAGAAATTCAAAAATTTTCCCTACGAATCACCAAGATCTATCTATGGAGAGACCAGCAACGAGTAGAAAGGAGAGGAGAGTTTGCATCTACATACCCTTGTAGATCGCTAAGCGGAAGCGTTCAAGTGAACGGGGTTGATGGAGTCGTACTCGTCGTGATTCAGATCACCGATGATCAAGTGCCGAACGGACGGCACCTCCGCGTTCAACACACGTACAGCCCGGTGACGTCTCCCACGCCTTGATCCAGCAAGGAGAGAGGGAGAGGTTGAGGAAGACTCCATCCAACAGCAGCACAACGGCGTGGTGGTGGTGGAGGAGCGTGGCAATCCTGCAGGGCTTCACCGAGCACCTACGGGAGAGGAGATGTGTCACGGGAGGGAGAGGGAGGCAACCAAAGGCCTTAGGTATGATTGCTCCTCCTTTTCCCCACTATATATAGGGCCAAGGGAGAGGGGGAGGGCGCAGCCTTGCCCCCTCCTCCAAGGAAGGGGGTGCGGCTAAGGATGGGGAGGAGTCCATCCTCCCCAAGGCACCTCGGAGGTGCCTTCCCCCTTTAGGACTCTTCCCTCTCCAAGTTTCCTTGCGCATGGGCCTCTTGGGGCTGGTGCCCTTGGCCCATGTAGGCCAAGGCGCACCCCCTACAGCCCATGTGGCCCCCCGGGGCAGGTGGCCCCACCCGGTGGGCCCCCGGGACCCTTTCGGTGGTCCCGGTACAATACCGATGACCCCGAAACTTGTCCCGATGGCCGAAACAGGACTTCCTATATATAAATCTTTACCTCCGGACCATTCCGGAACTCCTCGTGACGTCCGGGATCTCATCCAGGACTCCGAACAACATTCGGTAACCACATACAAGCTTCCTTTATAACCCTAGCGTCATCGAACCTTAAGTGTGTAGACCCTACGGGTTCGGGAGACATGTAGACATGACCGAGACGTTCTCCGGTCAATAACCAACAGCGGGATCTGGATACCCATGTTGGCTCCCACATGTTCCACGATGATCTCATCGGATGAACCACGATGTCAAGGACTCAATCGATCCCGTATACAATTCCCTTTGTCTATCGGTATGTTACTTGCCCGAGATTCGATCGTCGGTATCCAATACCTTGTTCAATCTCGTTACCGGCAAGTCACTTTACTCGTTCCGTAACACATCATCCCGTGATCAACTCCTTGGTCACATTGCGCATATGATGATGTCCTACCGAGTGGGCCCAGAGATACCTCTCCGTTTACACGGAGTGACAAATCCCAGTCTCGATCCGCATAAAACAATAGATACTTTCGGAGATACCTGTAGTGCACCTTTATAGTCACCCAGTTACGTTGTGACGTTTGATACACTGAAAGCACTCCTACGGTATCCAGGAGTTACACGCTCTCATGGTCGAAGGAAGAGATACTTGACATTGGCAAAGCTCTAGCAAATGAACTACACGATCTTTTGTGCTAGTCTTAGGATTGGGTCTTGTCCATCACATCATTCTCCTAATGATGTGATCCCGTTATCAACGACATCCAATGTCCATAGCCAGGAAACCATGACTATCTGTTGATCACAACGAGCTAGTCAACTAGAGGCTCACTAGGGACATATTGTGGTCTATGTATTCACACGTGTATTACGATTTCCGGATAATATAGTTATAGCATGAATAAAAGACAATTATCATGAACAAGGAAATATAATAATAATACTTTTATTATTGCCTCTAGGGCATATTTCCAACAGTAGCATTACGGAACGAGTAAAGAGACTTGCCGGTAACGAGATTGAACTAGGTATTGAGATACCGACAATCGAATCTCGGGCAAGTAACATATCGATGACAAAGGGAACAACGTATACCGTTATGCGGTTTGACCGATAAAGATCTTCGTAGAATATGTAGAAGCCAATATGAGCATCCAGGTTCCGCTATTGGTTATTGACCGGAGACATGTCTCGGTCATGTCTACATAGTTCTCGAACCCGTAGGGTCCGCACGCTTAAACGTTCGGTGACGATCGGTATTACGAGTTTATGTGTTTTGATGTACCGAAGGTAGTTCGGATTCCCGGATTTGATCACGGACATGACGAGGAGTCTCGAAATGGTCAAGACATAAATATCGATATATTGGAAGCCTATGTTTGTACATCAGAATGGTTCCGGATGAGTTCGGGCATTTTCCGGAGTACCGGGAGGTTACCGGAACCCCCCGGGGGAGTATATGGGCCTTATTGGGCCTTAGTGAAAAAGAGGAGAGGGAAGGAAAAGGTGGGAGGCGCGCCCCCCTAGCCCAATCCGAATTGGGAGCCCCCCTTCCTTTCCTTTTTGCTCTCCTCCCCTTCCTTCTCTCCTACTCCTACTACATGGAAGGGGGGAATCCTACTCCCGGTGGGAGTAGGACTCCCTTAGGGCGCGCCATAGAGAGGGTCGGCCCCTCCCATCCTCCACTCCTTTATATACGGGGGAAAGGGGCACCCCATACACACAAGTTGATCATTCATCTTTTAGCCGTGTGTGGTGCCCCCCTCCACCATAATCCACCTCGGTAATATCGTAGTGGTGCTTAGGCGACGCCCTGTTCCGGTAGCAACATCATCACCGTCATCACACCGTCGTGCTGACGAAACTCTCCCTCGAAGCTCTACTGGATCGTGAATTCGCGGGACGTCACCGAGCTGAACGTGTGCAGATCGCGGAGGTGTCGTATCTTCGGTACTAGATCGGTCGATCGTGAAGACGTACGACTATATTAACCACGTTGTCAAAACGCTTCCGCTTACGGTCTACAAGGGTACGTAGACGATACTCTCCCCTCTCGTTGCTATGCATCACCATGATCTTGCGTGTGCGTAGATTTTTTTTCAAAATTACTGCGTTCCCCAACAGTTGTGGCCGCCATCGCCGAGCGGAGCATGCGCGAGGAGGCGGAGCGCTGGCGCCATGCCAAGGAGCTCGAAGACCTCCAATGGCGGCAAGCGGTTGCCGCCAACCTCGCCGCCAAGGAGAAGGACGAGGAGTGGCGCCGCATCCGCGAGGAGCAGAGGGCCAAGTACATCGACCTCTGCAGCTCCAGCGAGGAGGATTGAGCGTCCTTCTCCTCCACGGCGTCGTCCATGGACGCAACCTCACCGCCGTCAGATCCCCACCCCTCTAGTACTAGTATTAACGTAGTATGTAGTATGAACTATGTTTGTAGTGTTTGATCTATGTAGTATGTGATGAACTACTCGTGTCAACGAGGTACAATTTCTCCCGCGAAAGTGTTTTTTCAAATTATGCAGTTTTAGATACGGTTTATGTTCGGCCGTGCTAGTTTTCGACCCGCAAATGAGATCTTCATGAAACTGCAAACGCGTTTTGCGGGTCGAGTTTTTGCAGGGTCTGCTAGAGTTGCTCTAAGGATATCACGGGTGTCACTGTTTCATGAAACTTGACACGTGAGTAGAATGGTCGATCAAGTTTGATACCCAAATTTTTTTAGATTTTTATTTATTTATTCTAGTATTTTTATGATTTCACTATTCATGTGGATGCATGTGGAACAATGTTCACCGTGTATTTTGACAAAACAGATCATATTATCTCTAGTTAATCAGATCTTATCACATTTGAGCTGCTTGAAGTCTGATGGAATGCAAAGTAATCCATATCGCTATTTCGGTTATTGTTTACTGATGTGAACTGAGCAATGCACGCGCATGTGCATCATGTCCAACAGTAAGTGCATATCTCAGAAAAGAATGTTGTGGATATTCCATCCAAGGACACGATATTCCCTCTTTCTTTCTTTTTTGCAGGTAATGCTCTCTTAGTTTCAAAAAATGTAGTGCAAATCAAATGTGTCTATAGTTGATCAAGTTTTAAGAAAAATATATTAGTATGCACAATACAAAATTAGAATCATTAGATTCGTCATGAAGTGCACTAATTTATTTAACATTTAGAAAGAAGGATTCCCCGTTTCTAAAAACATTTAGAAAGAAGGATTCAGAAACTACTATAAATTGACATGAACGGAATACCTCGAGCCTACACACCGCACAAGTACAGAACAAACATACAACGACACCTCACCTGTGCAATGGACATCGGTTTGTACAAGCGTGCCAGAGCAACGAGGCACAAGGCGGCGATGCCATTCTACCCCCGGTCGCCAGCGGCGGCGGCCCCTGCCGCACCGGTCCAGGCAGGCAACAAGGAGATGCCCCCCGCAGCAGCGCCATGGCCGCTGACGCCCCGCCGCCGGGGGTGATCACTGTGCAGGTGATGGCGCCTGGCAACAGCAAGCACTGCAACGGACCAGGAGGCGACGCTGACGTTGACCGCCGTGCCGCCTTGTACATATCGATGGTGCAGGAGCGGCTCAAGCGCGAGGGCATGCACAAGCGCTGACGCGCCGGAGGAATAAGTACACTGCTGATTCATAGCGAGCTTTCCGATCTTGTTTTGCTTGAGTGATGCCGTACGTGTGTTTTGTAAAATCACATGATGTTTGAGTTGAACATATGTAATCCGAGCTTAACATACAAAGTTACCAACGTCTAAGATCACGAGAGAGAGACAGTCCATGCATTCGGTAGCAATGTGATGTGATCAAAGACGTTGTTTGATTGACTTCAGTGCCCTTAGTCATGCCCAGTAATATGATGTAGGTTTGTCCTAAACCTCAGTAACAATTTTTATCTTTTTATGTTTCCTTTTTCAAGGAGGAAGACTGTTCTTATCTTTGACCAGACAACAGCAGAAAATTGATGTTCCAAATGTTTAACAGTAAGATGGCAGTAGGATATCTCTGGTCAGTATTTAGTGATTTTTCTGCCTTCTACAAAACATCAACAGATGCCTATATGAAATGAAGAACATGCGTACCTACTCCATAATATTCCTCTCCAAGAAGCAGCACAACTGATCAGGGTGTTCACAAGTCGGTGGTACTAGAAGATTACAGTACTACCAAAATCCATATCAATCTCTATTCGCTCTCATTTTGACCGAGCACTGTTGTACGACAATAGATTAAGTTTCTCTTATGTTGCTAATAGTGGCACAGGATGCGACGCCATGGACCGGCAGTTGGAACTCCCCGAACCCCAGCGAGCAGCAGAACTCGCTCCACACATCAGGCTAAACATGAGCAAACTTGATCTCCATGTACTGGCAACTTTGCAGTCAAGCACCACTCTTGATTCGACACCGAGCTGCTGTAGAGTTTAGGGACAGAAAATAAGACACGGAATGAGTTCTGTCGTAGCATACCTAGTTACTCTTTGTTAACCAAAATTTAACATCTGCCCAAAATCTTGAGTTGCCTATTTTATGGAAATCTTGTGTTCAGTTATTACGATACTGTGTTATGCAAGAAACCAACATGATCCTTATTCTAAACTAGATGATTTGCCATTTTGCCAGATCTTGTTTGAGAATGATAGAACAGTTTCCTTTTGAGAATGATTAAATAATACACTTCTATTTATGTGGACCAATTGTATACCTAGCAGAAAGCTGAATTATATGCATTAATATTGTATATCTACCACTCCAAGAGTGTGCACTTGTGCATCTGCCATACATCCGTCAGAAATTGCTCTAGTACCATTGCAAACATGACAAGTAGATATTTTTAAACTTTGATGACAAGGACCAGACAAGTTTCACCATGGTCAAATGACCCTACTACCCTTAAAAGAGAAAACATGTGTTTCATATAATTTCAAAAACAAAACTAAAAGTGTGTTTTTTCACCTCATATAGGGCTATCAGTAGCAAATAAACACTATTTCATCTCTTGCTAATGGTACCAAAGCTATTACATCAGTTGTAATTATAAATTTGTATAATTTTCCAAACTTAGTGGTATATGTACAATTTTCCCCATTTGTTTTACCCAGAACTATTGGACATCGCACAACTCAGTCATGGTTTTCGGAATGATGAACCTCTACCCATTCACTAAAGGCAATGTTCAGGACATCGGTAATTGATAGCATATCGGTCGGGTGTTAAGTAGGGATAAACGGGCGAATTTTCTAGTTAATCGGCTGATAAATCAATTAATCGGCTATCCGGCGACCCGCCGAGTAGCAATTAACGAACCGAGATGGCGATTAACTGGCCAATATTTGGAACAATGTCTAAAGGTTTGGCTTGTGAAACCATATCAGCTTGGCCAGCATTGATCCTAGGAGAGCAGAATTAATTGGGTGGAAATGAGAGGAATAGGTATTGATCTGGTGCCATGTGCATAGGAACAAATTTCTTGGTTGTTTCCCAGAAATTGGGACAGGAAAGATTTGGACAGCCCGCACAGAGCTAAAATGCAGACTCTTCTCAAAGTATGGCAAGATTTGGGAAGCCCGTGTAAAGGCAAAATGCCAACTCTCTCAATGATTTGTATTATAAGGGTGTATCTAATAGTAACGAAGTTGTACAGACAGATAACAGTATGTATCATGGCACATGTCCGGCACGTTGACACCATATCAAAGTAAGATATCCATCAAAACTGTTTGAAATTGTACAACTTGGTCATGGTTTTCCAAATGATTAAGTGTTACCCATTCGCTAAATGATTAGCTGTGAACCTTATCAGCTCAGCCAGCATTGATCCTAGCAGAGCAGACTCGATAAGTTGGAAATGAGAGGATTGGGAATCTCTTTGGCGGTGCATAGAATCAAATTTTAGGATTGTTTCACAAAGTTTGAGACTAGAAAGATTTGGGAAGGAGACCCCCGAGTCGGAGGGTGAGACTCGAGTGGAAAACAACCCCTAGTCGCCTCTGGCCTTACCCACCATCTCCCCCTCCTTGCCACCAGCTAAGTCATTGCGGCCACCAAGGACGGCGGCAATGAGGCACCCGTCGCACTTTGCTTTGGATTGTCCATGCTCCTAATATGGTCGACAAATGGATGGTGGTCTCTGGCCATGTTATTGGTTGTTCCCGGCATGCTCCCTTCATTCCTAGGTCGTCCCCGTCATCCCCCTTCCCATCTCGGTCATCTAAGCCAGATCCAGCTCCTCTTGTTCATCTCGATAGCACATGCACACAATAGAGCCGATTCCTTAGGAAATGTTGCTAACCGCCACGCCTCCTAAATCCTCTCAACTAATGGCTTGATAGTAGGGATTAATCGTGAACATGAGCTACACATGTACATGTATATAAGCACTAGATGCCAATGAATATATAATTGTGAGTTGCATCCCACTCTACATGGTATTAGAGCGGAAGTTCGTGACCAACGTGTCGACCTCGCGCATTTCGTGGACGATCATCTTATTGTGCATGAATTACTCATCAATGGAGGAATCACCCTAGTAGAGGCCGAAGAACTCATGCAGGAGGAAGACGATGTGTTGCACATTGTTGTCTGGAAGGGGCCGCAACCTTCGTCCAGACAGAGTAGGGGTCGTCGCCCTCGCAAACCACAATGTTGAAAATCTCCTAGGAGACCATCAAGTAAAGCCAATGAATGATGGTGGCGTCAACGGGGGACCAGTCATGGTCAACCTTCATGGCTTCATGGCTTGCACGCCAACAGACCAATCGTCGTGATCACAAATTTGGAAGGAGCGGAAGGCAAGGGAGAAATATGTTTTCTAAACATAGAAGGTCGAGTCATTTAGGCCAGGACGAATCGGAACATATTCAGAAATGTTGACGTGGCGAAGGGTAGCAATGTTGAGAGACTAGGCTAGCGCGCTAGAGAAAGGGTTGGTCTTGCCGAAAGACAAAGGAAGTAGGAGAATTCATGCGTGAAAGAGTTCGACGCCTTGCAACAGGACCAGACATGGCAACTCGTCCCACGACCATGGCACACCAATGTGATCAGTAGGAAGTGGGTCTTCCAACATAAGTTGTGTCTCAACAACACTCTCGAGCGGTACAAAGCACGGTGGGTGGTTCACAGCTTTCGACAGCATACCGGCATCGACTTCACTGACACCTTCACGCTGATTGTCAAACGATGCACGGTCTGCACTGCCCTCTAGCTCACGGTCTCTCATGTTTGGCCGGTGCACCAGATGGATGTCTTCAGCGCCTTCACGGCAACCTCGACAAACAGGTTTTCTGCCATCAACCTATCGGCTTCGTCGATGGCAACAACCCCGACCATGTATGTCTACTCTCTCGTTTGTTGTAGGAGATTAAGCAAGCACCACATGATTGGTACTAGCGGATCACGGCGTGCCTTCAACTACTCAGCTTTTGTTCCATGCAATTTGATGCCTCACTCTTTGTGTATTGCCACGACGCTGCCACGGCATACTTGTTGTTCTACATCAACGACACATATTGACAGTGTCCTCCAGCAAGCTCCTTCTATATATGACCGCCCACCTATGCGCCGACTTCGCCATCAAGGACCTTTGTCCTCTATACTACTTCCTCGGCATTAAAGTGATGCTTCCTCGGACAGCTTCTTCCTCTATCAGCAGAAGTATGCACACGAGCTGCTCAAGCGCACCGGCATGCTTAACTACAAGCCCGCGGCAACACCCAGACGCCATGGCAAAGCTCTACACACACGATGGCTCGCCTGCACCGGACACCCCCTTCTAGTGCTTCATCTGGCACACTACGGTATTTCACACTCACCCGGCTGAACTTAAAGTATGTCCTCCAATAGGTGTGCCTCCACACGATTCTCCAGTACATTTGTTGCACCATGGTTCTCAGCTCATCTTGCACGTGGCGTCCTCAATCGACAGTGTGGCGTACTCAGACACGGAGTGGGTCAATTGCCAAGACACCCGCCACTCGACGTCCAACTATTGCGTCTGCCTCAGGCCATCGCTCATCTCGTGGTCCTCAAAAAGACAGCCCACGGTGTTGCACTACAACACCAAGGCGAAGTACAAGGTTGTGGCCAATGTTACCATTGAGTGTTCGTGTGTCATGGCCTTGTCAACTTCTTCATGAGCTGCACTGCAATGTCTCCAAGGCAACCAGGTGTATTGTGACAACGCCTCTGCCGTTTATCTCTCCACCAACCCCATGCATCATTGACGCAACAAGCACATCAAACTCGACATCTATTTCATGCATGAGCAGGTGGCTCTCGTGCGTGTTTGTGTTCATCATGTTCCCACAGCCCAGCTGTCTACGAATATGATGGCAAAGGGGCTACCAACATCAACCTTTGAGGAAATTCGATCCAGCCTATGCGTCGTAGGAGTAGAACCGGTTCCTTAGGATTGGTTGCTAACAGACACGCCTCCTAAATCTTCTTAGCTAATGGCTTGATTGTAGGGATTAGTTGCGGACGTGAGCTGCACTTGTACGTGTATATAAGCATTGGATGCCAATGAATGTAATTGCGAGTTGCATCCCAAACCTTCTTCCTCTCTACACGGCCAAATCCGGTAGCGATTCCATCGGATCTAGTGCTCATGCCTCTCGTCGACTCGTAACGATGGTTGGACTTGATCGCTTGTCACACACCAGCCTGGCACCACATGGTCATTGGGAGGGCTGCATGTCATTGGCTTGCAGTGGTGCGGCCATCTCCAATGGTTCAACCTCCTCTTCTGGCCCCACAGCTAGCCTTTGTCCCGCTCCCCTACCCCTTGGTTGTTGGTAACGGTTGGCGCCCTCTTTGCTGCTCGCACGCCCCTCCTGCTCCCCCTCGGTTCATGTCCGTCCACCCCGCAGTCCTCCTATGGCCTTAGTGGCGGCTGGTCCAATAGCGTTGGGCTGGTGGCCTCGTTCACTCGATGACGCAATGCCATGCCTATGCTCAAGCAAGTGGTGTTTGTTCAAGGTTGGTGGCGGACTAGTCCATGTGTTGCTTGTGCTTTAGTCATTGTCGTCGTTGTAGTCATGTTTGGGTCATGTTGTTGCCGACTGTTGCACAAGCTCTTGTAGTGGATGTTTTCCTGATTTCATGTCATACGCGGCACTATTGCTCTTGTCTAGGTTGGGTTTGATGGTCTTCTAGCCACAGACCGTCAATTCTTGGTTTGGCGGTTTTAGGTCGGTTTGGTTCTGCAGTTGGGTCGTGTCTCTATGATGTTGTATGGGTCATGCCTTTTTGGTGTTGTATCATCTTAATGAAACATGCAGCTCTCATGCATGGTCCAAGAAAAAAAGATTTGGAAAGCCCACACGGAGCCGAAACGTAGACTCTTCTCCTGCCCGATGTTTCATAGGTGCATCATGTCCTTGCGGTGAGGGAGTGGCCTTACAACAAGTTTGGGTTTGCCTTCGAGCCCATGAGACGGCCCTCCACAAGTGTATTCAGTGCCCTTTATCATTCAAGTTGGCAATTTGATAAACAGTGGCTTGCGATTGGGAGCATAGTGAACATGCGGTCCTTTGAATCAGTGGATGAATTGAGGGAAGGGACTACATTGTTACACCAAAATACAGTTGGCAGGAGCAGTCAAATCCTATACATCCTATGGAAGGTCTGGAAAGAGTGCAACAAGATAATTTTCAATGCAACTAGGATAATATCTTCCATTTTCTAAAAAAAATATTAGGATGAACTACCATGAGGTGGCTTCTCTAGCTTTGGGGACAATAATCGACAGGCAGTTAGTGCTACAGACATTTGGGTGTATACTGTAGGATTGAGGGTTTCTTTGGTCTTGGTACTGTAAAACAGTGCCCCACTAAATCACTCCTGCTACTGAAAAGGCAATGCTCCTGGCGGTTTCCTCCAAAAAGAAGATAAATGCTCAAAGCTAAGTATCATGAGCATTATATATTTGAGAAAATCGAATGGCAGCAGAAATATTCATCGCAGGTCCGAAAAAAAATGGTGAGCAGCACATCTACAGTAATTGCTGTCGCACATTAGAAATGTCATACAATGGACAAAATGCAGTTAACATTCAATCATCAAGTACAAAGTTACAACTTCCAAAACAGTAGTGTGAAAACCTGGGTTTCTACTTGGTGGATGGACTGCTTTCTGCAGGAGCATCCCAACTTAGGTCGATAACTGACTCTGTACTGTTTGGTTCTGCAGAATGAACCAATATTAGTGTCAATTCGAATTCCTTATATACTGAAAAAAAGAAGGAATCACGGTTTCATGGGTAATCAACTATCTAACTCACCTTAGCTTGCAAGACTTTCTGGCTTTCGCTGAAATACTGATTAGGATGATTGATTCCGGTATCACATGAGACACCATGAGTTGCCTCAAAAGTCATTGTGCAAGCTAGCTGCATTGTCACATGGATCAGATGATTTGGTTAGTCGATAATAGAACACTGCTAATGAAACTAAGGACTGGGGTAAAGTACCTGATAATGCCTGTTCTTCACTTTATCGAGTATCCCTTCCAAAGCATTTCCACCGACACCCATATTGTTGAGAGCTGCTCTCAGGTTCTCTTCACTACGAATACAACACAAAAAAAGGGGGTAAACACATGAAACAAATATTAGGAGCAATTCAGTAAATTTCCTGGATTCTTTTGGATTCAACATGCTGCCATTCAGGTCAGTCCAAAACCTTTAACATGCAGAATACAAGGCCCCATATTCTCATACTTCAGAGACACTGTTAGGCAATTAACGCTAGAAGAAAGTTCAGGGTAACCACAAAAAATATAAGCTTTTAGCTATTCTGATAACTATTATTTAAAGAGGACACTATGAATGAGAATAATACCCAAAATGTCGATAAGGGCAACCATGATGATCACCAACACCAGGTGTAGCGGAGATGATCTTTTGACATGAATATGAAGTGTAATCCTGCAGCAACCATTTAACAGGTTATCAATTTTCCACCAAAAACGGCAAGAGTTACTAATATTAAGTTATGTACATAGAACAAGGGGCTTACCGTTCGTTTTCCTTCTTTTCCATAATTGTGTCTGATACTATATGCATATTCCTTGTCAAATCGCTCAGAGCCAACCTTATCCGTAAGAGATTCAGCATCAGTGAAGCAATAGAGACTAGAAACTATATCTGATTAACTTACAGCACTACAGGTAAGAGTGCAGTAAGTAGTCATACAAAAAGTATTGCTTAACACAACTTCAACATCATAAAAACACTGGGAGGTTTGCATATGGTTTCTCAACATTAAAAGTTTTCTTGGACACTTCCACAAAAATAAAGCTGCAGATTCATATATTCACCAGGAAAAGTACAGGTACCTTCTGAGAGAATTCCGATCTCCAAAATGTGAGAGCATCCTCCAGCTTTAGCCCAGCACCCTAAATAATAAAATTTCAGAAGTACATTAACACGGCATACATAAAATAAATTATTGGCGCTTATGAAACTAAGATTCAGCTTTAACTCATCGTGTTACCTTGAGGAAAAGACCAAACTGCATTCTACCCCCGTGTTTGAGATGATGGTTTTCTCTCAACTGCCAAAAAGCAAACACTGAATAACCTGATCAAGAGGTAAGCCATGTACATAACTTTTAAGGTGCCTGACCTTCTCTAGCATATGGCGCATACAAAGAGGGAAAGAAGTTCTAGCCAGTTGATCAATATCCTTCGGCGAAATCTCGGTAGCATCATTTGGCTGTATAAAATATTGATTATAAACCAAAAGGTTCAGTAATTTAGTGAAGCATCAAAAATAATGTGTTGAAAAGTACAGGTGTAACAGTATACCTGAGAGTAATCAGGTCCAAAATATGCATTGCTTAACGCCTCAACAATCTGTTCAAGAAATATACATCATACATGTTACTAGAAGATAAGCCTGAGAAAAAAACTGGGAATTGTGCATTTATACTTACAGGAGTCAACCTGTCCTTTTCTTGTTCCTTAATGGTCGCAGTCCATTTCCTGTGCTTGAATTGTTTCAGGTATTAGAGATTGTCTTTACTCATATACAGCCATACAAGTGCTAAGTTCAAAAACGAATGCCAAGATGGAAGGGAAGTTCAAAGTAATGAAACGATGTAATCATGCAAACAACTACAAACTCAAGTCTTTTATTTGTCTAAACATGAATGGAGGCTGATCAATGGGACAAAGAACACTATTGTTATGTATGCATAAGGTACAAGGGAGATACAATATTGTTAAAAATACACAATCAGGTAGCATATATCAAGACCACAAGAAATATTTCCTACAAAATAAGCAGGTACAACTTTGAAAAATACAAGGTTACCATTTACCTATTTGTTAAAACAAGTGCCTTTGAGATATTGCAGCGGAACTGAGTTACCACAAGTGAAACCACCTGGCATATTTATGCAGATATGTTTAGCATGGGCATTAACCAAATAAGAAGTGTGCATTCTCATGTTCACATCAAACCTGACTCATCGCAACATAAGCATAGCCCTTTGAAAGGAATACTCGGCGGCTGGCAACAAGATCTGGAACTTCTTCAAAAGGTACCTTAATTGGGTTTAAGCATTATTTAGTTAGGTTGCTCAATCACAGGAACAAAAACTTAAAACAAAAATATGGGATTTCAAACTAAGATAGACTGTGCACATACCTTGAAGAACACAGATTCAACTGCAAAATGAAATACAAAAAGTTAGCTCATAAGTTCAAGAACACAAATGCCAATAAGAACATTTCTACTTGAACAGCATAAAGAGCAATTGACAAATGGTGACAAAGGTTGAAGTACTAAAAGTTTCACATCACATTGCTATGCATTGCAAATACATTTTCTTTAGAGATATCTCCAGAGTTCAATCCCAGTGGTCCATCCACTGTATCAATACATAACTAGTCGTGATTTCAGATCATACAAACAATTGGACGTAATCCAAAGCAGATTATTCTGTAATTTGTTATAATGCCTTAGAATAGAAATCTGCACCTAAATAAGTTAAAAGCAGTGACAAATCCAAATTGAATATGTGGGCACCTGTGCCACTTATTTTCAAGGTACAAATCAAAATAAACCAGCAAAGAGTGTTCCATACCGCTGGCCGATTGACCGATGGAACGTGCAACTTGGCTTAACTTATCTTTCACAGCCTACAGCGTGAAACCAAGAAGTTACATTACTCTGAAGCATCAACATCCAAGTGCTCAACTATTTTATTAATGTCCATAATCTATACCTCGAATTCCGAGTGTGGCAATGCTTTGTATGGAAGCTGAAACTCACTCATAAGAAGCCTCTGAAAAAGACAGTAGGACAGGCATGGTTACAACATATGGAGTATATTATTTTCCTTTAGTTCAGTTACATGATAAATAGAGAAGAAGCCACCTGTGATTCAGGACTCTCGAGACGAAAGCGATACCGAAACAGTGTATTTTCCATGGAGAGAAACCACTTACGCAATTCCTCCCTAGAAGGTAGGTAAACAAACAGTGTTCCAATAAGTTGATCAAAATCACAGAAACAAACCACCAGCCTGATGAATCCAAAATGTAACTGCAAGAATGTTATGCTTACGTTCTGCAGTATACAAGACGGAGCACAAAGTGAGATATTATGTCCTTGTTCAAAGCCTCTGCTGGATCCTGGTGCCTCATATGTGCCTTCCACAATTCACTTACCTAAGTGTCAAGGAGAAGCATACATTTTAGTTTGATTCAAACATTTAATCACCATTCATAACAAGGCTTCAGATATCTACATTTAACTTGCTTGCCTGGATATCAAGGAGAAGCATATGCTAAATCCATAACTAGACTTACCAAAAATTTACCTTAATATATACTCGATCTAAGAAACACTCGCAACTTCAATTTATAACACATTAAATTTTATCAAGAAATTTTCAAATAATAAAATGGAAATATCATCGTGTGGACATCTAAAAGAGCCTGAGTTCAACTTATAAATTGCCCATGCGTCTCTTCTAAATCAAACTCAGATCGAGGTCTACACGCAGCAAGATTTACTGATACTTTCACCTGCTTGTACCAAAAATCTGCAAAAACTCCCAAAAATGTAGCTTTCTCACGGAAGGCACAGAAATAGATCAACGGAGCAAGAAAGAATGGCTCACCAGTTTCTCCATCTCCTCTGGCCTCTTCCCCCGCGATAGCCCATCCGAGATCCCCTTCAGGACTAACCAACACAGCACAGAAAATTCGCATGAAACGCTAACTGTTAATAACCAGATCTAAAGAGGTGCGCGGCAGAACGAGCCAAAAATTGCCCCACGAAACGAAGGCTGGTCAACGCACCTCGCAGGCGGTCGATGGCGAAGAGCTCGAACTCCTCCAGCCGCACCTCCAGCTGCGGCGCCACACGGTACGTTGGCAGGGCCCCCGCGCCGCTGCCTCCGCCGCTGGCGGCTGCGGCCGCCGCCGCGAGCTGCCGTTGGGATCGCACGATTTCCATGGCTGTGGGTGTTTGGTTCCAAGCGCGGCGGAATGAGTCTCTCTCTCTCTCTCTCTCTCTCTCTCTCTCCTCTGCGGCGGGGGGTAGGGGAAGGGGATTGGGGATTTTTCTTCCGAGTTTGGCGGGAAATGGGTGTGCTTTTCCCGCGGCTGGACGGTCAGCTTCTTCGTATGGGCTAGGCCTTCATTTTCAACTCCGTATATATTTAGGCAAACGGATTTATTTGGCGCCCATAGCGCCCTTTACTTTTTTCTTAACAAAGACATCATTAGATCTGATTGATATCAAAAATGACCCAACGGATAGATAATTGGACATAGAACGACCAGTAAAAAACAAAATTACATGTCTACGAACAATGGCAGGCTACGAACGGAAGTACGAGCAGGAGGCCGAAACCTACTCCAGTGCAGAAATGGGTACCCCCAGAGTTGGGCTGGATCAAAGTAAACGTGGATGGTGCTACGTCCAAAGTGGGATCAAAAGGAGGAGCCGGTGTTGTATTCAGGAATCATGAAGGGGCTTTCCTTGTAGGCGCATGCCATGTCTTGTTTGGGTGCACGGATCCTGTGGCTAGTGAACTGCATGCTTGTCGACGAGCAGTTCAATTAGCAGATGAGTTTAATGCCAATCGTCTGCATATTGAGACAGATAGCAAAGAGATAGCTAGCAAGCTTCAGAACAGGGAGAAGGACTTGTCCATGCTGGGACCATTAGTAGAAGAGGTGAAAATGATGTTGCAGGCGCGGGAGCAGTGGAAGATTACCTGGGTTCGCCGCTCGGCGAATGGTGCAGCACATGCGCTAGCTAGAGAAGGGGTTTCTAATGACTTATGTAAGGTCTGGTTACACCAACCGCCTGATTGTATCTTGCACATTCTATCGGCAGAGATTCCTGCCTTTTATGAATAAATAGGAACGGTTTGAATTTCAAAAAAAAATACATTAAAAAGCATACTAGTATTCTTTCTCCTCTGATTGTACGCCGTCCGTCGAAGTTTGAAAATTGCACTGAACCAACAGCAAAAATAATAATATCGTTTACTTCGTACCTGATACAGGGCGCTCAGGTCCCTTCGCTATGTTTTTTAAGTAGACCGACCCATACTAGCATATTTCATTGCATCGGTTTTGGGAACCCTAGAAGGTTCACACCGGGTTTTCTGGGCTGTTTTATTTTTTGTTTGTTCGGGACTAAGTTTTTCTCTGCTTTTATTTCTATTTCATGTTTTATTTTCAAATTCATGAACTTTCCCCAAATATATGAATTCTTTTTTAATCCTTTTTTTGAATCTATGAACTTTTTCAATTTCACGAACAATTTCAAATTATTATTTTTGAATCCGCAAACATTAATAATTCATAAAAACATTCAAATTAATGGACTTGTTTCAAATTAGCGAACTTTTTTCCAATTTGTAAAAAAATGAATTCTTGAAATATTTTCAAAATTTGTGATCTTTTTCAATTTTGTGAACTTAAAAAACCAAGTTTGTGAACTTTTTAAAAAGTCAAATGGTCCCATGAGCCGCGTGTTATCTTAGCACGTGTGAGCGCCAGCAATTTAATGGGCGAAGGAGATCATGGCGGTGCTTTGGAGATGAAGATCAAAGGTACAAGATGATGATGGTCATATCATATCACATTTTGATTGCATGTGATGTTTATCTTTTATGCATCTTGTTTTGCTTAGTACGGCGGTAATATTATAAGATGATCCCTTACTAAAATTTCAAGGTATAAGTGTTATCCCTGAGTATGCACCGTTGCAACAGTTCGTCGTGCTGACACATCATGGGATGATCGGGTGTGATAAGCTCTACGTTCACATACAACGAGTGCAAGACAGTTTTGCACATGCAGAATACTCGGGTTAAACTTGACGAGTCTAGCATGTACAGACATGGCCTCAGAACACTCGAGACTGAAATGTCGAACATGAATCATATAGTAGATATGATCAACATAGAGATGTGCACCATTGAAAATTACTCCATCTCACGTGATGATCGGACATGGTTTAATTGATATGGATCACGTGATTATTTAGATGACTCGAGGGATGTCTAACTAAGTGGGAGTTTTTAAGTAATGTGATTAATTGAACTTAATTTATCATTAACTTAGTCCTAATAGTATTTGCATATCTATGTTGTAGATCAATAGCTTGTGTATAGCTCCCCTATTTTATTTTTGATATGTTCCTAGAGAAAACTAAGTTGAAAGATGATAGTAGCGATGATGCGGACTGGGTCCGTGATCTGAGACTTATCCTCGTTGCTGCACAGAAAAATTATGTACTTGATGCACCGCTAGGTGACAGACCTATTACAGGAGTAGATATAGACATTATGAACGTTTGACAAGCTTGATATGATGACTACTTGATAGTTTAGTGCACCATGCTTTACGGCTTAGAACCGGAACTTTAAAAACATTTTGAATGCCACGAAACATATAAGATATTCCAAGAGTTGAAATTGGTATTTCAGACTCATGCCCATGTCGAGAGGTATGAGACATTTGACAAGTACTTTGCCTACAAGATAGAAGAGAATAGCTCAGCTAGTGACGCGTACGACTCGGTCAATGACTGGACAAAAAAGCCAACCCAGACATGCACCTCAAACCGGCCTCAAACGTCCGGGCTGACCGGCACCCCTCATATCTAGCCCAAAATACGGGGCAGATATGGGGAGGTCTGTGCATGACCGGACGCGTGTGCCACATTGAATTCGGCCCATGCTGGCTCACCAGAACCCCATATATATTCGTCCCCATCCACTTCCCGGTCCAAACCCTAGCCACTCCACTCCGCCACCCAAGCTCCCCTCCCGCGATCTCCGGCCCTCTCCGGCATGGCGGGCAGCGGATATGAGTCCTGCACCTCCAAATTCGTCGACCTCGAGCTCATCCCACGTGACCCCAAGGAGGAGATGACCGTCCGGCTTGTGCTCCGCCACTCCCGGGAGGAGGCCGTCCGACGTCAGCGTTCGGACTCCTTTTGTCGGGAATCCATTACGTCCACCTGAATGCCACAAGGATCCACTGCAAGGTGTCGCGCCGCCTCACCGGAGGCAATGCGGTCGTCTGGCGTCCGAACGCGGTGGCGGACGCACAATGCTACCTCTTGAGCACTTCGTTGGTTTTCCCTTCAAGAGGAAAGGGTGATGCAGCAAAGTAGCGTAAGTATTTCCCTCGGTTTTTGAGAACCAAGGTATCAATCCAGTAGGAGATCACGCTCAAGTCCCACACACCTACACAAACAAATAAGAACCTCGCAACCAACGCGATAAAGGGGTTGTCAAGCCCTTCACGGTCACTTACGAGAGTGAGATCTGATAGATATGATAAGGTAATATTTTTGGTATTTTTATGATAAAGAGAAATAAAGATGCAAAGTAAAAGAAACGACAAAGGGAATAACTAAGTGTTGCAAGATTAATATGATGGAAGATAGACCCGGGGGCCATAGGTTTCACTAGTGGCTTCTCTCAAGAGCATAAGTATTACGGTGGGTAAACGAATTACTGTCGAGCAATTGATAGAATTGAGCATAGTTATGAGAGTATCTAGGTATGATCATGTATATAGGCATCACGTCCGAGACAAGTAGACCGAAACGATTCTGCATCTACTACTATTACTCCACACATCGACCGCTATCCAGCATGCATCTAGAGTATTAAGTTCATAAGAACATAGTAATGCTTTAAGGAAGATGACATGATGTAGAGGGATAAACTCACGCAATATGATATAAACCCCATCTTTTTATCCTCGATGGCAACAATACAATACGTGGCGGTTCCCTTTCTGTCACTGGGATCGAGCAGCGCAAGATTGAACCCAAAGCTAAGCACTTCTCCCATTGCAAGAAAGATCAATCTAGTAGGCCAAACCAAATTGATAATTTAAAGAAACTTGCAAAGATAAACCAATCATACATAAAAGAATTCAGAGGAGAATCAAATATTGTTCATAGATAATCTGGATAATAAACACACAATTCATCGGATCTCGATAAAACACACCGCAAAAGAAGATCACATCGAATAGATCTCCAAGAAGATCGAGGAGAACTTTGTATTGAGATCCAAAGAGAGAGAAGAAGCCATCTAGCTAATAACTATGGACTCATAGGTCTGAAGTAAACTGCTCACACATCACCGGAGAGGCCATGGAGTTGATGTAGAGGCCCTCCATGATCAATGCCCCCTCCGGCGGAGCTCCGGAAAAGGCCCCAAGATGGGATCTCTCGGGTACAGAAGGTTGCAGCGGTGGAATTAGGTTTTCGTGGTGCTCCTGGATGTTTGGGGGGTACGTGGATATATATAGGAGGAAGAAGTACGTCAGTGGAGCAACGGAGGGCCCACAAGGGTGGAGGGCGCGCCCAGGGGGGTAGGCGCGCCCCCTACCATGTGGCTTCCTCCGTTGTTTCTTGACGCCCACTCCAAGTCTCCTAGATCACGTTTATTGAGAAAATCACGTTCCCGAAGGTTTCATTCCATTTGGACTCCGTTTGATATTCCTTTTCTTCGAAACCCTAAAATAGGCAAAAAAACAGCAATTTGGGTTGGGCCTCCACTTAGTAGGTTAGTCCCAAAAATGGTATAAAAGTGTAAAATAAAGCCCATTGACATCCAAAATAGATAATATAATAGCATGGGGCAATAAAAAAATTATAGATACGTTGGAGACGTATCAAGCATCCCCAAGCTTAATTCCTGATCGTCCTCGAGTAGGTAAATAATAAAAAAAGAATTTTTGATGTGGAATGCTTTCTAACATATTTCTCAATGTATTTTTTCTTTATTGTGGCATGAATGTTCAGATCCGAAAGATTCAAGATAAAAGTTTAATATTCACATAGAAATAATAATACTTCAAGCATACTAACTAAGCAATTATGTCTTCTCAAAATAACATGGCCAAAGAAAGTTATCCCTACAAAATCATATAGTCTGGCTATGCTCTATCTTCACCACATAAAATATTTAAATCGTTTACAACCCCAATGACAAGCCAAGCAATTGTTTCATACTTTTGATGTTCTCAAACTTTTTTCAATCTTCACGCAATACATGAGTGTGAGCCATGGATATAGCACTATGGTGGAATAGAATGGTGGTTGTGGAGAAGACAAAAAGGAGAAGATAGTCTCACATCAACTAGGCGTATCAACGGGCTATGGAGATGCCCATTAATAGATATCAATGTGAGTGAGTAGGGATTGCCATGCAACGGATGCACTAGAGCTATAAGTATATGAAAGCTCAACAAAAGAAACTAAGTGGGTGTGTATCCAACTTGCTTGCTCACGAAGACCTAGGGCATTTTGAGGAAGCCCATCATTGGAATATACAAGCCAAGTTTTATAATGAAAAATACCCACTAGTATATGAAAGTGATATCATAGGGGACTCTCTATCATGAAGAACATGGTGCTACTTTGAAGCACAAGTGTGGAAAAAGGATAGTAGCATTGTCCCTTCTATATTTTCTCTCATTTTTTATTTGGGCCTTCTTTCTTTTTTTGCATCTTTTCTCTCTTTTTTTTATTTTTTGTCCGGAGTCTCATCCCGACTTGTGGGGGAATCATAGTCTTCATCATCCTTTCCTCACTTGGGACAATGCTCTAATAATGATGATCGTCACACTTTATTAACTTACAACTCAAGAATTACAACTCAGTACTTAAAACAAAATATGACTCTATGTGAATGCCTCCGGCGGTGTACCGGGATGTGCAACGATGCATGAGTGACATGTATGAAGAATTATGAACGGTGGCTTTACCACAAATATGATGTCAACTACATGATCATGCAAGCAATATGACAATGATGAAGCGTGTCATAATAACGGAACAGTGGAAAGTTGCATGGCAATATATCTCGAAATGGCTATGGAAATGCCATAATAAGTAGGTATGGTGGTTGTTTTGAGGAAGGTATATGGTGGGTTTATGGTACCGGCGAAAGTTGCGCGATACTAGAGAGGCTAGCAATGGTGGAAGGATGAGAGTGCATATAATCCATGGACTCAACATTAGTCATAAAGAACTCACATGCTTGTTGCAAAAATCTACTAGCTTTCGAAACAAAGTATCACGCGCATGCTCCTAGGGGGATAGATTGGTCCCCGACCCCCACTCATAAGAAAGACAATCAATAAATAAATCATGCTCCGACTTCATCACATAACGGTTCACCATACGTGCATGCTTCGGGAATCACAAACTTCAACACAAGTATTTCTCAAATTCACAACTACTCAACTAGCATGACTCTCATATCACCATCTCCATATCTCAAAACAATTATCAAGTATCAAACTTCTCATAGTATTCAATGCACTTCTATGAAAGTTTTTATATTATAGCAAGTTTCCATGTTGTTCTAAAGGACTCTAAAAAGAATATAGGTGAAGCATGAGAGAACAATAGTTTCTATAAAACAAATCCACCACCGTGCTCTAAAAGATATAAGTGAAGCACTAGAGCAAAAACTATATAGCTCAAAAGATATAAGTGAAGCACATAGAGTATTCTAATAAACTTCAAATCATGTGAGTCTCTCTCAAAAGGTGTGTATAGCAAGGATGATTATGGTAAACTAAAAATCAAAGACTCAAATCATACAAGACGCTCCAAGCAAAACACATATCATGTGGTGAATAAAAATATAGCTCCAAGTAAAGTTACCGATAGACGAAGACGAAAGAGGGGATGCCTTCCGGGGCATCCCCAAGCTTAGGATTTTTGGTGTCCTTGAATTTTACCTTGGGGTGCCATGGGAATCCCCAATCTTAGGCTCTTGCCACTATTTGTTCCATAATCCATCAAATCTTTACCCAAAACTTGAAAACTTCACAACACAAAACTCAAAATAGAAAATCTCATGAGCTCCGTTAGCGAAAGAAAACAAAACACCACTTCAAGGTACTGTAATTAACTCATTATTTATTTATATTGGTGTTAAATCTACTGTATTCCAACTTATCTATGGTTTATAAACTCTTTTACTAGCCATAGATTCATCAAAATAAGCAAACAACACAAGAAAAACAGAATCTGTCAAAAACAGAACGGTCTGTAGTAATATGTAGCTAACACAACTTATGGAACCCCAAAATTTCTAAAATAAATTGATGGACGTGAGGAATTTATCTATTAATCATCTGCAAAAAGAATTAACTAAATATAACTTTCCAAATAAAAATGGCAGCAGTTCTCGTGAGCGCTAAAGTTTCTGTTTTTTACAACAAGATCAAAAAGACTTTCCCCAAGTCTTCCCAACGGTTCTACTTGGAACAAACACTAATTAAACACAAAAAACACAGCCAAAACAGAGGCTATACAAATTATTTATTACTAAAAAGGAGCAAAAATCAAGGAATAAAAATAAAATTGGGTCGCCTCCCAACAAGCGCTATCGTTTAACGCCCCTAGCTAGGCATAAAAGCGAAGATAGATCTAGGTATTACCATCTTTGTAGGTAATTCTTCAATGAGACACCTATAACTCTTAGGAGTTTCTTTCTTTTTATTAATTATCAAACTCCTTGGCACAAAATCAAGAAAATCATTTGCAGCAAAAGGTTCCTTAATGATAGCAAAAAGATTGGGATGAACACTTATTGATTTTAAATCCGCAGTTTCCTTACTAGAGGATTCACCCTTATTTTTAGGAACGCAAACAAGCTTGACAATTTTAGTAGGAGGATTTGGAGTATTTTTAACGGAAGAAAAAGCGGATCCCAAGTTGGTGATAATTCCCTCAAGTTTATCGATTCTAGTAGAATCTTGATCTATTCTTTCATTAACTATGGGTTCTTTTTCCTTAAAAAATTCAGAGTAACTCCCACCTTAGATCCATATTGGGTAATTTGGTTGTGGACTTTTTATCCAGATTCTCAATCAACCCTACAGTAGCAACTTTATTCTCAATAATTTCAAGCCTTTGCATCACATATTCCAAAGTTAACATAGTTCCATTAACCAAAAGAGGTGGTGAGCCAAACAAATCTATCATAGCGTTATAAGAATCAAAAGTATGGCTACCCAAGAAATTCCCTCCGGTAATGGTATCAAGAATATATATGTACCAAGGAGTAGTGCCTACATAGAAATTGCAGAGAAGAACGGAAGTAGGTTGCTTCCTGATAGATCTATTTTGAGCATTGCAAATTCTATACCAAGCATCTTTTAGATTTTCTCCCTCCCTTTGTTTAAAATTAAAAACTTCATTCTCGGGAGACAACGGAGAAGATAGGGGACTAGCCATAACGACAAGGCAAGCAAGAAAGCGACAACGGAAAAGACAGGGCGAATAAAAACGACAAGGATGAAGTGGGGGAGAGGAAAACGAGAGGCAAATGGCAAATAATGTAATGCGAGGGATCAGAGTTTGTGATGGGTACTTGGTATGTCTTGACTTAGCAACGACACCTGAAATGACTCGTTGTTGGGAGTCAAATCTTGACTTGACTTGGCGCTAATCTCCCCGACAACGGCGCCAGAAATCCTTATTGCTACCTCCTGAGCACTGCGTTGGTTTTCCCTTGAAGAGGAAAGGGTGATGCAGCAAAGTAGCGTAAGTATTTCCCGTCAGTTTTTAAGAACCAAGGTATCAATCCAGTAGGAGATCACGCTCAAGTCCAACGCACCTACACAAACAAATAAGAACCTCACAACCAACACGATAAAGGGGTTGTCAAGCCCTTCGCGGTCACTTACGAGAGTGAGATCTGATAGATATGATAAGATAATATTTTTGGTATTTTTATGATAAAGAGAAATAAAGATGCAAAGTAAAATAAACGACAAAGGAAATAACTAAGTGTTGCAAGATTAATATGATGGAAGATAGACCCGGGGGCCATAGGTTTCACTAGTGGCTTCTCTCAAGAGCATAAGTATTATGGTGGGTAAATGAATTACTGTTGAGCAATTGATAGAATTGAGCATGGTTATGAGAATATCTAGGTATGGTCATGTATATAGGCATCAGGTCCGAGACAAAGTAGATCGAAACGATTTTGCATCTACTACTATTACTCCACACATCGACCGCTATCCAGCATGCATCTAGAGTATTAAGTTCATAAGAACAGAGTAATGCTTTAAGGAAGATGACATGATGTAGAGGGATAAACTCATGCAATATGATATAAACCCCATCTTTTTATCCTCGATGGCAACAATACAATACGTGTCGGTTCCCTTTCTGTCACTGGGATCGAGCAGCGCAAGATTGAACCCAAAGCTAAGCACTTCTCCCATTGCAAGAAAGATCAATCTAGTAGGCCAAACCAAACCGATAATTCGAAGAGACTTGCAAAGATAAACCAATCATACATAAAAGAATTCAGAGGAGAATCAAATATTGTTCATAGATAATCTGGATCATAAACCCACAATTCATCGGATCTCGACAAACACACCGTAAAAGAATATTACATCGAATAGATCTCCAAAAAGATTGAGGAGAACTTTGTATTGAGATCCAAAGAGAGAGAAGAAGTCATCTAGCTAATAACTATGGACCCGTAGGTCTGAAGTAAACTACTCACACATCACCAGAGAGGCCATGGAGTTGATGTAGAGGCCCTCCGTGATCAATGCCCCCTCCGGCGGAGCTCCCAAAAGGCCCCAAGATGGGATCTCTCGGGTACAGAAGGTTGCGGCGGTGGAATTAGGTTTTCGTGGTGCTCCTGGATGTTTGGGGGGGTACGTGGATATATATAGGAGGAAGAAGTACGTCGGTGGAGCAACGGAGGGCCCACGAGGGTGGAGGGCGCGCCTAGGGGGGTAGGCGCCCCCTGCCTCGTGGCTTCCTCTGTTGTTTCTTGACGCCCACTCCAAGTCTCCTGGATCACATTTGCTGAGAAAATCACGTTCCCGAAGGGTTCATTCCGTTTGGACTCCGTTTGATATTCCTTTTCTTCGTAACCCTAAAATAGGAAAGAAACAACAATTTGGGCTGGGCCTTCGGTTAGTAGGTTAGTCCCAAAAATGATATAAAAGTGTAAAATAAAGCCCATTGACATCCAAAATAGATAACTGTTGGAAATATGCCCTAGAGGCAATAATAAAATGGTTATTATTATATTTCTTTGTTCATGATAATTGTCTATTGTTCATGCTATAATTGTGTTATCCGGAAATCATAATACATGTGTGAATACATAGACCACAACACGTCCCTAGTGAGCCTCTAGTTGACTAGCTCGTTGATCAAAAGATAGTCATGGTTTCCTCACTATGGACATTGGATGTCATTGATAACGGGATCACATCATTAGGAGAATGATGTGATGGACAAGACCCAATCCTAAGCATAGCTCAAAGATCATGTAGTTCGTCTGCTGTAGCTTTTCCGAATGTCAAGTATCATTTCCTTAGACCATGAGATTGTGCAACTCCCGGATACCGTAGGAGTGCCTTGGGTGTGCCAAACGTCACAACGTAACTGGGTGACTATAAAGGTACACTACAGGTATCTCCGAAAGTGTCTGTTGGGTTGGCACGAATCGAGACTGGGATTTGTCACTCCGTATGACGGAGAGGTATCTCTGGGCCCACTCGGTAATGCATCATCATAATGAGCTCAATGTGACCAAGTGGTTGATCACGGGATCATGCATTACGACACGAGTAAAGTGACTTGCCGGTAACGAGATTGAACAAGGTATTGGGATATCGACGATCGAGTCTCGGGCAAGTAACGTATCGATTGACAAAGGGAATTGTATACAGATTGGTTGAATCCTTGACATCGTGGTTCATCCAATGAGATCATCATGGAGCATGTGGGAGCCAACATGGGTATCAAGATCCCGCTGTTGGTTATTGACCGGAGAGTCGTCTCGGTCATGTCTGCATGTCTCCCGAACCCGTAGGGTCTACACACTTAAGGCTCGTTGACGCTAGGGTTGTAGAGATATTAGTATGCAGTAACCCGAAAGTTATTCGGAGTCCCGGATGAGACCTCGGACGTCACGAGGAGTTCCGGAATGGTCCGGAGGTAAAGATTTATATATAGGAAGTCTAGTTTCGGCCATCGGGAAGGTTTCGGGGGTCGCCGGTATTGTACCGGGACCATCGGAAGGGTCCCGGGGGTCCACCGGGTGGGGCCACCTATCCCGGAGGGCCTCATGGGCTGAATTGGGAGGGGAACCAGCCCCTAGTGGGCTGGTGCACCCCCTTGGGCATCCCCTGCGCCTAGGGTTGGGAAACCCTAGGGGTGGGGGCGCCCCCCACTTGGCTTGGGGGGGAAGCCACCCCTTGGCCGCCGCCCCCTTGGAGATCCATCTCCCTAGGGCCGCCCCCCAAGGCCCCTATATAAAGAGGGGAGGAGGGAGGGCAGCCGCACCTTTTGCTCTTGGCGCCTCCCTCTCCCTCCGTAACACCTCTCCTCCCCGCTTGCGCTTGGCGAAGCCCTGCCGGGATCCTGCTGCATCCACCACCACGCCGTCGTGCTGCTGGATCTTCATCAACCTCTCCTTCCCCCTTGCTGGATCAAGTTGGAGGAGACGTCTTCCCAACCGCACGTGTGTTGAACGCGGAGGTGCCGTCCGTTCGACACTTGGTCATCGGTGATTTGGATCACGTCGAGTACGACTCCATCAACCCCGTTCTCTTGAACGCTTCCGTGCGCGATCTACAAGGGTACGTAGATGCACTCCTCTCTCCCTCGTTGCTAGATGACTCCATAGATTGATCTTGGTGATGCGTAGAAAATTTTAAAATTCTGCTACGTTCCCCAACAGTGGCATCATGAGCTAGGTCTATGCGTAGTTTCTATGCACGAGTAGAACACAAAGTAGTTGTGGGCGTCGATATTGTCAATTATCTTGCCGTTACTAGTCATCTTGATTCGGCGCCATTGTGGGATGAAGCGGCCCGGACCGACCTTACACGCACGCTTACGTGAGACTGGTTCCACCGACTGACATGCACTAGTTGCATAAGGTGGCTGGCGGGTGTCTGTCTCTCCCACTTTAGTCGGATCGGATTTGATGAACAGGGTCCTTATGAAGGGTAAATAGAAATTGGCAATTCACGTTGTGGTCTTGGCGTAGGTAAGAAACGTTCTTGCTAAAAACCTATAGCAGCCACGTAAAAACTTGCAACAACAATTAGAGGACGTCTAACTTGTTTTTGCAGCAAGTGTTTTGTGATGTGATATGTCCAAAGGATGTGATGAATGATATATGTGATGTATGAGATGATCATGTTCTTGTAATAAGAATCACGACTTGCATGTCGATGAGTATGACAACCGGCAGGAGCCATAGGAGTTGTCTTTATTTATTTATGACCTGCGTGTCAACATAAACGTCATGTAATTACTTTACTTTATTGCTAAAGCGTTAGCCATAGTAGTAGAAGTAATAGATGACGAGACAACTTCAAGAAGACACGATGATGGAGATCATGATGATGGAGATCATGGTGTCATGCCGGTGACAACGATGATCATGGAGCCCCGAAGATGGAGATCAAAAGGAGCAAATGATATTGGCCATATCATGTCACTATTTGATTGCATGTGATGTTTATCATGTTTTACATCTTATTTGCTTAGAACGACAGTAGCTTAAATAAGATGATCCCTCGTAATAATTTCAAGAAAGTGTTCCCCCTAACTGTGCACCGTTGCGAAGGTTCGTTGTTTTGAAGCACCACGTGGTAATCGGGTGTGATAGATTCTAACGTTCGAATACAATGGGTGTAAGCCAGATTTACACACGCAATACACTTAGGTTGACTTGACGAGCCTAGCATGTACAAACATGGCCTCGGAACACAGAAGACCGAAAGGTCGAGCATGAGTCGTATAGAAGATACGATCAACATGAAGATGTTCACCGATGTTGACTAGTCCGTCTCACGTGATGATCGGACACGGCCTAGTTGACTCGGATCATGTTTCACTTAGATGACTACAGGGATGTCTATCTGAGTGGGAGTTCATTGAGTAATTTGATTAGATGAACTTAATTATCATGAACTTAGTCTAAAATCTTTACAATATGTCTTGTAGATCAAATGGCCCACGTTGTCCTCAACTTCAACGCGTTCCTAGAGAAAACCAAGCTGAAAGATGATGGCAGCAACTATACGGACTGGGTCCGGAACCTGAGGATCATCCTCATAGCTGCCAAGAAAGATTATGTCCTAGAAGCATCGCTAGGTAACGCACCTGTCCCAGAGAACCAAGACGTTATGAACGCTTGGCAGTCACGTGCCGATGATTACTCCCTCGTTCAGTGCGGCATGCTTTACAGCTTAGAACCGGGGCTCCAAAAGCGTTTTGAGAGACACAGAGCATATGAGATGTTCGAAGAGCTGAAAATGGTTTTCCAAGCTCATGCCCGGGTCGAGAGATATGAAGTCTCCGACAAGTTCTTCAGCTGTAAGATAGAGGAAAATAGTTCTGTCAGTGAGCACATACTCAAAATGTCTGGGTTGCATAACCGCTTGACTCAGCTGGGAGTTAATCTCCCGGATGACGCGGTCATTGACAGAATCCTTCAGTCGCTTCCACCGAGCTACAAGAGCTTTGTGATGAACTTCAATATGCAGGGGATGGAAAAGACCATTCCTGAGGTATATTCAATGCTGAAATCAGCGGAGGTAGAAATCAAAAAGGAACATCAAGTGTTGATGGTGAATAAAACCACTAAGTTCAAGAAAGGCAAGGGTAAAAAGAACTTCAAGAAGGACGGCAAGGGAGTTTCCGCGCCCGGTAAGCAAGCTGCCGGGAAGAAGCCAAAGAATGGACCCAAGCCCGAGACTGAGTGTTTTTATTGCAAGGGAAGTGGTCACTAGAAGCGGAACTGCCCCAAATACTTAGCGGACAAGAAGGCTGGCAACACTAAAGGTATATGTGATATACATGTAATTGATGTGTACCTTACCAGTACTCGTAGTAGCTCCTGGGTATTTGATACCGGTGCGGTTGCTCACATTTGTAACTCAAAGCAGGAGCTGTGGAATAAGCGGAGACTGGCGAAGGACGAGGTGACGATGCGCATCGGGAATGGTTCCAAGGTCGATGTGATCGCCATCGGCATGCTACCTCTACATTTACCTACGGGATTAGTTTTAAACCTCAATAATTGTTATTTAGTGCCAGCTTTGAGCATGAACATTGTATCGGGATCTCATTTAATTCGAGATGGCTACTCATTTAAATCCGAGAATAATGGTTGTTCTATTTATACGAGAGATATGTTTTATGGTCATGCTCCGATGGTGAATGGTTTATTCTTAATGAATCTCGAGCGTAATGTTACACATATTCATAGTGTGAATACCAAAAGATGTAAGGTTGATAATGATAGTCCCACATACTTATGGCACTGCCGCCTTGGTCACATAGGTGTCAAACGCATGAAGAAGCTCCATGCAGATGGGCTTTTGGAGTCTCTTGATTACGAATCATTTGACACGTGCGATCCATGCCTCATGGGTAAAATGACCAAGACTCCGTTATCAGGAACAATGGGGCGAGCAACCAACTTATTGGAAATCATACATACTGATGTGTGCGGTCCAATGAGTGTTGAGGCTCGCGGTGGCTATCGTTATGTTCTCACCCTCACAGATGACTTGAGTAGATATGGGTATGTCTACTTAATGAAACACAAGTCTGAGACCTTTGAAAAGTTCAAGGAATTTCAGAATGAGGTTGAGAATCAACGTGACAAGAAAATCAAGTTCTTACGATCAGATCGTGGGGGAGAATACTTGAGTCACGAATTTGGCACACACTTAAGAAAATGTGGAATAGTTTCACAACTCACGCTGCTTGGAACACCTCAGCGTAATGGTGTGTCCGAACGTCGTAATCGCACTCTATTGGATATGGTGCGATCTATGATGTCTCTTACCGATCTACCGCTGTCATTTTGGGGCTATGCTTTAGAGACTGCCGCATTCACTTTAAATAGGGCTCCATCGAAATCCGTTGAGATGACACTGTATGAATTATGGTTTGGGAAGAAACCTAAACTGTCGTTTCTAAAAGTTTGGGGATGCGATGCTTATGTCAAGAAACTTCAACCTAAAAAGCTCGAACCCAAATCAAAAAAATGCGTCTTCATAGGATACCCTAAAGAAACTATTGGGTATACCTTCTACCTCAGATCCGAAGGCAAGATCTTTGTTGCCAAGAACGGGTCCTTTCTAGAGAAAGAGTTTCTCTCGAAAGAAATAAGTGGGAGGAAAGTAGAACTTGATGAAGTATTACCTCTTGAACCGGTAAGTGACGCAGCTCAAGAAAATGTTCCTGAGGTGCCTGCACCGACTAGAGAAGAAGTTAATGATGATGATCATGAAACTTCAGATCAAGTTGCTACTGAACTTCGTAGGTCCACAAGGACACGTTCCGCACCAGAGTGGTACGGCAACCCTATCTTGGAAATCATGTTGTTAGACAACGGTGAACCTTCGAACTATGAAGAAGTGATGGCGGCCCTGGATTCCGACAAATGGCTGGAAGCCATGAAATCCGAGATAGGATCCATGTATGAAAACGAAGTATGGACTTTGACTGACTTGCCCGATGATCGGCGAGCCATGGAAAATAAATGGATCTTTAAGAAGAAGACAGACGCGGATGGTAACGTAACCATCTATAAAGCTCGGCTTGTCGCTAAGGGTTATCGACAAGTTCAAGGGGTTGACTATGATGAGACTTTCTCACCCGTAGCGAAGCTAAAGTCCATCCGAATCATGTTAGCAATTGCCGCATTCTATGATTATGAGATATGGCAAATGGACGTCAAAACGGCATTCCTTAATGGTTTCCTTAAGGAAGAATTGTATATGATGCAGCCGGAAGGTTTTGTCGATCCTAAGAATGCTGACAAGGTGTGCAAGCTCCAACGCTCGATTGATGGGCTGGTGCAAGCATCTCAGAGTTGGAACATTCGTTTTGATGAGATGATCAAAGCGTTTGGGTTTATGCAGACTTATGGAGAAGCCTGCATTTACAAGAAAGTGAGTGGGAGCTCTGTAGCATTTCTCATATTGTATGTGGATGACATACTGTTGATGGGAAATGATATAGAATTCTTGGAAAGCATAAAGGCCTACTTGAACAAGTGTTTTTCAATGAAGGACCTTGGAGAAGCTGCTTATATATTAGGCATCAAGATCTATAGAGATAGATCGAGACGCCTCATTGGTGTTTCACAGAGTACGTACCTTGACAAGATATTGAAGAAGTTCAAAATGGATCAGTCAAAGAAGGGGTTCTTGCCTGTATTGCAAGGTACGAGATTGAGCACGGCTCAATGCCCGACCACGGCAGAAGATAGAGAAAAGATGAGTGTCGTCCCCTATGCCTCGGCCATAGGGTCTATCATGTATGCTATGCTGTGTACCAGACCTGATGTAAACCTTGCCGTAAGTTTGGTAGGAAGGCACCAAAGTAATCCCGGCATGGAACACTGGACAGCGGTCAAGAATATCCTGAAGTACCTGAAAAGGACTAAGGATATGTTTCTCATTTATGGAGGTGACGAAGAGCTCATTGTAAAGGGTTACGTCGATGCTAGCTTTGACACAGATCTGGATGACTCTAAGTCACAAACCGGACACGTGTATATTTTGAATGGTGGGGCAGTAAGCTGGTGCAGTTGCAAGCAAAGCGTTGTGGCGGGATCTACATGTGAAGCGGAGTACATGGCGGCCTCGGAGGCAGCACAAGAAGCATTCTGGGTGAAGGAGTTCATTACCGACCTAGGAGTCATACCCAATGCGTCGGGCCCGATGACTCTCTTTTGTGACAACACTGGAGCTATTGCCCTTGCCAAGGAGCCCAGGTTTCACAAGAAGACCAGACATATCAAGCATCGCTTCAACTCCATTCGTGAAAGTGTTCAAAATGGAGACATAGAGATTTGTAAAGTACATACGGACATGGATGTGGCGGATCCGTTGACTAAACCTCTCCCTAGAGCAAAACATGATCAACACCAGAACTGCATGGGTGTTCGATTCATCACAATGTAACTAGACTATTGACTCTAGTGCAAGTAGGAGACTGTTGGAAATATGCCCTAGAGGAAATAATAAAATGGTTATTATTATATTTCTTTGTTCATGATAATTGTCTATTGTTCATGCTATAATTGTGTTATCCGAAAATCGTAATACATGTGTGAATACATAGACCACAACACGTCCCTAGTGAGCCTCTAGTTGACTAGCTCGTTAATCAAAAGATAGTCATGGTTTCCTCACTATGGACATTGGATGTCATTGATAACGGGATCACATCATTAGGAGAATGATGTGATGGACAAGACCCAATCCTAAGCATAGCTCAAAGATCGTGTAGTTCGTCTGCTGTAGCTTTTCCGAATGTCAAGTATTGTTTCCTTAGACCATGAGATTGTGCAACTCCCGGATACCGTAGGAGTGCCTTGGGTGTGCCAAACGTCACAACGTAACTGGGTGACTATAAAGGTACACTACATGTATCTCTGAAAGTGTCTGTTGGGTTGGCACGAATCGAGACTGGGATTTGTCACTCCGTATGACGGAGAGGTATCTCTGGGCCCACTCGGTAATGCATCATCATAATGAGCTCAATGTGACCAAGTGGTTGATCACGGGATCATGCATTACGGCACGAGTAAAGTGACTTGCCGATAACGAGATTGAACGAGGTATTGGGATACCGACGATCGAGTCTCGGGCAAGTAACGTACCGATTGACAAAGGGAATTGTATACGGATTGATTGAATCCTCGACATCGTAGTTCATCCGATGAGATCATCGTGGAGCATGTGGGAGCCAACATGGGTATCCAGATCCCGCTGTTGGTTATTGACCGGAGAGTCATCTCGGTCATGTCTGCATGTCTCCCGAACCCGTAGGGTCTACACACTTAAGGTTCGGTGACCCTAGGGTTGTAGAGATATTAGTATGCAGTAACCCAAAAGTTGTTCGGAGTCCCGGATGAGATCCCGGACGTCATGAGGAGTTCCAGAATGGTCCGGAGGTAAAGATTTATATATAGGAAGTCTAGTTTCGGCCATCGGGAAGGTTTCGGGGGTCGCCGGTATTGTACCAGGACCACCGGAAGGGTCCCGGGGGTCCACCGGGTGGGGCCACCTATCCCGGAGGGCCCCATGGGCTGAATTGGGAGGGGAACCAGCCCCTAGTGGGCTGGTGCGCCCCCTTGGGCCTCCCCTGTGCCTAGGGTTGGGAAACCCTAGGGGTGGGGGCGCCCCCCCACTTGGCTTGGGGAGGGGGAAGCCACCCCTTGGTCGCCACCCCCTTGGAGATCCATCTCCCTAGGGCCGGCGCCCCCCAAGGCCCCTATATAAAGAGGGGAGGAGGGAGGGCAGCCGCACCTTTTGCTCTTGTCGCCTCCCTCTCCCTCCGTAACACCTCTCCTCCCCGCTTGCGCTTGGCGAAGCCCTACCGGGATCCTGCTGCATCCACCACCACACCGTCGTGCAGCTGGATCTTCATCAACCTCTCCTTCCCCCCTGCTGGATCAAGTTGGAGGAGACATCTTCCCAACCGTACGTGTGTTGAACGCGGAGGTGCCGTCCGTTCGGCACTTGGTCATCAGTGATTTGGATCACGTCGAGTACGACTCCATCAACCCCGTTCTCTTGAACGCTTCCGCGTGCGATCTACAAGGGTATGTAGATGCACTCCTCTCTCCCTCGTTGCTAGATGACTCCATAGATTGATCTTGGTGATGCGTAGAAAATTTTAAAATTCTGCTACGTTCCCCAACAATAATATAATAGCATGGAGCAATCAAAAATTATAGATACGTTGGACGACGCAGAGGTGAACGCACGATGGGCGTCGTCCAACGCAAACATGGCGCGGCGTGCCCACCATGCGAGGCAGAAAGCGCGGAAGATGGCGTCAGCCCTTGCGGTGGTGGACGTTGGCGAGGCGGAGTCGCATTCTCTGGTGCCCTGCATGGTGCACCAGTCCGGGCGCCACAACCGCATCGTGGTGGATATCATCGATCTCATATCCACCGACACTGTCATGGTTCCAGGCTCGAACGAGGAAGAGTATGACATGAGAAAGAGCGGCTCCTTGAGTCCCATGAGCCAGTTCATGTCTCTGTTAAACGTGTCATGACTCCATACCCACAGCTGTGCGTACGGCAAGGGGAGATCCTTGTAACCGAAATGAGTAGTAGTTAGGCAAGATACTTATGCAGTCTTTATCTTCTTTTATCTCTTGTATTCTCCTCCTCCAAGATGTATTCCTCAACAACTTGTACGCGTATCTGGGATCGCAACCCATCTATATAACACGAAGCACGTCGGCCAGGATAGGCAAGACGTTTACCGCAAGTCGCACATGGTATACAGAGCTATCTTCTTCCATTAAACCCTAGCTAGTCCATCTCCACCAAAGTGTGCAGCCATGTCTTCCTCCACCTCCTCCCAGCCAACCCTCAGCGGAGGAGTCACAGAGAAGCTCTCCCGCACCAACTACATCCTGTGGCGGACGCAGATCACGCCACAACTGCAGGGCGCCAGCGTCTTCCACTACGTTGACGGCACGGCGACCGAACCGGCCATAACCCTCACCACCAAGGACGCCGTCGGGAAGGAGACCTCTGAGCCAAGTCCTCTCCATCTGATCTAGGTGAGGGAGGACCAACGGGTCCTCGGATATCTACTCTGAAACCTCCCCAAGGAGGTCTCGTCACGGTGACCGCGATCACCACAGCATGTGAACTCTGGGTGGCGCTGGCGAGCATGTTCTAGTGGCAGTCACTCAGCCGTGTCAACAACACTCGCACAACGCTGATTAACGCGCAGAAGGGAAATCAATCGGTGGCCTCCTTCTTCGCCGCCATGAGGGGTCTCGCCGATGAACTCGCTGCAGCGGGAAAACCTATCCAAGACGACGAGCTGATATCCTACATCATCCATGGGCTGGACCAAGATTACTAGCCCCTCGTTTCTGCTCTGGACGCCCGCGTCACCCCGGTAACCCTTGATGAACTCTTTTACATGCTTAGTAACTTTGATCAGCACATGGAGCAGTACCACGGCTCCGGTGGTGGTTTCAAGTCGTCGACCAACTCTGCCTCCCGAGGCCGCGGTGGAGGTCCTCGCTCACGTGGCCCTTCCCGTGGCAAGGGGAGGTTTGGATTCGGCGGCGGTGGCTACTCCAACAACTCTCACGGTGATGGACGCTCCGGCAACTCCAAAGGACGTCATGATGGCGGCTCCAACAGATCCCGTCCGGACTTGCCTCGCTGCCAAATTTGTGGCAAGCCTGGCCATACGGCAAAGGACTATTGGTACCGCTATGAAGAAGATGACGGTGACTCCTCGCAAGATGAATAAAAAGTTGCCGCGGCGGCTGATGGCTCCTATGGAATTGACACAAACTGGTATGTTGACAGTGGTGCTACCAACCACATCACCAACGAACTCGAGAAGGTCACCATGAAGGAGAAATATCGTGGCAAGGATCAGATTCACATGGCCAGTGGTGAAGGTATGGGCATACGTCACATTGGCCATTCAATTTTTAATACCCCTAGTCGTAAAATTCATCTCAAAAGAATCTTGCATGTTCCTAGTGCTCATAAAAATCTTCTCTCCGTTCATAGAATTGCCATTGACAATCATGTTTTTCTCGAGTTTCATTCTTATTTCTTTTTGATCAAGGATCAGGCAACAAAGAAAGTTCTCTATCGAGGTAGATGTGTTCGAGGGCTCTACTCGTTAATTCCGGAGTTTAGAAGATTCAATAAACAAGCTTGTGGTGCTATCAAGCTTTCATCCACACGATGGCACGATCATTTAGGACATGCCTCTTTTTCTTTGGTTAAAAAGTTACTTAGGAAAAATAAGCTCCCATTTGTTGGTGAGCGCAATATTGAAACTATTTGTGATTCATGTCAGTGTGCTAAAAGTCATCAATTATTGTATCCCATATATACTAGTGTCTCCACCAAACCTTTGCGATTGATCTTTTCTAATGTGTGGGGGCCTGCTCCCTCCTCTGTTGGTAGACACACATACTATGTGAGTTTCATCTATGACTATAGCAAATTTTCATGGATCTATCTTCTCAAAAAAAGATTCGATGTGTTTCAAGTTTTTCAAAACTTTCAAGCACTCGTTGAAAGAAAGTTTTACAGCAAGATTATTGCTGTCCAATCCGATTGGGGAGGGGAATACGAGAAACTTAATTCCTTCTTCCAAAACATAGGCATATCTCACCATGTATCATGCCCACACGCTCACCAACCAAACTGGTCAGCCAAACGCAAGCATAGGCACATTGTCGAGGTTGGCTTGGCCCTCCTAGCAGGAGCCTCCATGCCTCTCAAATTTTGGGACGAGACTTTTCTTACAGCCGTCCACATTATCAACATGTTACCTAGCCATGTCATCAACAATGAAACACCTATGGAACGTCTCCTACACACAAAACCTGACTACACCGCTCTCCGTGTCTTTGGTTGTGCGTGTTGGCCAAATCTCCGGCCTTATAACAATCACAATCTCATGTTCAGATCAAAACAGTGTGCTTTCCTTGGATATAGCACCCAACACAAAGGTGTCAGGTGCCTTGACATCTCCACCGGTAGGGTCTACATCTCACGCAATATTGTTTTTGATGAGACCAAATTCCCCTTTGCGGATCTTCATCCTAACGCCGGTGCACTACTCCGCAAGGAAATCTTGCTTCTTCCATCTCATCTCTCCGGCTATGATCAAGGGGGTATTACTAATTGTGATGATCATATGTTGACTAACCCTACTAATAGTCTCCATGAGCCTTGTGACGATGCAGAAAATAGCGGTGCAAAAATCGCAGAAAATAATGAAGAAAATGGAGCAACAGGCCCTTATTTCATGTGTCCAGGCCCGGAGGACATTGTCGTGGTTCTAAGTCTGACAGTAGAGTGGGGGGTAGGTATGGAGAGGCAAGGTCCTAGCTATGGAGAGGTTGTAAACACAAGAGATGTACGAGTTCAGGCCCTTCTCGGAGGAAGTAAAAGCCCTACGTCTCGGTGCCCGGAGGCGGTCGAGTGGGTTATGTGTATATGGATTACAGGGTGCCGAACCCTTCTGCCTGTGGAGGGGGGTGGCTTATATAGAGTGCGCTAGGACCCCAGCCAACCCACGTAATGAAGGGTTTAAGGTACATTAAGTCTAGGGCGTTACTGGTAACGCCCCACATAAAGTGTCTTAACTATAATAAAGTCTACTTAATTACAGACCGTTGCAGTGCAGAGTGCCTCTTGACCTTCTGGTGGTCGAGTGAGTCTTCGTGGTCGAGTCCTTCAAGTCAGTCGAGTGAGTCCCTTGTAGGTCGACTGGAAGGTGATCTCTTCTAAGGGTGTCCTTAGGCAGGGTACTTAGATCAGGTCTGTGACCCTACCCTAGGTACATGACTCCATCATTAGCCCCCGAATGGATTGAGGCTTGAGTGATGAAGGAGTTGATGTTGTTCCCGATTAGCCTTCGCATACTGGTCGTGCGTTGTTTGTTGGGGAACGTAGCAGAAATTCAAAAATTTTCCTACGTGTCACCAAGATCTATCTATGGAGAGACCAGCAACGAATAGAAGGAGAGGAGAGTTTGCATCTACATACCCTTGTAGATCGCTAAGCGGAAGCGTTCAAGTGAACGGGGTTGATGGAGTCGTACTCGTCGTGATTCAGATCACCGATGATCAAGTGCCGAACGGACGGCACCTCCGCGTTCAACACACGTACAGCTCGGTGACGTCTCCCACGCCTTGATCCAGCAAGGAGAGAGGGAGAGGTTGAGGAAGACTCCATCCAACAGCAGCACAACGGCGTGGTGGTGGTGGAGGAGCGTGGCAATCCTGCAGGGCTTCGCCAAGCACCTACGGGAGAGGAGATGTGTCACGGGAGGGAGAGGGAGGCAACCAAAGGCCTTAGGTATGATTGCTCCTCCTTTTCCCCACTATATATAGGGCCAAGGGAGAGGGGGGAGGCGCAGCCTTGCCCCCTCCTCCAAGGAAGGGGTGCGGCTAAGGATGGGGAGGAGTCCATCCTCCCCAAGGCACCTCGGAGGTGCCTTCCCCCTTTAGGACTCTTCCCTCTCCAAGTTTCCTTGCGCATGGGCCTCTAGGGGCTGGTGCCCTTGGCCCATGTAGGCCAAGGCGCACCCCCTACAGCCCATGTGGCCCCCCGGGGCAGGTGGCCCCACCCGGTGGGCCCCCGGGACCCTTCCGGTGGTCCCGGTACAATACCGATGACCCCGAAACTTGTCCCGATGGCCGAAACAGGACTTCCTATATATAAATCTTTACCTCCGGACCATTCCGGAACTCTTCGTGACGTCCGGGATCTCATCCGGGACTCCGAACAACATTCGGTAACCACATACAAGCTTCCTTTATAACCCTAGCGTCATCGAACCTTAAGTGTGTAGACCCTACGGGTTCGGGAGACATGCAGACATGACCGAGACGTTCTCCGGTCAATAACCAACAGCGGGATCTGGATACCCATGATGGCTCCCACATGTTCCACGATGATCTCATCGGATGAACCACGATGTCAAGGACTCAATCGATCCCGTATACAATTCCCTTTGTCTAGCGGTATTTTACTTGCCCGAGATTCGATCGTCGGTATACCGATACCTTGTTCAATCTCGTTACCGGCAAGTCACTTTACTCGTTCCGTAACACATCATCCCGTGATCAACTCCTTGGTCACATTGCGCATATGATGATGTCCTACCGAGTGGGCCCAGAGATACCTCTCAGTTTACACGGAGTGACAAATCCCAGTCTCGATCCGCATAAAACAATAGATACTTTCGGAGATACCTGTAGTGTACCTTTATAGTCACCCAGTTACGTTGTGACATTTGATACACCCAAGGCACTCCTACGGTATCCAGGAGTTACACGATCTCATGGTCAAAGGAAGAGATACTTGACATTGGCAAAGCTCTAGCAAATGAACTACTCGATCTTTTGTGCTAGTCTTAGGATTGGGTCTTGTCCATCACATCATTCTCCTAATGATGTGATCCCGTTATCAACGACATCCAATGTCCATAGCCAGGAAACCATGACTATCTGTTGATCACAACGAGCTAGTCAACTAGAGGCTCACTAGGGACATATTGTGGTCTATGTATTCACACGTGTATTACGATTTCCGGATAATACAGTTATAGCATGAATAAAAGACAATTATCATGAACAAGGAAATATAATAATAATACTTTTATTATTGCCTCTAGGGCATATTTCCAACAGTCTCCCACTTGCACTAGAGTCAATAATCTAGTTCACATCGCCATGTGATTAACACTCACAGGTCACATCGCCATGTGACTAATACCCAAGAGTTTGCTAGAGTCAGTAGTCTAGTTCACATCACTATGTGATTGACACTCAATGAGTTTTTATGTTTGATCATGTTGCTTGTGAGAGAGGTTTTAGTCAACGGGTCTGAACCTTTCAGATCCGTGTGTGCTTTACAAATCTCTATGTCATCTCCTAGATGCAGCTACCACGCTCTATTTGGAGCTATTCCAAACAACTGTTCTACTTGGAGCTATTCTAAATTATTGCTCCATTATATGTATCCGGTCTCTCTACTCAGAGCTATCCGGATAGGTGTCAAGCTTGCATCGTCGTAACCTTTACGATGAACTCTTTTACCACCTCCATAATCGAGAAAATTCCTTAGTCCACTAGTTACTAAGGATAACTTTAACCGCTGTCTTGTGAGCCATTCTTGGATCACTCTTGTACCCCTTGACTGACTCATGGCAAGGCACACTTCAGGTGCGGTACACAGCATAGCATACTGAAGAGCCTACGTCTTAAGCATAGGGGACGACCTTCGTCCTTTCTCTCTATTCTGCCGTGGTCGAGCTTTAAGTCTTAACTTCGTACCTTACAACTCAGGCAAGAACTTCTTCTTTGACTGATCCATCTTGAATACCTTCAAGATCATGTCAAGGTATGTGCTCATTTTGAAAGTACCATTAAGCGTTTTGATCTATCCTTATAGATCTTGATGCTCAATGTTCAAGTAGCTTAATCCAGGCTTTCCATTGAAAAACACTTTCAAAATAACCCTATATGCTTTCCAGAAATTCTACGTCATTTCTGATCATCAATATGTCAACAACATATACTCATCAGAAATTCTATAGTGCTCCCACTCACTTCTTTGGAAATACAAGTTTCTCATAAACTTTGTATAAATCCAAAATCTTTGATCATCTCATCAAAGCGTACATTCCAACTCCGAGATGCTTACTCCAGTCCTTAGAAGGATCGCTGGAGCTAGCATACCTTTTAGCATCCTTAGGATCGAAAAAAACTCTTCTGATTGTATTGCATACAACTTTTCCTTACGAAAACTGGTAAGGAAACTCGTTTTGACATCCATCTGCCAGATTTCATAAATACAGCTAATGCTAACATGAATCCGACGGACTTTAAGCATCGCTACGGATGAGAAAATCTCATCGTAGTCAACTCCTTGAACTTGTGAAAAAACACTTCGCCACAAGTCGAGCTTCATAGATGGTGACATTACCATCCATGTCCGTCTTCTTCTTAAAGATCCATTTATCTCAATGGATTGCCGATCATCGGGCAAGTCCACCAAAGTCCATGCTTTGTTCTGATACATGGATCCTATCTCGGATTTCATGGCTTCTAACCATTTGTTGGAATTTGGGCCCACCGTCGCTTCTCCATAGCTCGTAGGTTCATTGTTGTCTAGCAACATGACCTTCAAGACAGGATTACTGTACCACTCTGAAGTAGTACGCATCCTTGTCATCCCACGAGGTTTGTTAGTGACTTGATCCGAAGTTTCATGATCAATATCATAAGCTTCCACTTCAATTGGTGTAGGTGCCACAGGAACAACTTCCTGTGCCCTGCCACACACTAGTTGAAGAGACGGTTCAATAACCTTATCAAGTCTCCACCATCCTCCCACTCAACTCTTTCGAGAGAAACTTTTCCTCGAGAAAGGACCCGATTCTAGAAACAATCCATATTGCTTTCGGATCTGAATTAGGAGGTATACCCAACTGTTTTGGGTGTCCTATGAAGATGCATTTTATCCGCTTTGGGTTCGAGCTTAATCCTGAAACTTTTTCACATAAGCATCGCAGCCCCAAACTTTTAAGAAACGACAACTTAGGTTTCTCTAAACGGTGTCGTCTCAACGGAATTACGTGGTGCCCTATTTAAAGTGAATGTGGTTGTCTCTAATGCCTAACCCATGAACGACAGTGGTAATTCGATAAGAGACATCATGGTATGCATCATATCCAATAGGGTGCAGTTATGATGTTCGGACACACCATCACACTATGGTGTTCCAGGCGGTATTAATTGTGAAACAATTTCCACAATGTCTTAATTGTGTGCCAAAACTCGTAACTCGGATATTCATCTCTATGATCATATCATAGACATTTTATCCTCTTGTCACAATGATCTTCTACTTCACTCTGAAATTACTTGAACCATTCAATAATTCAGACTTGTGTTTCATCAAGTAAATATTCTCAACATCTACTCGAATCATCTGTGAAGTAAGAACATAACGATATTCACTGCATGCCTCAGCACTCATTCGACTGCACACATCAAAATGTGTTACTTCCAACAAGTTGCTATCTTGTTCCATCTTATTGAAACCGAGGATTTTCAGTCATCTTGCCTATGTGGTATGATTTGCATATCTCAAGTGATTCAAAATCAAGTGAGTCCGAACGGTCCATTTGCATGGAGTTTCTTCATGCATATATACCAATAGACATGGTTCGCATGTCTCAAACTTTTCAAAAACGAGTGAGTCCAAAGATCCATCAACATGGAGCTTCTTCATGCGTTTTACACCAATATGACTTACATGGCAGTGCCACAAGTAAGTGGTACTATCATTACTATCTTTTGGCATGAAAATGTGTATCCCTACGATCAAGATTCAATAAACCATTCCTTTAGGTGCAAGAGCACTTATTCAGGTTTAATACTAATCTTGATGGTAGAGGGAGCGTGCGATGTTAGATCACATCAAACTTGGAAACACTTCCAACATGTATCGTCAGCTCACCTTTAGCTAGTCTCCGTTTTATTCCGTAGCTTTTATTTCGAGTTACTAACACTTAGCAACCGAACCGGTATCTAATACCCTGGTGCTACTAGGAGTACTAGTAAAGTACACATTAACATAATGTATATCCAATATACTTCTATCGACCTTGCCAGCCTTCTCATCTACCAAGTATCTAGGGTAATCCTGCTCCAGTGGTTGTTCCCCTTATTACAGAAGCACTTAGTCTCGGGTTTGGGTTCAACCTCGGGTTTCTTTACTAGAGCAGCAGCTGAATTGCCGTTTCATGAAGTATCCCTTTGTTCCCTTGCCCTTCTTGAAACTAGTGGTTTCACCAACCATCAACAATTGATGCTCCTTCTTGATTTCTACTTTCGCGGTGTCAAACATCGCGAATACCTCAAGGATCATCATATATGTCCTTGATATATTATAGTTCATCACGAAGCTCTAGCAGCTTGGTGGTAATGACTTAGGAGGAACTATCACTATTTCATCTGGAAGATCAACTCCCACTTGATTCAAGTGATTGTTGCACTCAGACAATCTGAGCACAAGCTCAACAATTGAGCTTCTCTCCTTAGTTTGTAGGCTAAGATAATCGTCGGAGGTCTTATACCTCTTGACATGGGCACGAGCCTGAAATCCCAATTTCAGCCCTCGAAACATCTCATATGTTCCGCGATGTTTCAAAAAAAAACGTCTTTGGTGCCTCTACTTAAACCATTTAACTGAACTATCACGTAGTTATCAAAACGTGTATGTCCGATGTTCGCAACATCCACAAACGACGTTTGGGGTTCAGCACACTAAGAGGTGCATTAAGGACATAAGCTTTCTACTGTCCGCATAATTGCTACTATCAACTTTCAACTATATTTTCTCTAGGAACATATCTAAAACAGTAGAACTAAAGCGCGAGCTACGACATAATTTGCAAAAAGGTCTTTTGACTATGTTCAAGATAATTAAGTTCATCTTATGAACTCCCACTCAGGTAGACATCCCTCTGGTCATCTAAGTGATCACATGATCCGAGTCAACTAGGCCGTGTCCGATCATCACGTGAGACGGACTAGCCAACGTCGGTGAACATCTTCATGTTGATCGTATCTGCTATACGACTCATGCTCGACCTTTCGGTCTCCGTGTTCCGAGGCCATTTCTGCACATGCTAGGCTCGTCAAGTTAACCCTAAGTGTTTTTGCTGTGTAAAACTGTCTTACACCCGTTGTATGTGAACGTAAGAATCCATCACACCCGATCATCACGTGGTGCTTAGAAGCGACGAACTGTAGCAACGGTGCACAGTTAGGGGAGAACACTTCTTGAAATTTTGTAAGGGATCATCTTATTTACTACCGTCATTCTAAGTAAACAAGATGCATAAACATGATAAACATCACATGCAATCAAATAGTGACATGATATGGCCAATATCATTTTGCTCCTTTTGATCTTCATCTTCGGGGCTCCATGATCATCATCGTCACCGGCATGACACCATGATCTCCATCATCCTGATCTCCATCATCGTGTCTTCATGAAGTTGTCACGCCAACGACTACTTCTACTTCTATGGCTAACGCGTTTAGCAATAAAGTAAAGTAGTTTACATCGCGTTCTTTAATGACACGCAGGTCATACAAAAAATAAAGACAACTCCTATGGCTCCTGCCGGTTGTCATACTCATCGACATGCAAGTCGTGAATCCTGTTACAAGAACATGATCAATCTCATACATCACATATCATTCATCACATCCTTTTGGCCATATCACATCACATAGCATACCCTGCAAAAACAAGTTAGACGTCCTCTAATTGTTGTTTGCATGTTTTACGTGGCTGCTATGGGTTTCTAGCAAGAACGTTTCTTACCTCCGCAATACCACAACGTGATATGCCAATTGCTATTTACCCTTCATAAGGACCCTTTTCATCGAATCCGTTCCGACTAAAGTGGGAGAGACTGGCACCCGCTAGCCACCTTATGCACCAAGTGCATGTCAATCGATGGAACCTGTCTCACGTAAGAGTACGTGTAAGGTCGGTCCGGGCTGCTTCATCCCACAATACCGTCGAAACAAGATTGGACTAGTAACGGTAAGCATATTGAACAACATCAACGCCCACAACTACTTTGTGTTCTACTCGTGCAAAGAATCTACGCAATAAACCTGGCTCTGATACCACTGTTGGGGAACGTAGCAGAAATTCAAAAAATTTCCTACGTGTCACCAAGATCTATCTATGGAGAGACCAGCAACGAATAGAAGGATAGGAGAGTTTGCATCTACATACCCTTGTAGATTGCTAAGCGGAAGCGTTCAAGTGAACGGGGTTGATGGAGTCGTACTCGTCGTGATTCAGATCACCGATGATCAAGTGCCGAACGGACGGCACCTCCGCGTTCAACACACGTACAGCTCGGTGACGTCTCCCACGCCTTGATCCAGCAAGGAGAGAGGGAGAGGTTGAGGAAGACTCCATCCAACAGCAGCACAACGGCGTGGTGGTGGTGGAGGAGCGTGGCAATCCTGCAGGGCTTCGCCAAGCACCTACGGGAGAGGAGATGTGTCACGGGAGGGAGAGGGAGGCAACCAAAGGCCTTAGGTATGATTGCTCCTCCTTTTCCCCACTATATATAGGGCCAAGGGAGAGGGGGGAGGCGCAGCCTTGCCCCCTCCTCCAAGGAAGGGGTGCGGCTAAGGATGGGGAGGAGTCCATCCTCCCCAAGGCACCTCGGAGGTGCCTTCCCCCTTTAGGACTCTTCCCACTCCAAGTTTCCTTGCGCATGGGCCTCTAGGGGCTGGTGCCCTTGGCCCATGTAGGCCAAGGCGCACCCCCTACAGCCCATGTGGCCCCCCGGGACCCTTCCGGTGGTCCCGGTACAATACCGATGACCCCGAAACTTGTCCCGATGGCCGAAACAGGACTTCCTATATATAAATCTTTACCTCCGGACCATTCCGGAACTCCTCGTGACGTCCGGGATCTCATCCGGGACTCCGAACAACATTCGGTAACCACATACAAGCTTCCTTTATAACCCTAGCGTCATCGAACCTTAAGTGTGTAGACCCTACGGGTTCGGGAGACATGCAGACATGACCGAGACGTTCTCCGGTCAATAACCAACAGCGGGATCTGGATACCCATGTTGGCTCCCACATGTTCCACGATGATCTCATCGGATGAACCACGATGTCAAGGACTCAATCGATCCCGTATACAATTCCCTTTGTCTAGCGGTATTTTACTTGCCCGAGATTCGATCGTCGGTATACCGATACCTTGTTCAATCTCGTTACCGGCAAGTCACTTTACTCGTTCCGTAACACATCATCCCGTGATCAACTCCTTGGTCACATTGCGCATATGATGATGTCCTACCGAGTGGGCCCAGAGATACCTCTCCGTTTACACGGAGTGACAAATCCCAGTCTCGATCCGCATAAAACAATAGATACTTTCGGAGATACCTGTAGTGTACCTTTATAGTCACCCAGTTACGTTGTGACATTTGATACACCCAAGGCACTCCTACGGTATCCAGGAGTTACACGATCTCATGGTCAAAGGAAGAGATACTTGACATTGGCAAAGCTCTAGCAAATGAACTACTCGATCTTTTGTGCTAGTCTTAGGATTGGGTCTTGTCCATCACATCATTCTCCTAATGATGTGATCCCGTTATCAACGACATCCAATGTCCATAGCCAGGAAACCATGACTATCTGTTGATCACAACGAGCTAGTCAACTAGAGGCTCACTAGGGACATATTGTGGTCTATGTATTCACACGTGTATTACGATTTCCGGATAATACAGTTATAGCATGAATAAAAGACAATTATCATGAACAAGGAAATATAATAATAATACTTTTATTATTGCCTCTAGGGCATATTTCCAACATTGTTTTGAACTAAAAAATCTCTTTGTTGATAGTGAGCAACTTTTCTTCAGTCGACTCGATCCATTCTTTTCCTTCGTCGAGTGATCTTTTGGACTTCGCCGATTTCCGAGCGACGGATCACAGGAAATCCCGCGTCTGGCTGACCGATCTGCCGTTCGCGGATTCCGCGGGATACAAAATTTGGGGAAGCGCGCGAAGCGGGGCGGACCGCGGCGCTCGGATGGGACAGGGCATAGACGCCTCGATCCCCGCGCCGTTTTTTTCGCCACGTATCACGTCCGCGCAACTGTTTCAGGATATGATTAGATCGACTGGGCCCACCTGTCATCCACTCGGAAGGGATCTTATAAATGCGCCCGGCGAGGGTTTTTTGAACAGTGCCTCAGCATTCTCTCTCTGCTCCCTTCGTCTCCGCCCAACGCGTTCGCTCTCGCCTCTGCACAACTTCTCCTCGCACGTCTTGTCGGCAGCCATGATCAAGGAGAAGACGGCGGCGCTGGAACGCGCGAAGAAGGCGTCGGCGATGGAGAAGGCAAAGGGGAGATCCACCAGTCGCGGCGGGTCTTCGTCTAGATCTCGCCTACCGAAAGGCTGGGTCCAGGGAGATTGGATCCAATCGACCATCACGGAGAAGGATCTCCTCGACATGGCCAACGAGGGCCTGATCCCTCATGGAGCTGCAAGGCTTCCGGGGAAAGAGTGGCAGCCCCAGCCGGAAGAGAGTGAGTGCGTGCTTCTGGCTACCCATGTCGACCGCGGATTTTCTTTGCCGCCGAGCGTTTTCTTCTGTGGTTTCTTGAACTTCTTTGGAGCGCAACTCCACCACTTCACCCCGAATTCTATCGCCTATCTTGCCGCGTTTGTGTCCATGTGTGAGAGTTTTCTGGGTTGTCGACCGCATTGGGGCTTGTTCAAGCACATATTCATGTGTCGCTCTCAGACCGTGAAGAAGGCGAGCCCAGGCGACGAAAAAACCCAAGTTGTCCAAATGTGTGGGGGTCTGGGGATCCAGGTGAGGAACAAGAGCACCTTCCCAGCCATGACATTTCCCGAGTCAGTCAGAGGCTGGCAGTCGACCTGGTTCTACTGCCAGGATCAGCCGACGCCGGGGCAGTCGAGTGGACTCCCTCAGTTCACCATGGGCCGAGTGAACAAGCCCTCCTCTCTGAAGGTGATTCTGGAGGAGAAAGCTGACGTGAAGATGCTGATGGAGCGTGTAGTTCAGTTGGTTCGGGAGGAAGTGACGGGTATGGATCTCCTGGAGGTTTTTCTTAGGCGTCGTATCCAGCCTCTTTAGTTCCGGAGCCATTGCATGTGGTTGTACCGCGGGACTGAGGATGAGACTCGGGTCAATCCAGAAGCAGTCAATGATGCCACTCTGGAAAGGTGGATGGCCGCTGTTACTGGGAACAAGGATAACCCTCGTGGAGCCAGAAGGATTCCTCCACTCGACCACCACAGTGATCCAAACAAGGCATGTCTGCTCCACTTCCCATTGTATTCTTGTCACATTTATTTCTGTTTTCTCTGCCGATCGGTCGACTGATCTTTGTCTTGATGTCTATCATGCCCTCACTGAGCTGTACTCGATGCCCAATGGAGCACAGGCTCCGACTGAGGAGGGAGAAGCGAGCGGGGGCGAGAGCCAGGAGGAGGAGTGGGACTCGGACGCCGCTGAGGATGATGATGATGATGACAAGGACGAAGAAGAGGAGGAGGAGGAGGTCGCACCACCGCGCTCGGAAAGGCGGTCGAAGCTTGTCCATGACCCTGCGACTGAACGTGGCAAGGGGGTTGCGACTGTTACACAGTCGACCAAGCGCCCTCGGACCACCTCTCCGGCGCTGACTGAAAAGGCGTCGAAGCAGCCCAGGGCGGCCCCGTCAAAGCCGACCAAGCTCCTGCCGAAGATGAAGGTGTCCATCCCCACCATATCAGGGTAATCATGCTGCTTAAGTCTTCTTGTTTTGTGCGAACTTTATCTCTGGTTGGCACTGGAGTTAGTCGACTGATTCTTTGGAGTTGCAGTGCTGCTACTTCTGAGACCTCAGCCCGGGCTGACGACCATGAGATGGAGGACGCAGCAACCGCAAAACCTGGTACTATACTCTTAACACCGTTTCTAGTCGACTGACTCATGATCTCTAATTCTGATTTTTTTTCTGTAGCTCCATCCAATGTTGTTATCACTCTCCCTGATGATGATGAAGATGAGGAACCGCTGAAGCACAGAAGGAGTAGGAAAACGTCTGCCGGCAGGGTGCCCCAGGATGTGACGGTGCCCGAGACTCTGGTCGCGGAGGAGGAGAACACCACTCGACACACTGTGTCCTTCGCAGATCCACTGACGAGTGCTCTGCAGCCCTCCCTCTTCACGATGCACCACGTCCCAGAGGACCAAGCTGGCGCCGCGAAGGAGGCGATACGCCAGGCAGGGATCATGATGGAGCAGTTGAAGACCATCCGGGATGCGAGCCAGGCAGCTTACGACGCCAGTTCCGCCCTTCAAAGCAATGTTCAGGTCAGTCGACCACCGCTTGTTCTGTTAGGATATGCTATCAAAAACTTTTCTTTCCAGAATTTATAGTAATCACCCAGTGGGTGTGTCGATTTAAACTCCGTGTTAGCGGGGGCACGCTGAGTGCACCCGCTGGGTGTAGTCCCCAAGGCTAAGGTCGACTGCTGGCAGTCGGCCTTAGGCTTTATAAGTTCAGTCTTTCCGTCATTCGACTATGGCGAATGGATTTCGCAAATCGGTGGGGCACGCTGAGTGCACCCACTAGGCGTAGTCCCCAAGGCTAAGGTCGACTGCTGGCAGTCGGCCTTAGGCTTTATAAGTTCAGTCTTTCCGTCATTCGACTATGGCGACTGGATTTCGCAAACCGGTGGGGGCACGCTGAGTGCACCCACTGGGTGTAGTCCCCGAGACTGTGGTCGACTGCTTGCAGTCGATTACAGTCTTAAAGAATACATCTTGTTTTTTTTTGAGGTCGACTGGTCGATTCTGTCTTCAATAGGATTAGTGGGGGCACGCTGAGTGCACCCACTGGGTGTAGTCCCCGAGACTACGGTCGAATGCTTGTATTCGGCTGTAGTCTTAGAAACGCATGATTTTTCCTTTTCCACTCGGAAGTGAATTATCTTTGACATTTAGTCGATTGATTCTTCGCAGAGATCCTGTGACCTTGCGGCTCGCTACACTAAGCTGGAAAACAAGCACATTCAGCTCGAGCTGGATTTGAAGCTGGCTCAGGAGAATCTGACAAAGGCAAAGGAGGAGACCAAAGGTATGTTTGATGAGACCTTGACGACTGCTTTTTCCCTTTATTTGTTTCAAAATCTGATCTTGCTGTAACTTGCAGGTAAGGTGAAGGAGGCCCAACAGAAAAAAGACCTTGAACTAGCTGAGAAGATCAAGCTTGCTGATGAGAAGTTAGCTTCAGTCACCAAGCTTGAACAAAAAAATACCAATCTGAAAGCTGCTCTTGGGAAGAAAAATGATCTGGAGGCCTTCCTGAGTGGTCTTGCCAAGAAGTTGTTCCTTATGCTTGAAGGTAAACCTTTACGCTCAACAATCATTTTCAACTGTGATTTTTCCATTCGACCGTTGCCTTGACTCGGTGATCGCCCTTGCAGAATTTTGTCAAGACTTTGAAGAAGAGACTAGCCGGCTGGAACCAAACCTTGACCCCGTCAATTCTCCGGTGAACGACGAAGTTGCCATGAATGTTTTCCGACTGGAGTCCCGTGTTGCAGCTGTCGTGGACTATCTTGCAAGGCTGAAGGTCGCCACATCTCGCATCGACTCAACGCTCTGGCCCGGGGAGACACTCCAGAACGACCTCGAGCCGCTGATGGCTCGCTTGAACACGGTCCGTGGTCGAGTGCAGGAGTGGAAAAAGTCCTCGGCTCGGTGCGGTGCAGATGTTGCTCTGTGTCTGGCCCGAGTCCACTGCAAAGATGCGCGAGAAGACAAGTTGGCGGCCCTCCGGGTGGCCAACACCAAGAAACACGACTTCAGGTCCTTTATGGAAACTTTCATTGCTGCTGCCACTCGGATCGCAGATGGAATTGATCTTGATGAGTTTGTTGCACCTTCCAGCCCTCCACAAGAGGGGTAAAAAACTTCTTTTAAGCTCGACGCTTTAAATTTGCCTCGGTATGCCGAGTGGAGTTGTAACCGATAAACCTTAATAGGCTTAGTGCCTGAGCACTTTCGGTTCCTTTAGGTATCGTTCCGAACTTGAATTTGATGTTTGAATATGATTGCTTTTGGCTTGAAATGTCTTTTGCAGGTTCAAAGCAAGACGCTCACTGCAGTCGACTTATTCCTTAATCCACTTAGGTGAGCGCTGGGCTGCAGCCAAGCCTCCGAGTGAGGGGTTTGCTCTTCACTCGGTAGGATTTTTATATCTTAGGCGAGCACTGGGCTGCAGCTAAGCCTCCGAGTGAGAGATTTGCTCTTCACTCGATAGGATTTTTATACCTTAGGCGAGCGCTGGGCTGCAACTAAGCCCCCGAGTGAGAGGTTTGCTCTTCACTCGGTAGGATTTTTATATCTTAGGCGAGCACTGGGCTGCAGCTAAGCCCCCGAGTGAGGGGTTTGCTCTTCACTCGGTAGGATTTTTATATCTTAGGCGAG
>NC_041382.1:479074925-479152876 GCF_002162155.2 Triticum dicoccoides | reverse complement strand
CACTCGGTAGGAATTTTATAACTTAGGCGAGTACTTGGACTGCAGCTAAGCCTCCGAGTGGAAGTCTGGCTTACCACTCGGTAGGATTTTGATAACTTAGGCGAGTACTTGGACTGCAGCTAAGCCTCCGAGTGGAAGTCTGACTTACCACTCGGTAGGATTTTTATAACTTAGGCGAGTACTTGGACTGCAGCTAAGCCTCCGAGTGGAAGTCTGGCTTACCACTCGGTAGGATTTTTATAACTTAGGCGAGTACTTGGACTGCAGCTAAGCCCCCGAGTGGAAGTCTGGCTTACCACTCGGTAGGATTTTGATAACTTAGGCGAGCACTGGGCTGCAGCTAAGCCCCCGAGTGAGAGGTTTGCTCTTCACTTGGTAGGATTTTATTTAATCTTAGGCGAAATAGATTCGCAGCTAAGCCTCCGAGTGGGAGTCTGGCTCACCACTCGGTAAGGATTTTTACAAACTTAGGCGAAACGGATTCGCGGCTAAGTCACCCACTGAGGGGAAAATTTTATTGGACAAAATAAAAAGTGACAAAAATTATGGAGGAACTATGACACTATTATTTTGAAATCCATGAACTATAGGAGTACTTTATTGCAACTCATCCGAGTGATAAACTTAAGTGTAAAATGGGCGGAGTAGTTCCGCGTTCCAAGCTCGGGGCTCGTCGATATTATGTTCGACGTTGTAAAGACGGTACGCCCCGTTGTGGAGAACTTTGGTGACGATGAAGGGTCCTTCCCAAGAAGGAGCAAGCTTGTGGTGTTTCTTCTGATCCACTCGGAGAACTAAATCTCCTTCCTGGAAGGCTCGACCCCTCACATTTCTGGCGTGGAAACGACGCAAATCTTGTTGGTAGATGGTTGATCGGATCAGAGCCATCTCCCTTTCTTCCTCTAAAAGGTCGACTGCGTCCTGCCGCGCTTGTTCAGCTTCTGCTTCGTTGTAGATCTCAACTCGAGGAGCATTGTGGAGAAGATCACTCGGCAAGACTGCTTCAGCTCCGTAGACCAAGAAGAATGGAGTTCTTCCGGTCGATCGATTAGGTGTGGTCCGCAGTCCCCAAAGCACCGAGGGAAGTTCGTCGACCCATGCTCCAGCTGCATGCTTGAGATCACGCATCAGTCGGGGTTTCAATCCCTTGAGAATCAGGCCATTGGCTCGCTCTGCTTGTCCATTCGTCTGCGGATGGGCGACTGAAGCGTAGTTGACTCATGTGCCTTGAGAGTTGCAGAAATCCCTGAATTCCTCCGAGTCAAAGTTCGACCCATTATCCGTAATGATGTTGTGCGGGACTCCATATCTGAATATCAGTTCCCTGATGAAGCTAACAACAGTACCGGCGTCAAGGTTCTTGATTGGTTTAGCCTCAATCCACTTGGTGAACTTGTCGACTGCCACCAGTACATGCGTGAAGCCACTTCGACCTGTTCTCAAAGGACCGACCATGTCCAACCCCCATACTGCGAAAGGCCAGACGAGTGGAATGGTCTTCAGAGCTGATGCAGGCTTGTGCGACATATTTGAGTAGAACTGACATCCCTCGCACTTATCCACTATTTCCTTTGCCATCTCATTCGCCTTTGGCCAGTAAAATCCGGCTCGGTATGCTTTGGCCACGATGGTCCGAGAGGACGCATGATGACCACAGGTCCCCGAGTGGATATCATTAAGGATGATTCGACCTTCTTCTGGTGTTATGCACTTCTGACCAACTCCAGTCGCGCTTTCTCTATATAACTGTCCTTTGATTACGGTAAAGGCTTTAGATCGACGGACGATCTGTCGAGCCTCTTCCTCATCCTCCAGAAGCTCTTTTCTCGGGATATACGCGATATACGGAACTGTCCAGTCGGGAATGACCACCACGACCTCCATGACCAAGTCGACCACTGCTGGGACTTCAACCTCAGTCGGATCTGTGGCACTCTTGGGCTGTGGAGCTTCTTCGGTGAAAGGATCTTCTTTGACTGACGGAGTGTGTATATGCTCCAAGAACACACCACTCGGAATGGCTCCTCTCTTGGAACCTATCTTTGCTAGATCATCAGCTGCTTGATTTTTCAGTCGGGGTATATGATGGAGTTCCAACCCCTCGAACTTCTTTTCCAGCTTCCTCACTGCACTGCAGTATCCAGTCATGGCCGGGCTTCTCACGTCCCACTCCTTCATCACTTGGTTGACCACTAAATCTGAATCGCCATAGACCATCAGGCGACGGACGCCGAGTGAAATGGCCATGCACAATCCGTATAAGAGGGCCTCATACTCTGCCTCATTGTTGGAGGAATCAAAGTGAATCTGGAGCACATATCTAAGCTTATCTCCTCTGGGGGAAACCAGGACAACCCCAGCACCGGAACCATTCAACATCTTAGAGCCATCAAAAAACATGGTCCAATGCTCCGAGTGAACTTCAGTCGGCTGCTGCTGTTCAATCCACTCGGCGAGGAAATCTGCTATTGCCTGGGACTTAATGGCTTTCTTTGCCTCAAACTTGATATCAAGGGGAAGAAGTTCAATCGCCCATTTCGCCACTCGACCAGTTGCATCTCTGTTGTGCAAAATCTCTGATAGTGGAGCGTCGCTGACGACTGTGATGGAATGATCAGAGAAATAATGAGCAACCTTCTTTGTGGTCATGTATATTCCATACACAAGCTTCTGATAATGAGGATATCTCTGCTTGGATGGAGTCAAGACTTCAGACAAATAATACACTGGGCGCTGAACTTTGAAAGCTTTTCCTTCTTCTTCCCGCTCGACCGTAAGCACTGTACTGACGACTTGTCCTGTGGCTGCGATATAAAGCAACAGAGGCTCTTTGCTGATTGGAGCAGCGAGCACCGGCTGGGTGGAGAGCAGAGCTTTTAGCTCGGCAAACGCTGCATCAGCTTCTGGAGTCCACTCGAACTTGTCTGCCTTCTTCATTAGTCGGTAAAGAGGCAATGCCTTTTCACTGAGTCGTGAGATGAATCGACTTAATGCGGCCAAGCATCCAGTAAGCTTCTGGACATCGTGCACTCGCATAGGGAGTTTCATTCAGAGAATAGTGCCGATCTTTTCTGGATTAGCGTCGATCCCTCGCTCGAAAACGAGAAAACCGAGTAACTTGCCACCAGGAACTCCGAATGTGCACTTTGATGGATTGAGCTTAATATCATACCTTCTGAGGTTGGCAAATGTTTCGACGAGGTCAGCGAGCAGGTCGGAACCTTTTCGTGACTTGACGACGATATCATCCATATACGCTTCCACATTCCGACTGATTTGAGTGAGTAGACACTTCTGAATCATTCGCATAAATGTGGCTCCGACATTCTTGAGGCCGAATGGCATGGTGATATAGCAGAAGCACCCGAATGGAGTGATGAAAGCTGTTTTTACCTCGTCGGGTCCGTACAGACGGATCTGGTGGTACCCGGAGCAGGCGTCTAGAAAAGACAATCTCTCGCATCCCGCGGTCGAGTCAACAATTTGATCTATGCGAGGGAGAGGAAAATGATCTTTCGGGCAGGCCCGGTTGATGTGCTTGAAATCAATGCACATTCGGAGCGATTTGTCCTTCTTATGAACCATGACGACATTAGCGAGCCATTCGGAGTGGTATATCTCTCGGATAAATCCTGCCGCCAACAGTCGAGCCACTTCCTCACCAATGGCTTTTCTCTTCTGGACGGCGGACCACCGAAGATGCTCTTTGACTGGTTTTGCTGATGAGTCGACTCTTAGGCGATGCTCAGCCAGTCCCCTGGGAACACCTGGCATGTCAGCGGGCTTCCATGCAAAAATGTCCCAGTTCTCACGGAGGAACTGGATGAGCGCTTCTTCCTATTTCGGGTCGAGTGTTGTGGAGATGTGGGTCGGGGCTGCATCGGGGTCGGTCGGGTGAATGTGAACAGGCTTCGTCTCACCGGACGACTGAAATGCAGATTCTGTGGCGGGTTTCTTGGATCGCAGCAAATCACTCGGATCTGCGTTTTGCTTGTATTCTTCAAACTCGACCGCTGTCACCTGGGAATCAGCAATCTTTGAGCCCTTCTGAAAGCACTATTCTGCTTTTTTCCGATCACCGGTGACAGTGATCACTCCTTTGGGGCCGGGCATCTTCAATTTGAGGTACACGTAACATGGTCGAGCCATGAACCGTGCATAAGCTGGTCTCCCCAAAATGGCATGATATGCACTCTGAAAATCCACGACCTCAAACGTCAACTTCTCTTTGCGAAAATGTTTCGAATCACCAAACACCACGTCCAGAGCTATTTGGCCGGGTGACTCGGCTTTCTTCCCTGGTATAACTCCATGAAAGCTCATGTTAGTGGTGCTCAGTCGGGACATTGAAATGCCCATTCCTTTCAGTGTGTCTGCATACAACAAATTCAGCCTGCTACCACCGTCCATCAGCACTTTTGTCAGTCGAGTGCCTTCGACAACTGGATCGACCACCAAAGCTTGCCTCCCAGGGGTGGCAATATGAGTCGGGTGATCAGATTGGTCGGATATGATGGGTGTTTGGGACCATCTCAGATAATTTGCTTTTGCTGGGGTAACCATGTTCACCTCGCGGTTAATGACTTTCAATCGACTCTTGCTTTCCACATCTGCAAAGATCATCAGAGTGGAGTTGACATGCGGATATCCTTCCTCACTGTCCTCCTTGTCTTCAGCCTTGTCCGACTCCTTTTCCTTGTCTTTAGACTGTTTTCCTTGAAACTGCTGGATCAGGAGTCGACATTGGCGAGTGGTATGCTTTGGGTAAATGATATTCCCCTCTTCGTCTTTCTTCGTGTGGATGTGACACGGCATATCCATCACGTCGTTCCCTTCTTTATCCTTTACCTTCTTAGGGTTCCAGGATCCTTTTGGTTTCCCTTTAAACTTTCCATGAGTCACGGCCAGAGCCTCTCCAGGAGCTGCCGGTTCAGCCTTCCGCTTCTGTTTCCGACTGGTGTTTCCCTTCTCCGACTGGTTCGGCTTGTGCTTGCCGCTTTGGAGTCGGTCTTCTTCTTCGCCGTTGGCGTACTTGGTAGCAATTTCCATCATCCGACTCAAGGTCATGTCTCCGGTTCGATCAAATTTCAAACTCAATTCTCTGTTCTTGACACCATCCTTGAAGGCGCAGACTGCCTGATGATTAGACACATTCTCCACAGTATGGTGCAAAGTGATCCATCTCTGAATATACTCCCTGAGAGTCTCATTGGTCTTCTGCACGCAGACTTGCAGCTCCGTCAATCCAGCTGGTCGCTTGCAAGTTCCTTCAAACGTTCTGACGAACACTCGGGACAGATCTTCCCAAGTGTAAATGCTGCTAGGAGGTAACTGATTCAACCACGCTCTGGCAGAACCTTCCAACATGAGGGGCAAATGCTTCATGGCCACCTCGTCATTCCCACCACCAATCTGAACCGCCACTCGGTAGTCCTCGAGCCAAGTTTCAGGCTTAGACTCACCGGTGAACTTGCTGACTCCTGTTGCCAACCTGAAATTGGGAGGAATCACTGCGGCTCTGATAGCTCTGCTGAAACATTCCGGACCAGAAACGTGCACTCGACTGCTCGTGGGCGCATCTCTGTCGAGTCCACCTTGATGGGCTCTGTTCCGGTCGACCAAGCCTTGCACGATAATGGATCGCGCATCGAAGCCTGGTTCTCTGGGGTCGACTGGAACTCTTCGCCCCGCACTGAGCTGACGTCTGTCATCTTGCTGCCGAGGAGCGTAAGACCCACCCCTCGGAGGGGAAGTGGGCACTCAACGCCTATCATCTCGGTCGTGTCGGTCTCCATATTGGTCTCGCCGATTCTCGCACCCTTCATGCCGCGGAGGCGATCTGGGACTGTGAGCCGACTGAACCGTATTCGCAGCGACGGATCGACTGTGAATTCTGTTGCGCGACTACGACACGGCTGAATTCTGATCTCCTGCTGCCCAGAGCAGATCCCTGGTCTGCATCAAGCCTCTGCCAGCTTCCGACTGAGAGGGCTGGATGGACTCTGCTATACGGGTCGCAGCTGCTAAATTCTGGATTGGGGTTCGATATACCTGAGTCGGCGGGAAGAGTTGACGTCGATTGGCGTCGGGAACTCGTTGCCGCGCGCGCTCGTCGAGTGCTCGCTGAAGATTCTCCAGGCGAGCGCGTTCGGCCAAATTGGCCAAACGTGCCTCCTCCAAGGCGCGAGCCTCGGGGGTTTCTCCTGCGATGGGAGTATGCAGGGCATCCATGTTCCTGCGGCGAAGTTCCTCTCTTTGCAGAGAGTCGAATGGCTCGGGCTGGTACTCTTCGTGGTCTCGTGCGGGGTCGCCTCTGTCGCCTGCCCCACCATCACGGGCAAAGCCAGGGGGGCTGCGAGGCCCGTCGACCATCAGGATTTCCGCCGCTGGATCACTGCTATCGCATTCGGATGCAGTCTCTACGGAGCCAGTCGACAGATCGAACAGGCCGTAGAGAGATTCATCGGGCTCGATTGCCGCAACTTGGGTGGTGGCCGTCTGGCGAGCCACCGCGTGACTCACCCACCGCTGAAGCCTCGACCGACCCGAGCGCTTGCGCTGGCGGGAGACCGGGAGGGTGGTCGATAAGGGAGTCAACCGATATGGGGTCGACGGTTGCCGCAGCAGAACGCCGCGGACACATACGCTAAAATGCGTCGCACCGCGGACGGGGAGCGTATCGACATCGAGTGGAGCCTCCTGGAGCCAGGCGGAGTCGTCGGCGACGAAGGTGAGAGCACCGAGACGAATCTCTCGACCCTCGACCAAAACTCCAGCAGCTACCATGATGAAAGTGCTCGGAAGAATCGCAACTTCTCCACAAAATCGCTGAAACACCGGCCCCACGGTGGGCGCCAGCTGTCGTGGTTCTAAGTCTGACAGTAGAGTGGGGGGTAGGTATGGAGAGGCAAGGTCCTAGCTATGGAGAGGTTGTAAACACAAGAGATGTACGAGTTCAGGCCCTTCTCGGAGGAAGTAAAAGCCCTACGTCTCGGTGCCCGGAGGCGGTCGAGTGGATTATGTGTATATGGATTACAGGGTGCCGAACCCTTCTGCCTGTGGAGGGGGGTGGCTTATATAGAGTGCGCCAGGACCCCAGCCAACCCACGTAATGAAGGGTTTAAGGCACATTAAGTCTGGGGCGTTACTGGTAACGCCCCACATAAAGTGTCTTAACTATAATAAAGTCTACTTAATTACAGACCGTTGCAGTGCAGAGTGCCTCTTGACCTTCTGGTGGTCGAGTGAGTCTTCGTGGTCGAGTCCTTCAAGTCAGTCGAGTGAGTCCCTCGTAGGTCGACTGGAAGGTGATCTCTTCTAAGGGTGTCCTTGGGCAGGGTACTTAGATCAGGTCTATGACCCTACCCTAGGTACATGACTCCATCAGACATATCTTCCTCGGGATCGGCTCAGGTGCTGCAGCCGCGCAGCAGATCTCCCTCGGGATTCGTGCCTGACAGCGAATCTTCTGTGCCAGCCACGACAGGCGTAGGTGGGCGCACGGACGCGACACCCCCAGGTGGGCGCACGGGCGAGTCCGCGCCAGCCACGCGGCAGAGTCCGGCGGGCCGCATCGCCTCTCCTCCCGTGCATGAATCCACGCCCGACAGGCGGCAGGCCGGTGTTGGCTCGGGCCGGGTCCAGCCAAGCGCCCAACTGCGCGTGTACACGCGGCGCGCCACGACTCGCCAGGCGGATGCGGAGGCATAATCTGTCAACTCAGTGTCCAGGTGGCAATCATTGGGCCATGATGATGCCCTCGGGCCTAGATCTTCTATGGCAAAATCGTCGCTTGCACCACGGTCTACGACCACACAAGATCCAACACCAACATCGCCTGCCGACGTCGCGGGTTCTCGAGCCCTACACGGATCCTCCTCGGGATCAGGAGAATCAGCCAAATCCAGACTTGGGATTCTCTGTGCCGGAGCTCTCTGCAAAAGTTCCTGTTGCTACTCTGCGTCGAACACGACTACAACAAGGGGTAATTAAACATGTTGATTATAAACATGTTACAAAATATGGGGTGGTATGTTCTACAGGTGAACCAGGAGAACCCAATACTCTTGAAGAAGCTTTGGATGATGCACGTTGGAGAAAAGCAATGCATGATGAAATCATGGCACTTAAGAAAAACAGAACATGGCATTTGGTTCCTCCACAACGAGGTAAAAATCTTATTGACTGTAAGTGGGTCTTTAGGATAAAAAGGAATGCTGATGGGACCATTGACCGTTACAAAGCTAGACTTGTTGCAAAGGGCTTTAAACAATGGTATGATATTGACTATGAGGACACGTTTAGTCCAGTTGGAAAAGCTGTTACTATTTATCTTGTTTTGTCCATGGTTGTGTCCAAGGGATGGAGTCTACGTCAGCTAGATGTACAGAACGCGTTCCTCCATGGTGTTTTGGAAGAAGAGGTTTACATGAAACAACCACCTGGGTTTGTAAATGCACGTGCACCACTTCATGTGTGCAAGCTTGACAAGGCATTGTATGGACTGAAGCAGGCTCCAAGAGCATGGTATTCTCGCCTCAGTAAAAAGATGCAAGCACTTGGTTTTGTTCCTTCAAAGTCTGACACTTCGTTGTTTATTTATAACAAGTCAAGCATAGCCATATTTGTTCTCATACATGTTGATGATATAATTGTGACAAGCTCATTTGATGAAGCAATGACAGCATTGTTGAAGGATTTGAGTGCAGAATTTGCTCTCAAGGATCTAGGAGATCTACATTATTTTCTTGGTACTGAGGTCAAGCAACACAAGGATGGTCTTCACCTCTCTCAAGAAAAATATGCAACAGACTTGGTGAAAAAGGTTGGTTTACAAAGTTGTAAGCCTGCACCTACTCCTTTATCTAGCACAGAAAAATTGTCTCTTGCTGAAGGAGAGCTTCTGAGTTCAGAAAATAGTACAAAATACAGAAGCCTGATAGGTGCACTTCAATACTTAACACTGATCAGACCAGATATTTCCTTTGCTGTCAACAAAGTATGTCAGTTCCTCCATGCACCTACCATTGGTCATATGACTGCTGCAAAACGTATAGTAAGATATGTGAAAAATACGTTGAACATTGGCCTAAATTTCAACACGTCATCCTCCACACTTATCAGTGCCTTCTCTGACTCAGACTGGGTTGGGTGTCTAGATGACAGCCGCTCAAATGGTGGCTTTGCAGTATTCTTTAGACCAAATTTGATATCTTGGAGTGCAAGGAAGCAAGCCACGGTTTCAAGATCCAGTACAGAGGCAGAGTACAAAGTTTTGGCAAATGCAACAGCAGAGATCATATGGGTGCAGTCAATTTTAAAGAAACTAGGTATGAAAAGCATTAAAGCTCCATGTTTATGGTGTGATAATCTTGGTGCTACCTATTTATCAGCAAATCCAGTCTTTCATGTTAGAACTAAACACATTGAGGTAGATTTTCACTTTGTTCGAGAAAGAGTTGCAAATAAACTTTTGGATATTCGGTTTATTCACTCTCAAGATCAAGTTACGGATGGTTTCACTAAAGCTCTACCCATAAGAAATTTTGAAGACTTCAAATATAATCTCAACTTGATGAAGTTGTGATTAAGGAAGGGCGTTAAACATGTCATGACTTCATAACCGCAGTTGTGTGTACGGCAAGAGGAGATTCTTGTAACCGAAAGGAGGAGGAGTTAGGCAAGATACTTATATAGTTTTCATCTTTTTTTATCTTTTGTATTCTTCTCCTCCAAGATGTATTTCTTAACAACCTGTACGCGTATCTGGGCTCGCAACCCATCTATATAACACGAAGCACGTCGGCAAGACGTTTACCATAAATCACAGTCTCGTGTCCTACTCTACTCTATCTTGCCGGCGAGCCGACCAACACCAGCCAGCCGCCCAACACGAGCACGGCGGAGTCGGAGGATGCTGCGAGTCCCGGGACCCTGAGTCGGCGGCGGTTGTTCCTCTTCCGACTTTTGTGTACTGTAGCAAACAGGGTGCGCTGGCCCGGTGTGCCAGGGGCCTGTGTCACCCGACTGTACTGACGTTTACTTCACCTGTATTGCTGTATCGACAGGCTTTGGCTTCTGCCCCTCTCTTCCATCCCGTTCTCCTCCCAAATTCCAGCAATGGTAAGAATGCACCACAACTAAATCTCGGTCCTGCTAACCTTCTGCATCTCTCCATGCAAGATTAACCGTGCCTTCTTCAACCCCAAACCAGAGAAGCCTTTGCCCTGGGGGGTCCTCGACGCCCTGGTATTTTTGATTTATCTACCACACTGCGTCTGATTTCTGCGTGTTGGTTTGATCTCCAGGCAGAGCCGATTCCAGCGGATTCCAGCATCATGGTCACGCCTCCAGTCTATCGGAGACGCAATCCCTCCTCGGAATCACGCGGCATCTCAAGTAATCTTATCCCCGTCATGTCCACCTTCAAGTGTTCCTTGACACAATCAGCACGAATGGCTTACTCTAGCGGTGCATGCAGATGCAGGCGGCAAGGATCATGGAGTGGCCAGCTCTACAGGGGAGACTAGCCAGGCCGCCATTTCTGCAGGCCCACCAGATAAGCTTGACCCGGAGTCGGCAAAGGCGTGCCTCGAGGTGGAGAAGACGCACCCCAGGATCCTCCCTCTTCTTGGGAAAGCATACTTCGCATGCGTCGTATGCAAGTCGCATGTTCAGCAACCATTTCAAGTGGTAAAATGATGCTACCATCACAGCTCGATTTCGACACAGATCTGATTCAGTAGCTAGCTTACTGTACAGAAAGGAATGACTTCATTCTGAACTTAAAACAGTTCTATATCTGTCACTGCAATTTAGTCGGGTTCGGGATATGTCATTGAAGTTTCCTTGTTCACTTCTGGTTCCAGATTTGTAATTTCACTATAAGTTGACTACTGAAAATGGGCAAAAGGCAATGGAATACCCCTCTTTTACTCCTTAACAGATTCAGTGGGATCCTTCTCAGTAGTAAATCATTGCTGTCAATTAACATATATTATAAATCGGAACCAGTCAAATGTTTAGTGTAGATATCCGAAGTTCTTAACCAGTAAATATCAATGAAGATTTTTCTTTTTCTTTTTTGAAGTTACAAAAGGTCATGTGAGTGACACACTTGTTCTGCAAATGGAGGAAATTTGGGGCGTTTCATATAAAGGCACAAAACAATGCATGCAAAATTGCAGATGGACAAGCTAAAATATAGATGAACTTTGTGACTTCAGTGGCTCCAATGTTTCTCCCAGTACCTGAATTTACAGCTGAGGTAGCGCATATTTTTCCTTGCATTTCCTCATGTTGGTCTATCGTTCTGGCCTGTTGGTGTGTTCAGGTGGTTCCAAGGTCGATGGTGCCGTTCCTCCCATCGAAGCCGACGCCGGCGACCCTGACATGGCAGGGTCGGTCCTGGGAGATGCGCTTCACAGGGGGACGGCACATCCAGCGGCTGGAGGCAGGGTGGCGGGGTTTCGCGCTGGACAACGCGCTGAGGCTCGGCGATGGCTGCGTGTTCGAGCTGGTGGGGTGCGATGGCGAGGGCATCGTGTTCAGGGTGCAGGTGCTGCGCGCCGAGATCCCGGCGAGTATCCGGGAGAGGGCGGGCGGGTACACCCCGTCCAGCGCCATCGTGCTAGACTAGCGGAGAAACCGTGGCGTATGTCACCTGCGTGGCTACGTGGACATGCCATATGTCATTCGAATTTGAACTGAACTCGAACCGAGAACTGTAACAAAACTAGTGAGTCGAGGTGTGTTTTCGATGGATTTTGTGTGATTCAATCGGTATTGGCCTTTGATGGATCTCCGTGGAGCGTCTTTGTTCGTGTCAATAGATCGGATTGTTCTGATCTATGATTCGTTTTATCGATGATGATTGTTATTCTGGTACGCTGGTTTTGTACGGTCTTAACAAACAAGATCATCATGATGTCTTTTTGACTATCTACTATAACAAATTTTATACGGCTTTTGGTGACTAATTTATCTTCTATTTCTTTATCGCATCAATGTAAGACATCGACGGCGCTTTGGTGAGCCGCGACCCGGCGGGCGTTGCGGTGGTGCGGCGTGGCGTCGGTCATTGCGGTGTACGGTGGCTGGGCAGGCAACAATTGCGGCTGTGGTGGCGTGGTGATGTGGCATGGGTTGAAAACTTTTGCAGAGTTGTAACCGTCCATCTATTTGAGGAGAAGTGTTTTTTTTTGGAGAGTTCCAATTTTTTGGGGAAAATTGGGAGACTGCTAGAGCAATTTATTGTCTCAACTCTTTCTATACGTGCATTTCTTTGGAATGCGTAGACTGCTGGATGGAGATGCTCTTAGGCCAGATGAAAAGACTACAACACAAACATATAAAGAAAACAAGCTTATGCAAGCTCTGTCTTGCGATGGACGAGGACCTGATGCATGCTTTAGTGCATTGTTCTCATGCAAAACGCTTTTAGGAGGAGGCCAGGCTGCTCTTCGATATCTCCTTGCCACGGCTCCACCCCAACACCTGGACACACTCTGTGAGCAGCGATTCACAGAAAAAGACCGTGCCACCATCATCATGGTCATGCGGGCTATCTGGATGTCCCACAAAAGGAGGACACATGATCAAGAGACCATCGACCCAGCTACCTCAGTTCGGTGCATCCGCGAGGACCTGGCGTTGTTGGACATTCCCCGGCAGAGTTTCATCCCGCTGCCGGGCCACGGTTGGCGGCCCCCTAAGACTAACTACATCAAGATAAATACATATGCTGCAATCCAGCTTGATGCTGGCAATGCGGGTGCGGGAGGCATTCCCCGCTCTTCATCGGCTTCCCTGGGTGCATGGTGCAAACCCCACTTGGGGGTTACTGATCCTCTCATCGCCGAAGTGCTCTCTCTTTGGGAGGGTGCTATTGTTGCCAAGCTACGAGGATACACGCACGTGCAACTGGAAACCGGCTGTCTTGAGGCAGTAAACCTCTGGAACTCTAGCTACACTGATGTTCGGTGGTAGCACCGATTTTTTCTGAAATTAGAGAGCTCTCTGCTAGCTTTTTGTCATTTGATATATCTCATGTAATAAGAGCCGCTAATGGTCCTGCACACCTGTGTGCTAAGCGTGCATGTACACTTAATGTGATTGAAAGCTGGCTAGACTCCACCCCTAGCTTTCTAGTCAGCAGCCTTTTGGCTGACTGTCCAGCGAATGCTTTTATTCAATAAAGCTCTCTAAAGCTCCCCGCAAAAAATGGACTTATGACTGAACTGAAAACATACATAACTCTGTCCTGCAGAATTTTGACAAGTTTCCTAGACCAGTTTAGCTATGACCGAACTGAACTGAAAACATACACCATAGTTCTGTCCTGCAGAACCTTGACAAGTTTCCTAGATAATGTAAATTGACCTGAAGAACAACGGATTTGACTACAATATCGTTCTCACACTACTACTTATATTTTACATCATGTGGGTACTAGAAACTCCACATGACCGTCGTCCATGCCCAAATTTAAGACGGCGGCGACCATGGTCCCAAGAACCGCCACACCTGCAACGGCAATGGCGGCAAACCGTCCAACCTTGCATGTAGCCCATCTGCCTCCCTCCGTCTTCCCCATCTCGCCGGCCGCTGCATTCTCACCTAGCGAGAACAGGGACGTGGACGCGGTAGATCCAGAGGACAATGTGCTCGACGAGAAGCCGCAGCTGCAGCTACAGGGACAGCGCGGGATGGTACACTCGCAGGAGCAGGAGCACGAGGAGGCGGCTGCCATGGCTGCTACAGCGACGAAGGGCGCGGCATCTCCGGAGCATACGCTGGACGCGTCTTCCTCGTAGGTTCGGATCTTGCCACCGCCGTCGACCGTGGCGTCGGTGCTAGCACTGGCGCCGCCGCTGCTGATCTGCTGGAGCGAGGAGATCAGCTTCCTCGGCGTCGTCGGCGAGCGCCCTACGAGTATAGGGCAGAGGTCCGGCGTTATCGGGCCGGCACCGGTGACGATGGCCGAAGAAGGCGAGCCGGCGTTGGTGGTGTCCGAGCGGCTACGGCGATGGCGCAGCCGCGGCGGCATGGCCGTGGAAGTGGAACGGCTGGCCTTGTATTCATCCCAGTACATCTCCAGGTCCCTCAGCCGCCGCTCCAGACAGTCGACACGGAAGCCAACAACGACGTCGTGGTCGCAGGCAGGCCGACGGAGCGCGAGGTCGTGGGGGTGGTGGGGGCTGGTGGCCGTGCTACAGGCGCTCATGCCCGTATACGCCGCGCCGCGGCGAGAGTGGAAGCGTGGAACTGCGGCAGCGCGAGACGACGGTGGCTAAAATAGAGGTGGGTGGTTGTGCGCACGATGCAACGAACTGCCGCTATCGTAGGCCACTGCTTTCACGTTCGACGGCCCGGGAAGCGCGGAGGGCTCGCATTTTGAAATGGCGTGAACGACGTTTGCCCGTTGGATTGATCAAGAAAACCAGCCATCCAGCCGGTTCAAGCCCACTAACGCACGTCCCACAGTTGTTCCACGCGCTGACGGAAAATGATCAGAAACTGCGCGCGGTCCGTAAGGAGGCAGGGTAACAGATTCAATTCGAAACGCAGAGAGGAAGTAGGGCCAAAGCAGATTGAATCCAAATGCAGAAGCGATCGAGATGGCACACCGCGCTTTCTCCTTCCCGCCGGACGCGGTTGACGCGGTTGGTAGGCATCTTGGAAATTTCACAGTAGGCTCTTCTATGTGTTATTGTTAAGCAGAGTAGATTGCTTCAATTTAAAGGTTTTTGTTGTTTTCTTCAGTGGATTATTTTTTTGTCTGTATGATTGTATCATCATTTTGCGACATGGTACCCTGATTTCTTTATCAGTTCTATATACATTATATATTTTTCCAATTTACAACTCAATTGTTCAATAACTTGCAGTAAAGCTCGTTACTTAATGCAGAATTACTTCAAACCAGAATGTGTCGCCTTTCTCTAATTGTTGTGACTGAACTCCAGGTAGTGATTGGAGAAGCAATATGTTCTCCAAAGTGTTCTTCTCAGCTCAAACTCATATGAACTTGGATGAATAGTAAAATCCAAATAAATAAATAAATTCTGATTTTTTATGACAAACTTTGGCAAATATTTTCAATGCTTGCAAAGTTTTATCATGAAATGACATTCGTGGAAGTCGTGGCAAATAAAAAAAATGATTCTCCAAAATGCTTTCGAAAACAATTTTTTTTGAGCATCAATTTTATTTTTTTGCCACGACTTTCACGAATGTTATTCTACGATGAAACTTTGCAAGCTTTTAAAACATTTGTCAAAGTTTGCCACGATTTTTTTAGACTTTTTTTGAATTTATTTTCATTTTTATATTTTACTGATCACTCAAGATCAGTTAATCAGCGTCGTGTTCTCCTGAATATTGACCTTCTCTATGTTCTATCTATTCATTTCTTCCTTAGTATATTCTATGTTCTATCTATTCATTTTTTCCTTAGTATATTGGTTTCTTCATACCGTGTGTGTGAGCATATTTTTATCGTGCAAGAAGTTGAAACTATCGGCCTACTAACACGGAACATATTTATTAATAGGTACTTTAGTGTGTCAGTTTCTCCTTCCTTAATGGAAATTAGTGCGTCCTTTTTCAGTTTCATATCGTCACATCTATAGGAGATTGCTCCTCTTTTCGACAAGTTCCCCAACGACGACGATCTCTTCAACAACATGACGAACGACACATCTGCTTTCACTGCTTCGTATGTTATATCTATGCTTTCTGTTAGGGTTAGTGTTCGGAGTACTACTAATAGCAATCCTATTCCGACGTCAACAATCTCTTCGACTACATGGCAAACGGGACATCTGCTTCCGCTGCTTCGTATGTCATTCTATGCTTTCTGTATGTCATTCTATGCTTTCTGTATGTCATTAAGAAAAAAGGGTTTCCACCCACTTTGTATTACAAAGCAATCATCTGATACAATCAACGATAGGGACTGGAACGAAAGTAGCACAAACACGCCCAAAAAAAAAGAGAAAAAAGAAGAAACAAATGCCGCTAACGGCGGATCGACAAAAATGACGAAGCCTCATGACTGTTGCGTTCACCGAAGATCGCCCACCAAGCTTCGGGACTTCGAAGCGCCGGTACCAAACAACACTTCCAAGAAGGGACGCAACGATGACTGACGCTGTTGCCAAGGGTCCCCCCGGTACGCGGCAAGAAGAGAGGAAGGGTAGCCCCGACGCTCTCCAGGAAGGTCCGGCGGCACCCTCAAGCGTCACCGCGTCGGTGTCGGCCAAGCCAACAGGGATTTCTCCCGATCCCGACCTCTACCTCAGGCACTTCGGAACTCGCCACCGGACCAAACCACCACCCTGCGCCAACACGGACATGAAGCTTCCCACGCTGTCTCACCACGGCACCGCGAAGATGGTCTGCACAATGAAGAAGATGAGCCGGGACTAGGGCAGCAACACCGTCGGCATACGGGAGGGCCCCACCTCCACCGTCTACGACAGCAGCCGACCGGACGCCATAGCAGGAGCCTACCGGCCCATGGCCCCACATGCCCGGCCGGGCCCTCAAAGGCCCGGACAGCTCCCACCTCCGCGCAGCAGCTGGCACGTCTGCGACGCCGCTGTCCCAGTCCAAGCCGCTCCCCAGCCTCCCCATACAGAGAGCGTCGCGGTCGCACCGAAGCCGACCCGCAAGTACCCAGAAGGGACCCTACGAGCCCAGATCTAGGCCGGGGACGCGCCACCGGCCGGCCAGCACCACCGGACCGCCCCGCCGCCAAGAGGCGGCACCACCACGGCAAGCGACGCCGGCCTCCGCACCATGACGCCGGACCGCCACCGGCCGAGGCGCACCGTCGGCGGCCATCACTGCTCGAGCAGGGGAGGGCCGTGCGTGGGGAAGGGCATGCCCACCGCCGCTAGCACAACACGACCGAGGACCGACGGCGGCGGGAGAAGGGAGGGGCGCGGGGGAGGGCTGGAGGAGCGCGGTGGAAGGGCGCCCGTCCGCCTTGCTCGGGAGCGTGGAGGAGGTGGGGGGAGGAGAAGGGGAGCAGAAGGGGGAAAGGGCTGGCGGCTCCGGCGGGCTCCGGCCGCCATGGCGGTGGCTCCGCACGAGAGAGCCCTTCTGTATGTCATTCTATGCTTTCTGTTACGGTTAAGCCTTCTTTGATTCACAGGGTAGAAAGATCAAAATAATAAAAAAATTATAGAAAATGAGATGACATGTATCTCAAATTCTATAAGTAGGAATAAAAAAAAATAGCCTTTGATTCATGTCATAGGATTTTTCATTGAGTCTAGACTAATGTTTATTTTTCTTTGAAATGTAAGAAGAATTCTTCCATAAAAATAAAATTCCATTCGTATAAATTTAAGGGCCCTAAATGGATTTTTCCTATAGAAGTCCTATCCTATAGAATTCCTATAATCCTATAAGATTCTTCTAAATCAAAGACTGTTTGGTATTACCAATACTCTCTCCGTTCACTTTTGTAAGTCGTTTCATGTCTGAAATGTCTTCAAGGTCTTTCATTTTTGTAAGTCGTCTCATGTCTAAAATGTCTTCAAGGTCTTTCACTTTTGTAAGTCGTTTTATGTCTAAAATGTCTTCAAGGTCTTTCACTTTTGTAAGTCGTTTCATTTCTTAAATGTCTTCAAGGTCTTAGGTCTTATAAAAGTGAACAAAGGGAGTAGCAACTTTGAAACGAAGGGAGTGAAATGTCTTCAAGGTCTTAGGTCTTATAAAAGTGAACGAGTAGCAATTTTGGAACGGAGGGAGTGGTTTCAACAATTTGTTATTTGTCTCGATTATCTTCACTATCATGCTTCCCCCAAAAAAGAATCTTCACTATCATGTTTTTTCAACCGGAAAATGCCTAATTATTTAACAGACGCGGGTGTCAAACTTTTTTTATTCCCCGACTTGTGAGTTCAAAATCAAATTTGTTTAAACTCGTTCAAGTTTGACCAAGTCTAACATCTAGAACATGAAGTTACTCTTTTGAGATTCTGTATATATTTTCATACTATGTATTTTGTGTTGTAGATCTTGACACATTTTTTGAGCTGGTCAAACTTTTAAAAGTTACTTAAAATAAATCTAGAACTTCAATTATGTTGAAACGAAGGGAGTACTACATTCACACGGAATTTCAGAAATGAGAAGCGAAGACCCAAATGTACAAACACCGGTCCACATACAGGTAAGCAACGTTGAAGCTACAGAGCACACTACGAGCGCAGCCGCGCAACGAACACGATCATCGATCTCAGTCGGCCTTCTTGGAGACCTCCGATTTTGCCGCACCGTCATCATCGAGCGAGGACAGATCCCTTGCTCGCTTGTCCTCCGCCGTCTTGGCGTACACCTCGTCGCGCGTGTGGAAGTACTTCTCGAACGCGCGGGGGAGAAACTTGGGTATGAGGAAGACGAACAGGTTGGTGGAGAAGTAGACCAAGTTCGCCACCGCGAGGTACCTGCCGAACCACACCCAGGCCTTATCCTGCATCACGCCGCGGAACGCGATGTTCAGACACACGATGGGAAAGGATTCATATCTGAAACTGGAAATCGTGACATCAACGCACCTGAACGGGGGCGGTGCGGGTGATGAGCTTGTTGGTCCACACTTCGTAGACCCAGTCGACGATGACGAAGACGCGGCGCACCGTGTAGAGAAGCGGCACCAGTGCCCTCAGCGGCGGCGAGAAGACGCCGAGCGAGCCCACGATGTTCTCCGTGAGGATCTGGCACGAGAGCAGGAACAGGTGTGGCGTCGCGGAGCGCACGGCGGCGTCGTCGCCGCGCGCGAACCCGCCCAGGACGTGCGCCAGCGGCAGGAACAGCCCCACCGTGGTGCCCATCACCACATACACCTGAAACAGCCTGCTTGCGCGCGCGCGCACAATTAATCATCCAGAACAGTGCATCCAAATATATACAAGAACAATCCCCAGGTGCTAATCAAGTTAATCTTCTCTGAGGAGCGCGGGTTAGCGATGAGAACTTACTTGCTTCCGCGGAAGATCTCCTGGGACGCGGCGGAGTGGGCGGCGGCGGCTTCGTCGTCGAGCTTGCTGTGGAGCGAAGGGAAGGCGAGGCGGGAGAGGGCGAGGAGGTAGAGGGTGGTGACGACCGGGAAGGCGAGGTCGATGAGCGGGACGAGGCCTGACATCGAGAAGACCATGATGAAGGCGACGAGCTGGAGCTCGATGACGCGGAGCGAGCCCATGACGCCCCCGAGCATCGCCGACGACGGCTGCCGCTCCGCCCCGTTGTCCGGGTCAGACCGCGGCGCCACCGCCAGCGATATTCCCGACATGGCAGCTACCTCAATCAGCCCCCTATCAATCAACAGCTACGGCAGGTGCACAACTGATCGCCGATCGCCGGAGAAATGAACAGAGCAGCACCGCGGGACTATAATTTACGAGAGGAAAGCAGAGGAAGGAGTAGCAGGAACTGGGCAAGAGGGAGTGGGAGTATTTGTTTGTTCGCTGGCGCCGGTCAGATGGGATACGTGTCCGGGCTCGCGGCGGGGCACGTACAGGGCCGAGGACACGAGGGCTGGCTGCGTGGCACTTTTGGGGTAACGCATTTTCATTTTTCTATGCGACGCCGTCTAGTTCGGGCACATCTGTCGTCCATGCTCGCGCCTGGATGTCCATCGGGAAGAAAGGAAAGAGAGGAACAGCGTCGAGGCTCCAGGATGAGATTGCCTGATAAGGTCCTTGTAAGGCTTCTAGCAGAAGATTACGTAAAAATCATGGATATTTTCAAAGGGATTTCTTTTGTTATTTTTATAGATAGATCATAAAATCGTGGAACAATAATTTTCTAAAAACATGTAATCCAAGATAAACAAAATTATCGGCTCCACCGAGGTTTGGGTCTGCTTAAAAAATAACTCATCCTTGAATGTACTTTATGTTTATTCTTTTGCGAACTCCATCCAAAATAGATTGAAAGACGAGCCACTTCAATTATCGATGCTGAGAGGGGTGCTTAAAAAATCATTTCTTGTCTAAGCACCCATACTTATTTATACTCCTTTCGTCTGGTGAAAAATGTACATATAAAATTTTTAAGACAAATTATGGAATGAAGTAAAAAATGCATTTGAAAGATACAAGCCACCATCTCTCTCTTTAATTACCCAATCCCCAATGAACTAAGTGCATATAAAAATTAAGAAGACCATGCATAGAGTGTTATTGGTCTTGATTACCATGTGGTGAGAGAGAAACATTTTTTCTACTTTAAAGTACATTGAGAAGATAGAACATAGAAATACATCCTTTTATGGACAAATTTTGAAGCCAAATGTATACTCTTCACCGAACGGAGGAAGTAGAAGACAAACACTTAATTAGGCACCATTGTTATAAAGATAAGCACCTGATTCTTAAGAAAAACATGATTTATTTCAGTAAGCATCTTCTTAAGCGTTTTGCACCATAGAAGGCCTAAATTATATCATGTGCCTTCTAAATTAGTTTAGTATAGATAGTTATGCGAGTTATCTAATTTATTTATTAATTTTGATTTTGTGCTTCATTTAGTGTTTAGACCAAAAGATGCATTGTCTAGTCAGATGTCCTCACATAAATGAATCTCTTACCCATCTTTTATAACCAAGGAGCCAAAATGAAAAGGAAGTTTCTTTGCCCCATTAGACCAACCAAAAAATGCGAGTCATTAGGTTTTCAATAGACTAGGGACACAACTTTTTGGCCTAAAGACTTATTACGCAACATGATTTGTCAACGTCACCTTCAGTAAGTAGTTTGAAGTTTGAACAACAATTTACTAAGTAAGGGTGTGTTCTGATGTCCCCCAGCTTCCAACTTCATGAACTCCATACTTGGAGTCGGGCCGAACGTTTTTGCTCCAAGAAGCTGAATCTGAGAAGGTAAGGCAGCCCATAGTGCAAAATTACGAAGTGGAGAAAGCCTAGCTCCACCCAACCGAGAAGCTAAAAGTTCGTCATAGTTACACAGAGTTGCCCCGCCAAAGAAATTGATTCGTTCTCCTCCCCTCGAAACAAAAAACCTACCGCTACACGAGCAACTCCCATTCTCGTACACAGGGCTGGCCAACCTGGACTGGTTCCAGCCAGCCCGTTATGGCGCTAAGGCAGGCCAACAACGCTTTGTGGACCATGTTGGCGATGGTGAAGCTCAGCGATGCTTCCGAACAGGATTACTTCGCTACATGGAGCAAGAAGCTGCGTTGGAAAGCTGGAATCGTGGAGTTTGGAGAGTTGGGAGGAGTTCCGAACATGCTCTAAGACATCATTCTTGGCCTGCAGGTCGTGAATGTCAAGGCCACCTTAATTTTTTGCCTACAAACCACACTTCATTTGGTCGGTCGACACTTTTTCTTTCACTATCTTCTTGCCAAAAGAGTCTGGATCTGCAATAATGCAGCCTTTGCGAGACCCCTCTTGGGAGTTGGAAAAAATAGAGCATATAAAGAACAAAAAATGTGAGGACAAAATTGATCAAGACCGCCCGCCCTCCAAAAGAGAGCAACTTTCTTTTCCAACTGCTCAACCGTTTCCCTAAGCGCTCCTCCTCATGTTTCCACTCTCACCAGTGAGACGCTGATAATGAATCAGAATTCCAGACATTATATCAGAAATTGGCCTTTTGCACAACCTAATAGGTAAGTGTAAACCAACTGCGCTCACTCGCTTCTCCAAAGCAGAAAAATTCACTTTTATAGAAGTTAACTTTAAGGCCCGACATTTTCTCAAATGCTGAAAGCGAGTTTTGCATGTGAAACCTTATCCAGTTCATGTTTCATACAAAGAATTATATCATCGACATATTGCAAACTAGAAAGGCCACCATCCATAAGGTGTGGCGCTACTCCTGCAATTTGACCATCATATTTGACGCGATCAATCAAAATAGCTAGCATGTAAGCAACAATATTAAATAACACTTGATACATAGGGTCATCCTCACGTAGACATTTCTTGTCTGAAAGCAACAACATATGTCATTATTGACTTTGACAGACACACTACCTCTACTAACCAAATTTTTGATCCACTGGCGCCATTTATTGGAGAATCCTTTCATTCTTATGGTCCATTGAAGGAATGACCATAAACTACTCCACTCATGTACCCTCTTGGTCCAACCTCCGAAAAAATTGCCAAAGATTCTTGGCTCTATACAAAGATTTGCGAGAAGTGAATATTGTTGGGTGCTAACTCTAGGCCACCAGACATCTGAGGGCCAACCGACACTTTCCGCGTCTTTGGACGTGGCCGAAGAAATGCCACTGATGAAGCCTCTATTGCACCCATCCAAGCATCCAAGCCTCCCCTAGCGTCGCCCTCCCAAGGGCGGCTCGAGGATGCCCTCCCTTCGTCCGCCTCCACCCCATTCGGATATCCCCTCCTCGCCATCGTCGGAGGCAGACTCCGGGTTCCCTGGCGGCCGCTGATGAGGGCGACGGGGGGTTCTCGGTCACTCTACTGCATGGCAGGGGCTAGGATTTGGGGTGGCGGCCCTTGGTGGTGCATGCAGTGTTCTTTGGCGCAGTGGGCCACTTCCGCCCCACCGTGTGGGCAACGGGTTGGTGGTCGGCTCCCCGTGGTCCTCCTGCTCCAGATCTGAAGACGACTCCTTCCACATGTGTTGCTGCCTCTCCCACGCCTTGTCCGACCGAATCCGGTATTCGAGGTCGTCGTGGGGTGTGGAGCCCTGTATGGGGGTAACATGTTGGCCGACGGCGCCAACCACATCGTTGGCGGCGCTTCGGGTGTCGCTCCCTTTCCTAAACCCGTTCCCGGGTGAAAGTCCACAACCATTGGTTGGGCGGTGGCAGTGCTTCCTGATAACCCACAAGTATAGGGGATCGCAACAGTTTTCAAGGGTAGAGTATTCAATCCAAATTTATAGATTTGACACAAGGGGAGCCAAAGAATATTTGAAGGTATTAGCAGCTGAGTTGTCAATTCAACCACACCTGGAGATTAATTATCTGTAGCAAGTAATCAGTAGAAAAGTAATATGATAGTTTTGATAGTGGTGATAGCAACAATAGTAACGGTAACAATGATAGCTGTAATTTTGTAGTAAGTGTAATAGTGGTGACAGCAGTAGTAACTTAGCAAGAACAATATAAGATAAATTCGTAGGCATTGGATCGATGACTTGTTGGATGATATTCATCATGAGACAGGTATAATCTAGGGCGATACGACACTAGCTCCAGTTTGTCAATATAATGTAGGCATATATTCTGTAAATAGTCATACGTGCTTATGGAAAGAACCTGCATGACATCTTTTGTCCTACCCTCCCATGGCAGCGGGGTCCATATTGGAAACTAAGGGATATTAAGGCCTCCTTTTAATAGAGAACTGGAACAAAGCATTAACACATAGTGAATACGTGAACTTCTCAAACTACGGTCATCACCGGGAGTGGTCCCGACTATTGTCACTCCAGGGTTGCTGGATAACACGTAGTAGGTGACTATATGCAAGATCGGATCTAGAACATGGATATAATGATGATAACATAAACGGTTCAGATCTAAAATCATGGCACCCTGATACGTCTCCAATGTATCTACTTTTTCTCACGCTTTTCCTCTTGTTTTAGACTCTAATTTGCATGATTTAAATGAAACTAACCCCGGGCTGACGCTGTTTTCAGCAGAACTACCATGGTGTTGTTTTTGTGCAGAAATAAAAGTTCTCAAAATGGAACGAAACTTTTTGAGGATTTTTTATATCAATAATAAGAATTTCTGGAGCCAAGACCTACCGGAGAGGGGCCCCTGGGTGGGCACAACCCACCAGGGTGCGCCCCCCCTCTCCTGGCACGCCCAGGTGGGTTGTACCCACCTGGTGGCCCCGCTGACGACCCCCCTGATACTATAAAATCACATATTTATAGAAAAAACAGGGAGAAAGAATTATGGCGATCCACGAGACGGAGCCGCCGCCAAGCCCTGTTTTTCCTCGGGAGGGCAAATCTTGAGTCCGTTTGGGGCTCTAGAGAGGGGGATCTTCGTTCTTCGTCATCACCAACCCTTCTCCATCCTCAATTCCATGATGCACCCCACCGGGAGTGAGTAATTCCTTCGTAGGCTCGCTGGTCGGTGAGGAGTTGGATGAGATTCATCATGTAATCGAGTTAGTTTTGTTAGGGCTTGATCCCTAGTATCCACTATGTTCTTAGATTGATGTTGCTATGACTTTGCCATGCTTAATGCTTGACACTTTGGGCCCGGGTGCCATGATTTTATATCTGGACCGTTTATGAATTCATCATTATATCCATGTTCTAGATCCGATCTTGCAAGTTATAGTCACCTACTACGGTTATGATCCGACAACCCCAGAGTGACAACAACTGGGCCCACTCTCGGTGATGATCGTAGTTTGAGGAGTTCATGTATTCACTATGTGCTAATGCTTTGTCCCGGTTCTCTATTAAAAGGAGGCCTTAATATCCCTTAGTTTCCAATATGGACCCCGCTGCCACTGGAGGGTAGGACAAAAGATGTCATGCAAGTTCTTTTAATAAAGCAGGTATGACTATTTATGGAATACATGCCTACATTATATCGATGAACTGGAGCTAGTGCCGTATCGCCCTAGGTTATAACTATCTCATGATGAATATCATTCAACAAGTCACCGATCGAATGCCTACGAACTTTTCCATATTGTTTCTGCTAAGTTACCACTGCTATGATCACTATTACACTTGCTACGAAATTACTACTATCACTGTTACTATTACTATTGCTGCCATCACTACTATCAAAACTATCAAACTACTTTTCTACTAATCACTTTGCTGCATATAATTAATCTCCAGGTGTGGTTGAATTGACAACTCAGCTGCTAATACCTTCAAATATTTTTTGGCTCCCTTGTGTCGAATCTATAAATTTGGGTTGAATACTCTACCCTCGAAAACTGTTGCTATCCCCTATACTTGTGGGTTATCAAGACCTTTTTCTAGCGCCGTTACCGGGGAGCATAGCTATATTTGTTGAGTCACTTGGGATTATTATCATATTATCACTATGAAGAATCTGAAGGATCCTAAGACTAAAATATTTCCCTCAAGGACGAGGGGAGGTAAGGAACCGCCATCCAGTTCTACTTTAGATTCACCTTCTGTTATGAGTAAACTTGCGACACCACCACATGCTATTAATTCTGATATGTCGCAAGTTATTGATGATGCTACTTCTACTATGAATGATGCTTATGATGATGCTAGTACCTTGCTTGATAATGATGATGTGCCACTTGGTGAATTCCTTGATAAACAAATTGCTAGAGTTATACAACATGATGTTGTTGAATCTGATGATGAGCTTGAAACTGAATCTCCTGAAACACCTGCTAGAACTAGCCTTCCTAGATATTAATTGCCTAAGGTACTGGAAGGTTATGTTATGAGTGAAGAAGCAACTAGAGATATTCTTGCTTGCAATGATAGAGATGATCTAGAGAAATTATTACACAAGTATGAAGAAAAATCTCTGAATGCTAGAATGAAATGTGATCCTGAGTTTGCTACTTCACTTATCTTTATTGATGACAAGGATTATGAATTCTTTGTCGACCCAGAGTTAATTACTCTGGTTGAATCTGATCCTTTCCATGGTTATGAAACTGAAACTGTTGTGGCACATCTTACTAAGTTGAATGATATAGCCATCCTTTTTTACTCATGATGAGAAAACTCATTATTACTTTATTCTCAAACTATTTCCTTTCTCATTAAAGGGTGATGCTAAAGTTTGGTACAATACTCTTGATCCTGGTTGTGTGCGTAGTCCCCAGGATATGATTTATTACTTCTGTGAAAAATATTTTCCTGCTCATATGAAACAAGCTGCCTTACAGGAAATATTTAACTTTGCACAAACTAAAGAAGAGAGTCTCCCACAAGCTTGGGGGAGGCTTTGCCAGTTACTTAATGCTTTGCTTGATCACCCTCTTAAGAAAAATGAAATACTTGATGTCTTCTATAATGGACTAACCGATGCTTCTAGGGACTTCCTAGATAGTTGTGCTAGTTGTGTTTTCAGGGAACGAACTATTGGATAAGCTGAAGAATTATTAAATAACATATTGAAAAATTATGATGATTGGACTATTCCTGAACCACCGCCTAAACCCACTCCGAAGAAGAGGGGTATATTATATCTAAGTCCCGAAGATATGCAAGAGGCAAAGAAATCTATGAAGGAAAGAGGTATTAAAGCTGAGGATGTTATAAATTTACCCCCTATTGAAGAAATACATGGGATTAATACACCACCACTGCCTAAGGTGGTAGAGGTAAATTCTCTTATGAAGTTTAATGATACTGACAATCCTCACAATATGCATCCTAGTCAATGCCTTTATGAGTTTGAAAACTACATTAGAAAACAAGATCACTTCAATGCAAATGTTATGAAACAATTGAAATAAAATTCTGATATGATTGCTCGATTGAGTGACTTGTTATTTAGAATATTAAATGATTGGACTATTCCTGAACCACCGCCTAAACCCACTCCGAAGAAGAGGGGTATATTATATCTCAGTCCCGAAGATATGCAAGAGGCAAAGAAATCTATGAAGGAAAGAGGTATTAAAGCTGAGGATGTTATAAATTTACCCCCTATTGAAGAAATACATGGGATTAATACACCACCACTGCCTAAGGTGGTAGAGGTAAATTCTCTTATGAAGTTTAATGATACTGACAATCCTCACAATATGCATCCTAGCCAATGCCTTTATGAGTTTGAAAACTACATTAGAAAACAAGATCACTTCAATGCAAATGTTATGAAACAATTGAAATAAAATTCTGATATGATTGCTCGATTGAGTGACTTGTTATTTAGACTATCAAATGATGTTAGAGGTGTTGTAAAGCATGCTTCTATGGTACAAACTCAGTTAGAATAAGTTTCTAAATCACAAAGATAATTGCTTGATGAAATGAATCATAATATGCATGACTTTGCTGTTAGAGTTGCAACTAGAGGAGGTAAAATGACTCAGGAACCACTTTATCCTGAGGGACACCCTAAAAGAATTGAACAAGATTCACAAAGAGCTAACACTAGTGCACCTAGTCCTTCCAAGAAGAAAAACAAAAAGAAAAATGATAGGACTTTGCATGCCTCTAGTGAACCTGAAATAGAGATACCTTCTGATAATGATAATGAAATTTCTATCTCTGATGTTGAAACTCAATCTGGTAATGAACACTCACCTAATGATAATGAAAAAAATAATGCTGAGGTTCATGAAGACTCTCAACCAAGCAATGATAAAGAACCAGACAATGATGTTGAGATAGAACTACCTGTTGATCTTGATAACCCACAAGCTAAAAATAAAAGATATGACAAAAGAGACTTTGTGGCTAGAAAACACGGTAAAGAAAGAGAACCATGTGTTCAAAAACCTATGCCTTTTCCACCCAAGTCAACTAAAAAGAATGATGATGAAGAATTTGAATGTTTTGCTGAAATGCTGATGCTAGTCTTTTTGCGTACTCGCTTGATTGATATCTTGAAAATGCCTCATTATGCAAAGTATATGAAATACATCATCACAAATAAGAGAAAAATACTGGAAGCTGAAATCTCCACTATGCTTGCTGATTACACTTTTAAAGATGGAGTACCTAAAAAACTTGGAGATCCGGGAATACCAACTATACCTTGCTCTATAAAAAATAACTATGTGAAAACTGCTTTGTGTGATTTAGGAGCTGGTGTTAGTGTTATGCCTTTCTCTTTATATAAAAGACTTGACTTGAATAAACTCACACCTACTGAAATATCTTTGCAAATGGCTGACAAATCAACTGCCATACCTTTGGTATCTGTGAGGAGGTGCCCGTTGTTGTTGCTAATGTTACTATTTTAACTGACTTTGTTATACTTGAGATGCCCGAGGACGACAACATGTCGATTATCCTTGGTAGACCCTTCTTTAATACTGCAGGGGCTGTTATTGATTGCAATAAAAGCAATCTCAATTTTCATATTAATGGTAATGAGCATACGGTGCACTTTCCGAAGAAACAATTCCAAGTGAATGGTATTAATGTTATTGAAAAATCTCCGACAATCACTATTGGAAGTTTTCAAATACCTCTACCTACCGTAAAAAAGAAATACAAAATTCTTATTGTTGGGGAAATGCATATCCCCATTGAGGTAACTTAGTGAGTTATGAAAGTTCTTCGGTTTCATGCTAATCAAAAGTGGTTGTTAATAAGACTTGATCAACCTTATTAATGGATCATTTTTGAACGGTATGAAGTTGATGAATTTAGTAAGCACTACTTTCTGTCCCTACTTTTTATCCTCTGTTTTTATTAGTTAAATAAAATAAAATGCCATGTTTTGTCTGTTTTCTGAATTTCCCATGCAATAAAAAAATGACCCAAAAATAAAATTTCTCAGAACACCCTGAAAATTTTATATGATTTTTTGTTTTTGATTATTGAAGAATTTTTGGTGCAATAAACATCAGAGGGAGGTGCACCAGGTGGGTTGTGGTCCCCACGTGGGCCCTCTCACTTATCTCTTTATACCACATCATCACCTACCTCGAGAAAAAAATCCCCATTGCTCTCTCTCCCATGTTGTTGAGCTCAAACCCGCGGATTTTGATCTCTTTGCTCGAAGCTCCTTTTCCGAAACTATTTCGGGGGATTGTTGCTTGGTATGTTACTCCACCTTTTGTCCAATTATTTTTGTTTTAGTGGCTTATACTTTGAAAAATTAGCTACTCTTGGTGCTACTGTAGATGTGCTTGCATGTTGAATTCTTAGTGTTCTAAGTAGTTTGAATGCTTGCTATGGCATCTATGTATCCTTATGAATAGTTGCTATCAATCTTACAAAGTTTTGTTGATAAATTTTTTTCACTCAAATATTTTTATTTTCAGAAAATTGAACGCGGACATGATGAACCTATTTGGAAGGAGTTCTTCGAGGAGACGATCCTCGGGGTCATCTTCTAGTGACAGTTCTGCTCGTCGGTCTTATGTTGAACCAAGTGAAAGTTCCACGCGAGATGCCGCCACCAAGACATGCTTATGGCCTAGCGATGAATATATGATGCGTGTGGGCATTAAGGAGGAATTTGAGCAATATGTGCACAATGCCGGCCTCGGTCCCTACCTATCAGATAAGTGTGTACAACACCAACTTCTCACTGAATCATTTGTCAAAGGATTTAAATATTTCCCACGTGAGTCTAGGGTGTCGTTTATGCTTTATGATAATCCTTACACTATCCCATTGGAGAATTTTATTTACCATTGCAAACTGTCATTTTGGGACTCGCTTGATGAGCCACCAACGGTTGAGTACGAGTCTTTCTTGACTAGCCTTTACTATGGTGAAAATAGGGGAGTGAGACAAGGAAGAATAAAGAGCATTCATTTTCCCGCAATTCAGTATTTTGCATTATTTAAAGGGACATGCATAGTAGGCAAGCAAGACTGTATCATATTTGTGCGCCAGACTTGAGCCTCCTTCACACCGCTCTCACTGGTGAAAGGAATTATAACCTTGGAGCGATTGTTGCACGTAGACTTCAGCATAATGCTAACAGTGGTTGGTTCTATGGTGGAATTTATGCCACGCGTTTAGCACGAGAGCTGGGTCTTTCGCCTTTGCCCTTTGATCCTATCCAACCCACGCGGTATTTAGATTTTGACACTTTGAAAGAACACAAGATCCCTAAGGGAAAGGTTGATAATTTCACTTACAATCTAATGTTTAACCAAAAATCTATTGTGGACACATATTTGCCTGCGCCTGCTCTTTTTGATTATAACTGCAAGGGAAGATATTTTGTTCTTGAGAGCGAGGCCCGGGCAACGCAGCAGTGGTGGTGGCACGGCGTGCTGATGCATCCGCACCGAGAGCCTCTATGAGCTACCATGCCGACTACTATCCTCCAGGATACTGATCGACTACCAAGTTAGGCCAAAAGCCTAAGCTTGGGGGAGTACGTGTCTCTCACTGACATTACATTCATGTCCACTTATTCTATTTGTCGATGTTCACACTTTTTCATTGTATCATCCATGCTTAGATTTATTTTCTTGCTTTCTTCTTGTGTGTTTGAAAAACATTAGAAAAACCAAAAAAATTAGTTGTAGTTAATTTACTTTCTATGCATGCTTAGTAGTAGTACTAAAAAGAAAATCCAAAAATATTTCCTTATTCTTCTTTTGCTTGTTGGGAGTTTTCCCGTGTAAATAATTGTAAGTGCATCTAGTGCCACCCCTAGTTGGTTTTGGAGTATTGACGACAAACCTAGTTGAGGGACTAATGTGTTTGTGAGAATTACAGGATAACATAGGTAGAAGTCCCTCATTGATTCGGTTTTCCTACCAGAGATGACCCCTAAAAATGTATGAAGACATTGAAGTCAAAGGTGGTATATGAAGACATTCACATTTAAGACTATGACAAGACAAGACACCACATGAAGCCTATGGAGCTCGAAGACTTAGATCTTTCGTAGTTCTTTTTCTTTTGTGTTGAGTCATAGGAACCACCGTACTGTTAAGTGGGGTCCAAGAGAACCAGTCAGAATGACTGAAGTGATGCCTAACCAAAAACCTATGTCTTTGAGTGAAGACTATGAGAGCGAATCTTGTCCAGAGTCAGACAAGTCAGCTTTGCTTGTAGCCCAAGTAAAGTTGTCGTGTGAGTTTCAAATCTGACCGTTGGAACACGTGTCAGTTCCTTAGTGACCCAGGGTCATTTCAGACAAATCAGGTCGGGTTGCCAAGTGGCTATAAATAGCCCACCCCCTACAACCATAAACAGTTGGCTGCTCAGGTTGAGAGTACGGCTTTTTTCGTTTGAGAGCAACCCACCTCGAAGCCTTTGAGAGAGAATTCCTTGCGAGGATAAAGCCCTAACCACCCAGAGCCAAAGAGAATTGGGCATCACTTAAGTCTTCTTGTCTGTGTGATCTGAAGACTTATTACACTTGAGGACTGTGCATCCTCCAGCCGGTTAGGCGTCGCGTTCTGAGCATCCAAGAGACATTGTGGATTGCCGGTGAACGAAGTCTGTGAAGGTTTGGGAGTCTACCTTGAAGACTTACCAGAGTGATTGGGCGAGGTCTGTGTGACCTTAGCTCAAGGGGAATACGGTGAGGACTAGGTGTCCTGAGCTGCGTGTTCAGGACTGGGTGTCCGGGACTGTGTGTCATAAGGTTTAAATACCTAGCCGCCCCAACCAGACGTACAGTTGTCACAGCAACTGGAACTGGTCCAACAAATCATTGTCTTCATCAAGTCACTGGTTTCATCTTCCCTTCCCTTTACGTATTGTTGCTCCTTGTGAAGTCATTGTATGTTTGCACTATCTTTTGTCTTCACTGAGTGACTGCATGTTCTGTATGGCTTCATAATATCTTCCTACCTGATCCTTACTACATTGCTCCTATTAAGTCATTATGCTTTCACTTTATTGAATACTTGACTATGGCTTGCTTAATGTAGTCTACCTTCCGCTGCATGGTAATAGGTTTACTTCTATCGTTTGTCTTCATGACTTCCACGTTTTGAAGGCTTTCATAAAAATCGCCTATTCACCCCCCCTCTAGTCGATATAACGCACTTTCAATTGGTATCAGAGCAAGGTGCTCCCTTGTTCTGTGTGATTCGGTTTAACCACCTGGAGTTTTAGCTATGTCGACTGCAGGGATAATTAAAGTCTCCGCTGCGTGCCCCGTCTTTGATGGAACTGAATATCCCTACTGGAAGAATAAGATGCGCATGCATCTTGAAGCCATTGACGTCGATCTATGGTATGTCGTTGAGAACGGCATTCCCAAGGCTGGAGAAGGTGTCACTGCTGCTGATGTCAAGAAATTCGTTCAACTAGACTCTACTGCCAAAAATATCATCTGTGGTCATCTGACCAAATGACAGTATGGCCGTGTGAGTGCTTTGAAGACATCTAAGCTGGTCTGGGACTGGCTCTCCAAGGTCAATGAAGGCATCTCAACCCAGAGAGATCAGAGAATCAGTGTCCTTCGCAACCTCTTCAACCGCTTCAAGCGAAATGACAATGAGAATGTCCAGCACACATTTGACCGACTCACTAACATCACAAATGAGCTTCAAGCCCTCGGCGCTACTGAGATCACCAAACATGAAGTCGTCAAGACGCTACTAAGATCACTTGATAGTTCGTTTGACATCCTATCCCTGATGATTCAAGAACGTCCTGATTTCAAGACACTTGATCCATCTGACATACTTGAGAGGCTCAACACACATGAGGTTCAGCTTTCTGAGAAAAGAGATATCTACGGTCCAAACTATGGGCGAACTCGTGCCTTGAAGGCAAAAGCAGTCTCCTCATCTGAAGAAGAATCTGACAGCAGTTCTGATGATCCCGAAGACATTGGAAGGGAACTTGCTATGCTCGTGAAGAAGTTCCAAAAATTCACCAAGAAGAAAGGCTTCAGAAAGTCTTCCCGATCAAGCTCAAGGAATGATGAAGCTTCTGCTCATGACTACAAGAAGAAGAAATACTCAAAGTCTTCTTCCAAGTCTTCCTCAAAGTCTTCATCACACAAGAAGAGCTCATCTGGCAAGGCACGTGCTTTTGTTGGCAAGGAAATGGATTCAGAGGAGGAGTCCGCTTCTGAGGAGGCGGAGGTGGAGTCTGAGGAGGAGTCCGACTCAGGCGTCACAAGTCTGGCTACAGCATACGTTGCCAAGTCCATCTTCAGTACTAAAGACAATGACCTCGTCACCGACACCGATGCAAATGACAAGGACTACTCCGCTTCTACCTACTGCTTCATGGCACGCGGTGCCAAGGTAAACACACGCACTACTCACTATCAAACATCTAGTGACGATGACTCTGATTGTGATTCAAAACCCAGCTACAGAACACTTGCTAAAATTGCAACTGAACAACAGAAAGCTATGGAACATATTCAAAAACTGTTAGACAGAAGCGATGATATGTTAGGTGCTGAAATGACTCGATCTGAATCCTTAATTGCAGACATAAAAAATCTTCACATTAAGTATCAGGAACTTGAAAGTCGTCATGAAACTCTCTCAACAACTCATGAAAAGCTTTCCTATGATTATCTTCAAAGGAAGCAAGATCTTGAGAAATTGAGAGCGGCTCATGAAGATCTTCAAAAAGAAAGCGAGTCACTTCGCGCCAAACAGATCAGTCCCGCTCAGGAAGGATTTGAACCACCATGTCTTAAATGCATTGAGCGTGATAATGCTACTTCTGCTGCTGAATGTTCTACTACTACTATTGTTGCAATATCTTCAACTGTTGATGTGGTAACTAACCCCTCTGCTGAGGATACCACTGCTATTGCTGATGAGAATGCTAGGTTGAAGACATTGCTTGAAACAGGGATGTACAAAAGTCTTAAAGAGCATCAGACACTATGTGATGTCCTCAAAAAGCAGATACTGAACCGAAACCCGAGGAAACAGGGTGTTGGGTTCATAAGGAAAATGAATGCTGATGGATCTTACTGGAAACCTGAGCAGTACCCCAAAACCATGTGGGCTGCTGCAAAGGAACCTTCAGCGGACCCATCCAATCTATATGGCTTCACTTGTGCTAACCCCATTATCATTGATGAATCCTTTGATGCAAACTATATACTGTTTAAGAATTAGAATGGTGAAGTGTTTGCCAGGTACATTGGTACTAACTACAGGAATGGACCGCCTATGAAGAAGATCTGGGTTCCGAAAAGGTGTCTGGAGAATCTTCCTGTGAATGTCATCATGACACCTCACGTGAAGAAGACAAACCTCAGACCAAAGGCTTTATACGGTCCAAAGGCTTCATACAGACAGAGGACTCACCTGAGTCGCACTAACGCAAATGTTTTGCAGGGAAACCATACTCAGGCATATGAATTTGAAAGCGGTTCATCAAACCGCCATGTTCATAAGACCAAGAACTATTCTGCTTATTCTTATGAGTACTATTGTCCGCCTGCAAGACTGTTTGTTGGGGCTCCAAAGCCAAAATTCTCAGATGCTGCACTTAGACTTATTGCTTCTCAGCTACCCTTGAAGATGTGGGTGGCTAAGAAAGCTTAACTCTCTTTTGCAGGGAAAGGTCTCCAGCAGAAAACCAAAATCGTCTGACGCCATTGCTGGGGACCTTAAACATCTTGTAGGGCGCAAGATCAAATGCCCGAATGGTCTTACTATGTACTTCGTTCCTGAATCGCTTGCTACTCTCCCTATTAGTCCTAATCTGGATCTAAGCTTTCATAACCCATTGGTTTTTCAAATGTTTTTGCTTCACAATGCTCTTGGTGAAGCCTATCCCCCTAACTGCACTGTAGGGTACGATACCAGCATCTTCAGAATGGATTATTGATAGTGGGTGTACAAATCACATGACTGGCAAAAGAAGTCTTCTTATGGACTCAACCTTACGTCCATCCGACAAGAGCCACATCCCATTTGCTGACACTGGTAAAAGTAAGGTATTGGGTCTACGTAGAGTTGCAATCTCAAGGGATCAACACATGGATAAAGTCATGCTTGTTGAATCCCTTGGCTTCAACTTAATGTCTGTCTCAATGCTTTGCGATTTGAACATGATCGTAATATTTGGAAAATATCGTTGCCTTGTACTAATGGAATCTGACAAGTCTCTAGTATTTGAAGGGTATCGAAAGGATGATTTGTACGTAGTAGATTTCTCAGCAGGACCACAGCTTGCCGTATGTCTTCTAGCAAAAGCTTTAGAATGCTGGCTCTGGCATCGGAGGCTTGGGCATGCTGGCATGAGGAACCTCCACACCCTTGCGAAGAATAAGCATGTCATAGGCATCGAGGGCGTCAAGTTCAAGAAATATCACTTATGCGGTGCCTGTGAAGCAAGGAAGATGACGAGGGCCAAACATCCCTCGAAGACAATCATGACCACTACTCGACCCTTCGAACTGCTTCACATGGATCTTTTCGGTCCCACTCATTACTCAACTCTTACTACTACTGCTTGCCTCTATGGCTTCGTTATTGTTGATGATTGTTCTAGATATACTTGGGTGCACATAATCCTTTACAAGACTGAAGTGCAAGATGTGTTCAGACGCTTTGCCAATCGAGCTATGAACAATTATGGCGCCAAGATAAAGCACATCAGAAGTGACAATGGCACTGAATTCAAGAACACTGACCTTGATACATATCTTGATACCTTGGGCATCACACATGAATTCTCAGCCCCGTACACGCCACAGCAGAATGGCTTCATCGAACGCAAGAACAGAACACTCATTGAGATGGCCAGAACGATGCTAGATGAATACAAGACCCCAAGAAAATTCTGGCCTGAAGCCATTGATACTGCATGCCATACAATCAATCGTGTTTATCTTCACAAGCTTCTGAACAATACATCTTATGATCTCCTTACTGGCAAGAAGCCAAATGTCAGTTACTTCAGAGTATTTGGCGCAAGGTGCTGGATCAAGGACCCACATCACACCTCAAAGTTTGCACCAAAAGCACATGAGGGTTTTATGCTTGGATATGGAAAGGATTCGCACTCCTACAGAGTCTTCAATCTCTTTCATTACAAAATATTTGAAACAGTGGATGTGCGGTTCGATGAGACCAATGGTTCACAAAGAGAGCAGCTGCCAAATGTGCTAGATGAAGTTCCATCTAGTGAATCAATCAAGCTAATGGGAACTGGAGAAATTATACCTTCTGAAGCTCATCCTGAAGAAGAACTCATCATCTCAGCACCTGATCAACATGAAGACAATGCTCAGCCTGAAGACATTCCTTCTAACAACGACATTGATCAGCAAGAGCAAAGTCTTCACCCTGTACATCCTCGCGTTGCCAATGAAGTGCAGATTGAAAGAATAATTGATAGCATCAATGCACCCGGTCCACTCACTCATTCAAGGGCAACTCAGCTAGCAAATTTCTGTGGGCACTTCACATTCGTCTCAATAACAGAACCCAAGAAAGTTGAAGAAGCCTTCATGGAACCTGAATGGATTCAAGCTATGCAAGAAGAGCTTCAACAGTTTGAGCTGAATAATGTATGGGAACTAGTTAAGCATCCTAATCCACGGAAGCACAATATAATAGGCACCAAATGGATATACCGCAACAAGCAAGATGAGCATGGTCAAGTTGTCAGAAACAAAGCTCGTCTGGTTGCTCAAGGATATACTCAAGTGGAAGGCATTGACTTCGATGAAACATTTGCTCCTGTGGCTAGACTTGAAGCCATACGCATACTGCTGGCCTATGCAAATCATCATAACATACTTCTATATCAAATGGATGTGAAGAGTGCTTTTCTCAATGGCAAGATTGAAGAAGAAGTGTATGTTGCACAACCGCCTGGCTTTGAAGATCCAAAACATCCTGACATGGTATACAAGCTCAACAAGGCACTGTATGGCCTCAAACAAGCCCCTCGGGCCTGGTATGACACACTCAAATACTTCCTGAAGAGCAAAGGCTTCATACCTGGTTCCCTAGACCCCACTCTCTTCACGAAGACATATGATGGTGAACTGTTTGTGTGCCAAATATATGTGATGACATTATCTTCGGCTGCACCAATCAGAAGTACAGTGAAGAGTTTGGATATATGATGCAAGAGCAATATTAGATGTCCATGATGGGAGAGCTGAAGTTCTTCCTCGGTCTTCAAATACGACAACAACGCAATGGCATATTCATATCTCAAGAGAAATATCTCAAAGATTGCCTGAAGAAGTTTGGTATGTAAGACTAGAAAGGCTTCACAACACCAATGCCAGCCAAACATCATCTGGGTCCCGACGACAATGGTAAAGAGTTCGATCAAAAGGTATACCGCTCCATGATTGGTTCTTTACTTTATCTATGTGCATCTAGGCCAGATATTATGCTTAGTGTTTGCATGTGTGCTCGATTTCAAGCGGCACCAAAGGAGTCGCATCACTTAGCTGTGAAGCGAATTCTTCGATATTTGGCTCACACCCCAACTCTAGGATTATGGTATCCAAAGGGCTCAGAGTTTGATCTGGTTGGATTCTCGGATGCTGATTATGCTGGTGCAAAGTTGATCGCAAGTCTACATCAGGCACATGTCACTTTCTGGGACGATCACTTGTATGTTGGTCTTCAAAGAAGCAGAACTGTGTATCTCTCTCCACTGCTGAATCTGAATACATTGCTGCTGGATCTTGCTGCGCTCAGCTTCTGTGGACGAAGCAAACACTCAAGGACTATGGCATTCATCTGAAGCAAGTGCCACTTTACTGCGACAACAAAAGCGCCATCAAGATCGCCAACAACCCAGTTCAGCACTCGAAGACAAAGCACATTGAAATTCGTCATCACTTTCTCAGAGATCATGTAGTGAAGGAAGATATTGATATCATACACGTCAACACTGAAGAGCAATTGGCAGATATCTTCACCAAGCCCTTGGATGAGAAGAGATTTTGCAAGTTACGGTGTGAGCTAAATATCCTGGAATCCTCAAATGTCCTGTGATCAGGCACACATCCTAACCCTAATGCATATTGATGACTTAGATGTGCAACACACAAAGTAAAGTATATCTTCAATCAATGAAGACATACATTCTAAGTGTGAATACATTAATGTGGAATTTGACTTCGGAGCGCCACGATAATTGTGCGCCGTGTCTGGGTCTTATACTTCCTATACGGTGGGTAACGCCACCACCAAATGTTCTATTTTGAAGTGTTTCACTCATGGCGTTACCTTGCAATGTCTTCACATTTGGTTTGGCTTCGATCTCAACATATCTTCATGATTATCTTCACTATGTTGATTATATATATATACATATATATATATATATATATATATATATATATATATATATATATATATATATATATTGGTGTTCTGTCCTCTACAACATTCACTTATAGCTATGTCTTCATTGTTAAATCTTTTGAACTAAGTGAATGTGATCGGACCCTAACCTCTCTATGCTTTCTATCTCAAATTCTATCTCTCCAAATCATATGCATTCTATTGAAACTGTCGAATGTCTTCTCTGCGTCCTTGTCAGCAAAAGATACAGAGACAACCATTAAGTCCGTTTTCAATGCTCATTCCTCCACATGAAACCCGGAGAAGTAGGAACGACCACCCGACAATCCAGGCGTGCGTGAGACATGGAACAAACCCCAAAATTCCGCATAATGGCCACGTGTTCCTCAGATGCGAATAGCCAGGGGCACCTGTGTAATAGCGCAGTGCCGCCCATGTACCTATAAATTCACACTTCACAATCTCCTCTTCCACTCTCGCACGAACCCTAGCGCCACCGCTAGCCCTCGACGACACCGGCGATGAAGTGCTTCGCTGCCGCAACCTCTCCGACGCCGTCTTCACGCCGACCGCGGACATCGTCCTCTCCGCCGTCGCCGTAGGTGTCTTCCGTCGCCAAGTTAGGGCATAGAAGATCGAACTGCTCGGCCTCATCTTCCACTTCGTCTAGCAGTTCTTAGTGTGGTAAATAAAACTTCCTTTTTACAGCACCGTTGATCCTATGGATTTGTCACTTTCTACCACAAGTAGTTTCTATTCACACAAGTTAGATCTCTCTCATACTGCATCTCATAACATGCCTAGTATATTCACTTATACTTCATAAAGTAGTTAGATTCCTCACTTGTACTAATCTGTGGATTCGTACAAATCTGGAACCAACTCCTTATCTATGAGTGAATGTCTTCGCACGATGAGGTCAATGTCTTCTAAACTGATTTATCTTCAAAATCTTCTGAGAATGCATATGACCTCTTCCCCTTCCCTCGCACCTTAATGTTGTCACAGGTACATGTCCGTGGGAGAATCCTTTGGTTCTCATAGTCTGCATTCATTTGCAGAATTCTTACAGCATCACATTAATTCTCCCGAAGCCAGTTCCTGTTGGTCCAGCAAGCAAAAACCTTTGAAGCCTCTGAATGTGTTGAAGCCTTTCAAGTTAAAGTTTATGGCTTCAGAGAAAGCAGCAAGGAAGGGTGGCAGAAAGCATCATGGAGAAACATCTAGAGATCTGCCAGAAGAACTCTCAGAACTGTACAAGACAGATCCTGAAGAGGATTACAATCAGCGAAGACCCGAATCCAATGGATTCGAAGATATTGGGCAGAACAATGGTTCAAATACCGATTTGTAACCCAGGAATATGCTGAGAAAAATGCCATCAAGAGACCGTGGGGAGACATCCTGTACAAGAATCTTCTACCTAGGTCCAGAGATGAAGCCATTGCACAAGGCTTCTATCCCTGCATGGTCCGTGGGCCACAGCCTGCTGATGCACACCCATCGTCACTACTATGGTGTCGTGACGACAATCTGTTCAAGCGCAACTTCTAGTTTGCCCAGAACTCAGCGAAGCAGAACAAGAAGACTTTGGGGTTAGACTTCAACCCTGGTCCCTCAGCACCAAGGGCAGATGGCACACGACATGCAGAACCCAATGTCATCGGTCCTTTCGACAACCTTGAAGGCCTCATCACCCGCATCTTAGTTCAAGGGACTGAAGTGAATGAGCCTGCAGTTGTCACTGATGAAGCGCCTGCAGCGCCGAAGACAAAGAAGCTGAAGAAGCCTAAAGCTTCAAAGCCTGCCCCTTCACCAAAAATCTCACGGGCGAAGCCACTGGCAACTGCACCTCCTGAAGACAGTGTGCAGTCCGAAGACTTATCTCGCATCTCTAAGCCCCAGAAGGTCAAGATGCCTCTGCCTCACACCGGACAAGAGCTAACTGTTGCTGCCATTCTGCGCAATGACGACATTGATCTGTCAAGTGATGAAGATCTAGCAGATGACGCTCTTGAGAAACTCATCAAGAGCAAAGAAGAAGCAGAAATCTTCAATGATCTGCCTCTCTTTGATGTGACCATTATCAACAACTTCATTGACGAGTGGTTTGACACGCCAAACATCAGCTTTGAAGATCTGCAGCTACCAATTGGCCTCAGTGTCGCCTTCCAAGGCGCCATTGCTTCAAAACTCGCCATTGCCCAGCGCATTGTTGAACTGAAGCAAAAGATTGACTATGAAAAGGCTCAGTTCAAGAAGCATATGGCCAAGCTCAGCGTGCAGGAAGTAAAGAACTTCAAGAGTATGATGCACGAGCTCAAGGAAGCCTTTGTAAAGAAACGTGCAGAAGCTCAGGGTTCGCGTGAGCGCATGAAGACTCTGGCTGACAGATGTGTGCAAGCCTACAATGAGACTGAAAAGCGCAAGGCCCTTGGGCGTCCTGGCATCGACCCCAGGATGGCCGCAAAGAAGAATAAGAAGCCTGCTATGGCTGAACGTGACGCACCAAGGCAGGAAGCAGTTCCGATTGTGTTCCCAACTAGACTGACTGGCTCGAAGCCAAAAAGCCGGTCAACCACTTCAGAGCTCAAGAAGACAAGGACTGCTGAGGCTGAAGCCAGGAAGAGGAAACATTCTAAAGCCTCTCCAACTGCCCCCTCCAAGAAGAAGAGGAAGACCAAGAAAGATCAGGCTGCTCCCACAGAGCACTTAATAGTTGAACCCATTTCTATGGTCTATCCTGAAGCTGAACGCCAACTGACTATCCATGAGCCTGCTTCCACAGAGGCACATGAAGCTGAAGACTTTCCAGCAGCTGATCCCATCGCTACTGAAGACATTGGTCAACATGACAATGTAGAAGATGGTGAAGTCCTTCCTCAGCTTGAAAACAATGAACTCATCAGCATTGGTCGTCCACTGACACCAATTGCACAGGATGCTTCATGGGCAGATCGCCCACAAGAGGAAGAAGACTATGAGGCCCAGCCCACTCCAACTCCACAGGCATCGCCCGTGTTGCGCAGGCTTCGCAAAGGTCCAAGGCCTCAAGTCTCTGCTGAAGACAATCCGGCTGCATCAGCCGTAGAAGAAGAAGTCCCACAAGTTCCCACTCCCCTGTCCCACCAAGAAGCAGTTCTCAAGGAGAATGTGCTTGTGACCGACCCTCCAGCTCGTCAAGTGGAGGATGAAAATCTTGAGGCTGCCACAACCACCAATGAAGCTAATGTGGAGCCCTCCCCTACGGAAGAAGAAGACAACGAAGCCACTGATCCAGTCACTTCTGTTCCTGAGTCTGCTGCCGATCCACAGTTCGACTATCATGTTGAGCACAGGCCTCAGGTACAGAAGCCAATCCCAAGATTGCCAAGGTTCCCAGGTCCTGCATCAGCACCTGGCTCCTTCAATATCAATGGCTTCAGGGCAGACAACACATTCTTTGATAGCTCCAGGAACCCCTACTCAAGGGAAAGGATATCATCTGATCGGTTTTGGAGCTATCCTCAGTGAAGCTATTACTCATGCATTCTTTACAACCAAGGTCGCATCTTCCCACACAAGCGCCTTGACATTGAAGCCATAGCTGGTCTGCCCTGTCTGGAAAAAGCTTTGGATTGATTCAAGGAAGTTGGACTGCTGCCGTTCGTTACTGACCAAGAGCATTGGAATGAAGAGCTGCTGCTCCAATTCTATGCCACACTTCACATCCGCGGGTACAGCAGAGATCCGAAGACTTGGGTCCTGGAGTGGATGACCGGAAACGTTCATCACGAAGCCAATGCATTTGACATCATTGAGCTCACTGGCTTGCCCACTCCTAGCGATCTCTACAAGCATGGCTGTCAGCTGCATAGTGAAGCTATTGAGAGCATCTTTAAGAGGCCGGAACCTGATATGAGTCAGATACTCAGCATGATGAAGCTATTGCCCCAAGATGCTGCTTATCCAACAGAGTTCTTCGTTGAAGACCTTGAGTATCTGCCAAGAACCATCTATCACATCATCAGGCGAACTCTCTGGCCCATCAAAGGGCACTCTCCAAATGCCAAGCTTGAGGGTGCAATGAAGACTTTGGTCTTCTATATTCTTCATGGCAAATGCTTCAATGCACAGGACTTATTCATCCGCCAACTTGCTGCATCAGGCTCTGATCTATTTGGCTTGAAATTCTACGCCCCATGGGTAATGCGGCTAATTAAACTTCACTTCGATATCTCATATCAGCCATCTGCTCGCAATCATAGAATTTTTCTGCCTGATGTGGATATCTCTACTGAAGCCATCTATCCTGAGCCTGCAAAGGAACCTCTAAGTCTTCACAACGCAGAGCATCAAAGTTTCTCACAGAACATTGAAGGAGTTGAAGCAGTCACTCGGGTGTATCCTTTGGCTGGCACTACACGTGCACCACACCCTGCGTCTACTGAAACCACTGATAGTACAACTGCTCCAAGACCCAAGAAGTGCACTCGTGTTCTCAACGACCGAGAGCTTCTTGTGGCTCTTCATCAGAAACAGGATAGGCATCATGACTGGCTGAAGCGTCAGATGAAAAGCCTCTTGGTGGATGTTAATCGCATTCGCAATCTTGCCACCAAGAATGCTTTCGTTGCCCATGAAACCTGTCGCCGCACATGGAAAGGGCTCACGATGATGTGTTCTGAAGCTGATCTTCAAGAGGATGGCTTCACTGAGCGATTCAAGTTTGACTCCACACCTCCTCGAAGAGCTGTGCTGCTAGGAACTCCATCCCTTGAAGACTCTGAGTTCTCTTCATCTGCTGCAACAGTGACTGCCAGAGTTATCGAGGATGAAGATGATGCTACTTCACCACCACCTCCTTCAGCACGCGTCAACTCTGCTCCAAGCTCTTCAGCACCGCCAAACACCACCAAAGACCCTGCTACTTCACCTACTCCGCATGGGAACGAGTAGATGCTCTATGCCTTCAAACCTTTTTGGTCCTTACTGACAAAAGGGGGAGAAGCATATGAGGTTGATAGTCTTCAAGCGGGTCCATATGGGCGGGTGCTTTATATTTTGCTTCGTGCTTACAACTCTCGTTTCGCTACATTTGGTTCTTTGAGTTGTAACACTTAAACTCAATGGTCATCTGCTACTTATTTGTCACTTTGTTTTGCGATGATAAATTCCGCATGTGCGACGATAAATTCTGCACTTAGATCATTCTGCAGACGTCCATTTTCCATTATGCATTGTCATTATCTTCATATACTTTCACATGCATAGTGGATTGTCATCATAAGTTGAAGTGGATCTCCACAAGTACAACCTGCCATGTGCATTTGCATTCCAGAAGCAAATTACTTATATGCACATCTTCAGGGGGAGCCCTTGCAACTTATGAAGACAATTCCTTATCCTTTACAATTTCACAGATTATATTCCCCGTTGAAAACTTCAACTAGTTTGTCATCAATCACCAAAAAGGGGGAGATTGTAAGTGCATCTAGTGCCACCCCTAGTTGGTTTTGGAGTATTGACGACAAACCTAGTTGAGGGACTAATGTGTTTGTGAGAATTGCAGGATAACACAGGTAGAAGTCCCTCATTGATTCGGTTTTCCTACCAAAGATGACCCCTAAAAATGTATGAAGACATTGAAGTCAAAGGTGGTATATGAAGACATTCACATTGAAGACTATGACAAGAGAAGACACCACATGAAGCCTATGGAGCTCGAAGACTTAGATCTTTCGTAGTTCTTTTTCTTTTGTGTTGAGTCATAGGAACCACCGTACTGTTAAGTGGGGTCCAAGAGAACCAGTCAGAATGACTGAAGTGATGCCTAACCAAAAACCTATGTCTTCGAGTGAAGACTATGAGAGCGAATCTTGTCCAGAGTCGGACAAGTCAGCTTTGCTTGTAGCCCAAGTAAAGTTGCTATGTGAGTTTGAAATCTGACCATTGGAACACGTGTCAGTTCCTTAGTGACCCAGGGTCATTTCAGAAAAATCAGGTCGGGTTGCCAAGTGGCTATAAATAGCCCACCCCCTACAACCATAAACGGTTGGCTGCTCAGATTGAGAGTACGGCTTTTGTCGTTTGAGAGCAACCCACCTCGAAGCCTTTGAGAGAGAATTCCTTGCGAGGATAAAGCCCTAACCACCGAGAGCCAAAGAGAATTGGGCATCACTTAAGTCTTCTTGTCTGTGTGATCTAAAGACTTATTACACTTGAGGACTGTGCATCCTCCAGCCGGTTAGGCGTCACGTTCTGAGCATCCAAGAGACATTGTGGATTGCCGGTGAACGAAGTCTGTGAAGGTTTGGGAGTCTACCTTGAAGACTTACCAGAGTGATTGGGCGAGGTCTGTGTGACCTTAGCTCAAGGGGAATACGGTGAGGACTGGGTGTCCTGAGCTGCGTGTTCAGGACTGGGTATCCGGGACTGTGTGTCCTAAGGTTTAAATACCTAGCCGCCCCAACCAGACGTACAGTTGTCACAGCAACTGGAACTGGTCCAACAAATCATTATCTTCAACGAGTCACTGGTTTCATCTTCCCTCCCCTTTACTTACTGTTGCTCCTTGTGAAGTCATTGTATGTTTGCACTATCTTTTGTCTTCACTGAGTGACTGCATGTTCTGTATGGCTTCATAATATCTTCCTACCTGATCCTTACTACATTGCTGCTATTAAGTCATTGTGCTTTCACTTTATTGAATACTTGACTATGGCTTGCTTAATGTAGTCTACCTTCCGCTGCATGGTAATAGGTTTACTTCTATCATTTGTCTTCATGACTTCCACGTTTTGAAGACTTTCATAAAAATCGCCTATTCACCCCCCCTCTAGTCGATATAACGCACTTTCAATAATTTTTCTCGTTTTTGCTTTTCCCTTTTATTTGCTTGGTGAAGAAAACCAAAATCTCCAAAAATATTTCAGTGTGTTTCTCTGAAATTCTTTTCTTTTATTCGAGTTGTATCGAGGAGAAGACGTATCTACTTTTTCTCATGCTTTTCCTCGCCGGGAGAGGGGGGCATGTCCTGGTGGGTTGTGCCCACCCAGGTGCCCCTCTCCGGTAGGTATTGGCTCCATAAATTCTCTTATTTGATATAAAATTTCCTCACAAAGTTTCGTTCCATTCCGAGAACTTTTATTTCAGCACAAAAACAACACCATGGTAGTTCTGCTGAAAACAACGTCAGTCCGGGGTTAGTTTCATTCAAATCATGCAAATTAGAGTCCAAAACAAGAGGAAAAGTGTTAGGAAAAGTAGATATGTTGGAGACGTATCAACTCCCCGAAGCTTTAACCTTTGCTTGTCCTTAAGCAATTCAGTTGATAAACTGAAAGTAAAAAGGAAAAACTTTTACGAACTCTTTAGCTCTTGTTTGCATAATAAGCTTAAACATCACCCAGATTTTCAGCCAACATTATAACTGACCATGCCGACAATAACTCTTAAAGATTATATTAACTCATATCAATGACATAATCAACTAGCGAGCAATAATAAGACATCTCAAACGGCAACACGTTGTCAAACAACCATGATATAATATGACAATAGTGGTATCTCGCTAGCCCTTTCTGAGACCGCAAAACATAAATGCACAGCACCTCCAAAGTCCAAGCAGCGACTAAAAATTGTAATTCATGGTGGAAAAGATCCAGTCATGATGCACCCACCATTAGCTACACACAATGCATAAGTCATGACAGTTGTGCTCTCAGGTTCTGGCGCTTGTTTTAGAAGGTGATGACACAACATAAAAGTAAATATATAGTCCCGTCGCAGAGGGAAGCAGTGATTTGTAGAGGTGCCAGAGCTCAAGTTTTTAAAATAGAGACAAATGATATTTTGAGACATGCACCCTTCTCATTTACTTCACGACCATCAGTTATCAATATCTTCCATGCTAAACACGCTAGTGGCGGTTCCCAAGCGATAAAAGTAAAGGTTTACTCCCCCTCCACCAACAATCACATTCCACGACTTGTCCGAAACAACGGGTGTCATCCAAACGAAAAACAGTCACGGGGGAGTTTTGTTTAATTATTTGCATTTTGAGTTTGGGATTAGGAATCCCTATTACCGCCCTTTTCTCGTGTGATGGTGAGTGAATAAACACTCGACCTGAGAATAACCCGCTTAGCATGGAAGATACCGACCACCTCCTGTCGTTCCATGAACGATCCAAGCACACAAAAGGTTATTTTTAGAAGTTTTTTAGAGGTGGCACATGCAAATTTACTTAGGACGGCAGGGTAATACCGCATATAGGTAGGTATGGTGGACTCATCTGGAATAACTTTGGGTTCAAGGTTTTTTTATGTACAAGTAGAATTCCCACTTAGTACAAGCGAAGGCTAGCAATTAGATTGAGAAGCGGCCAGCTAGAGAGCAACAACGATCATGAACATGCATTATGCATAAGTAACATTGGACACTAGCATGAGTAGGATATGATCACCATGAACATAAATATCATAGAGGCTATGTTGGTTTGATTCAACTACATGCAGGAACATGTGCCAAGTCAAGCCACTCGAACATTCAGAGGAGGATACCATATCATCATACTACATCACAATCATTCTAACGCAATGTTGATATCCAAGATAAATCATTATCCACTCCCAGCTACTTATGCATGGCATGAAAAACTATAATCTCTAATTGTCATTGTAAACATGTTTAATCATAATGGGTTGAATCATGGATACTAGGTTAAACATATTTACACAAACAGAAAAAGTTGAGTTCATACCAGTTTCTCTCTGCCATGACCATTTCATCGAATATCGTCATTATTGCCTTTCACTTGCACGACCGAACAATATGAAAATAATAATAGTGCAAGAGTGACATGGACTAAGCTGGATTCTGCAAACATTTTATTCAACAGGAGAAGACAAGGTAAAATGGGCTCTTTATTAGATCAACAGTTATTCATATGAGAGCCACTCAACATTTTCATCGTGGCCTTCTCCTTAGTACAACTCGAATAAAAGGAAAAGAAATTCAGAGAAACACATTGAAATATTTTTGGAGTTTTTGGTTTTCTTGAACAAGCAAATAAAAGGGAAAAGCAAAAACGAGAAAAATTATTTACATGGGAAAGTTCCCAACAAGCAAAATAATAACAAGGAAATATTTTTGGGTTTTCTTTTTAATATTACAACTAAGCATGCATAGAAAGTAAACTAACTACAACTAATTTTTTGGTTTTTCTAAAGTTTTTCAAACACACAAGAAGAAAGCAAGAAAACTAAATCTAAACATGGATGATACAATGAAAAAGTGTGAACACCGACAAAATGAATAAGTGGACATGAATGTAATGTCGGTGAGAAACATGTACTCCCTCAAGCTTAGGCTTTTTGCCTAAATTGGTAATCGATCAGAAGCTTGGATAGTAGTTGGGGTACTGAGGAGCGGGCATCCACTGATCCCACTGCTGAGGCTCCTCCTCTGCCTCTGCAGCAGTCTGAGCATTCCGATAGGCGATGATGTCTGCAGGCATGATCCTATATCCGCCTCTGGCAAAAGAATCAAACAAAGCAGGAGTAGGCAATGGAATAATATCACGAGTTTCAATGCTAAAAACCGGGTTACAAGGAATAGGAATGTCAGAAGATTTATCATCAGTAAAATGGTGGTGATCCATGGCAGCACGGTCTAGGTAAACCTTAGTCAAAGGGTAATCATGAGGGCGTATCTCAACCTTGAAGTGAGCCACCAAACGAGTAGCATAAATCCCACCATGAATTTTACCCTTGGATTTATTAAGGTGGAGGCGATGAGCCACAATAGCTCCCAAGCTATAAGTATTGTCGCCCTCTAATGCACGAGGCAAAACAACAAGGTCTAGTGAGCTGAGCACACCCACCTTCTCCCTAGCAAGCAAGCATTTTGCAATGAAAAGAGCAAAGTAATGAACCGCAGGAAAATGCAAACCAGCGACAGTGATAGCTGACACCCCTCTCTCATCTTCCACTGCCAAGGTGCGATAAAAGGTCTCAAACTCTGCCGGCCTAGGCTCGGCTAAGCTCCCATCAGAAGGGATCATGCATATGTCATAAAATTTAGTAAGTGGTATCTGATGGTTTTCAGCATATAAATCAAAACTCACTTCAGGAGGATTATTCCTTGGCAGGAAAGTAAAGCTTTGAACAAAGATGTTTGTGAGGATTTGGTGTTGTTCACACTCATCTGCGATGAAGTTGGTGAGGCCGGCATTAGCAACATATTGTGTGAATTCCTAAAGGATTCCAGCCTCTTCCAAGAACGAGGTGTGCGGCCATTCACACGGCCGTACTTCCTCCAACCTCCGAGGATGAAGATCACTATTAAATGACTCCCCAATAACACCCTTGGAGTTCTTCTTAGAGCCAAACTTCCTAAAGATATTCATGGTTTTCCGATGAACAAAATTTTGAAATTTATTAGCCCACAAAATTTTCTCAACAAAACTTCATAAAAATGATACCGACTACTCATAGGGATACATAGAGGCCATAACAAGCATTCAAACTACGTAGAACTCTAAGAATTCAACATGCAAGATCATCTACAACATCACCAAGAGTAGCTAATTATTCAAAATATAAACCACTAAAACAAAAACTAATTGGACAAACGGTGGAGTCACATACCAAGCAACAATCCCCAAAACAGTTTCGGAAACGGAGCTTCGAGCAAAGAGATCGAAATCCGCGGGTTTGAGAGTAAGAACATGGGAGAGAGAGCAATGGAGATTTTTTTCTGGAGGTAAGTGATGATGTGGTATGAAGAGATAAGTGAGGGGCCCCACGCGGGGACCATAACCCACCAGGGCGCGCCTGGGGGTCCTGGCGTGCCCAGGTGGGTTGTGCCCACCTGGTGCACCTCCCTATGATATTATTTGCACCAGAAATTCAGAAATATTCAGAAAAAAATCTTATTGAATTTTTAGGGCATTCTACGAACTTTTATTTTTGGGTCATTTTTTATCGCACGGGAAATTCAGAAAACAGACAAAGCATGGCATTTTATTTTATTTAACTAATAAATACAGAGAACAAAAAGTAAGGACAAAAGGAAGTGCTTACTAAATTCATCAACTTCATACCGCTCAAAAATGATCCATTAATAAGTTTGATCAAGTCTTATTAACAACCACTTTCGATTAGCATGAAACCGAAGAACTTCCGTAAATCACTAAGTTACCTCAATGGGGATATGAATGTCCCCAACAACAAGCATTTCATATTTCTTTTTGACAGTAGGTAGAGGTATTTGAAAACTTCCAATAGTGATTGTCGAAGATTTTTCAATAACATTAATACCATTCACTTAGAATTGTTTCTTTGGAAAGTGCACCATATGCTCATTACCATTGATATGAAAAGTGACCTTGATTTTATTGCAATCAATAAAGCCCCTGCAGTATTCAAGAAGGGTCTACCAAGGATAATCGACATGTTGTCATCCTCGGGAATCTCAAGTATAACAAAGTCAGTCAAAATAGTGACATTAGCAACCATAACGGGCACATCCTCACAAATACCGGTAGGTATGACAGTTGATTTGTCAGCCATTTGCAAAGATATTTCAGTAGGTGTGAGTTTATTCAAATCAACTCCTTTATATAAAGAGAAAGGCATAACACTAATACCAGCTCCTAAATCACACAAAATAGTTTTCACATAATTTCTTTTGATAGAGCAAGGTATAGTTGGTATTCCCGGATCTCCAAGTTTTTTAGGAACTCCATCTTTAAAAGTATAATTAGAAAGCATAGTGGAGATTTCAGTTTCCGGTATTTTTCTCTTATTTGTGATGATGTCTTTCATGTACTTTGCATAAGGAGGCATTTTCAAGATATCAGTCAAGCGAGTACGCAAAAAGACTGGCCTCAGCATTTCAGCAAAGCGCTCAAATTCTTCATCATCTTTCTTTTTAGTTGACTTAGATAGAAAGGGCTTAGGTTTTCAAACCCACGGTTCTCTTTCTTTACCGTGTTTTCTAGCCACAAAGTCACTTTTATCATACCTTTTATTCTTAGGTTGTGGGTTATCAAGATCAACAGGTGGTTCTATCTCAACATCACTGCCTGGTCCTTTATTATTATTTGTTTGGGTATTCTCATGAACCTCATCATTATCTTTTTCATTATCATTAGGTGAGTGTTCATTACCAGATTGAGTTTCAGCATCTGAGATAGAGGTTTCATTATCATTATCAGGAGGTTTTTCTATTTCTAGTTCACTAGAAGCATGCGAAGTTCTATCATTTTTGTTTTTCTTTTTATTTCTAGAAGGACTAGGTGCATCAGTGTTAACTCTGTGTGAATCTTCACTACTGCAGGATGCTGCTAACGTGACACTACAATCAGAGACCCTTCGACAAAACTGTGTGCGATGCAATAATCGCAAACAGTGGTGTAAAAGAACCGTCAAAAAAGGCGCAAAACATTTGTGATGGCGGAGCCATCAAACACGATTCATATATTAGTTGCGTGTGTGATGCAGGGCATACGGTTCAGTTCAATGAACTGTTTGCGATGATGCGGAACAAAAGAAACGGGCAGCCAGATGAAGGCGTGTGTGATATACAGCATACGGTTCACTCGGATGAACTGTTTGTGATGAGGAGGAACAATAGAAACAGGCAGCTAGATAAAGGTGTGTGTGTGATTAAGGGCATACGCTTCAGAAGGATTAACTGTTTGCGATTAGGCAACTGGACAGAAATGGGTCAGCCATATCAAAGTGTCTGTGATTGATGGCATACACTTCACACGGATAAACTGTTTGCGATTAGCCACAACAAATTGAAACAATTAGATAGATCAACGTGTGTGCGCTAGACGGCACACACATTCTAATTAAAAGAATTGTGCGCGATGGTAATAATGAGCGCGCACGGTTGTTGGAACAAGACGTGTGCTGACATTGCCTATTGCGGTGCACCCTATGGTGCAAACGCCACGTACGCGGCCGAGAAGGCATACGTGCCCACGTTATGCCTTTCAGGAATAGTGCCACACTTATAACCGTCAGTAAATTTTGAGCATGCGTTCCGTCACATTCCAAATTGCAAACTTGTTCACACTGATCAAAACCTAAACGGTTTCCCACTTAGGAGCGTATTACTACTCGGTTATAAATACTACTACTCCAAGATGACTGCACATTCCTCCTCAACTCCTCATCCACAAAAACAAACAAGTCATTCATCATCGTTCCCTTGCGTCTGCCATATGGCCAGCATGAGTTCTGGGTCGAGGGATTGCCACCAGGGAGATGCGAGCATGGAAGCGGAAGCATGAGAGATGTCCCGCCTCGCCGCGGACGCAGCCGGCATGTCCCACTGTGTGGCCGTAGCAGCATAGAGGTCCCGCCGCGCCGCCAAAGCAGCACGTAGGTCCCGCTGTGCCGTCGATGCGACAGAATGGTTCAACTGTGCCGCAGAAGCAGAAGAGATGTCCCGCCGCACCGCAAATGCAGCAGAGATGTCCTCTCGCGCCGCGACAGCCTGGGAAAATGTCTCGCGGGCAGGCGATGACTCTTACAGGCGCATCCATGCGATCATCCATAGCCAGATGGATCAGATCTCTGGCTGGGCGAGGTTCCTGGACGACATGAAAGCCTCTTTTGAACAGGCTACCAGTGTCATCCGGCAACTAAATGAGAGCAATGCGAAGCTTCGGGCCGAGCGCGACCTACTGAGGGCGAAGATCGTCAGAAGTGCGGAGCAGCAGGAGGAGACCACTGCTTTGTTGAAGAGGACCGACGTCATCATCGAGAAACATATGGACGAGAATGCCATGCTGCGCATCGAGCGTAGAAGGCTGGTGGAGGAATCCGTGGATGCTCTCAAGCAGCATCTTGAGGACAAGAAAGAGCTCATCGCCGCTCGCCGCGGGGACTAGTTCCCGCGGCCTGCAGAAATGCATCAAAAAAGTAGAGATCAACGAGCCCGATTGTTGTCTTCCTTCTACTTTTGCCCTTGTGTATTTTGGGCATTGCCGCATGTTACTTTTTTAATTATGTTCCTAAATATGTAAGACAATTATTATCCACTTTCATCGTCCTTATATTCATCATGCTTGCTATAAGTCACAGTTGATGCTATATAGGTTCGTCAGATCTTACATCAAGATCTGTGCAAAACTTTCTTTTCAGATTTTCATTTTTCTCTCGTAAATCTCAGTCCAGTGAGACATATAGCCACGCGGTAGAACATGGGCTCGGGCGCCATTAATGGAGACGTTGGGAGGGAGGTGCGCGACTGGTAGTGGTCAAAGGGCTCTCCTCCCGATGAGCATGCGCAGGGGTCTGATCGCACGCCTCCCGTACTCAAATAACTACCCCACACGGCACCTCCTAGCTAATAAAAAAGGGGACGTGTGGCAGCACGTAATTGGTAAGTAGAATGCCCACGGTTTCAATAATACTTGTATTACCGATTTGTAACGTGACAACACTTGTTCCAACGTGACTTTGTTGATTGTTAATGTGTGCGCCTTCGCAAATCGGACAGAAAAAATTACCACAACATGTTGGTGCCATGTCATGACACCATGCCAAGTTTCATGATTTTCAGGCGTGTTTTGAATTTACAGGAATTAAAAAACCAAGTTTCTCAATCTTTCCGGCTGAGCCACGACGCCCAGATGTTTGAATCTCATTCCCATTTCTTGCATGGGACCTAGAAATTCACCCAAGGACACACATGTGATTTTTCAAGCAACTTTAGTGCATTGGAGCATGTGCTTGTAGTTAAAATTTGAATTATGCACATTAGATGCCCAGAAACTCAATTAATGTAAAAAAAGGCCAAACAAACCCGGAATAATTCCAAAATTTAGCACTATAATTCTATTTGGTCTAATCTGCCTGTGTAAAAAAATTAGGGCGGAAGAAGGCAGTGTACGTATGTCGTTTCACACATAGAGGTGACACGTTCCCTCTCAAAACCATGAGCCTTCTTGAGGGAAGCTCCGGTTTGCAAGAAGCTTACACCAAAGCTTGTCCCAATTTGTCCAAAAAATTTACCGCAACATGTTGGTGCCATATCATGACACCATGCCAACTTTCATGATTTTCAAGTGTGTTTTGGATTTACAGGAATTAAAAAACCAAGTTTCTCAATCTTTCCGACCGAGCCACGACGACCAGATGTTTGAATTTCATTCCCACTTCTTGAATGGGACTGCTACCACTTGAGCACTGCGTTGGTTTTCCCCGAAGAGGAAGGGATGATGCAGCAAAGTAGCGTAAGTATTTTCCTCAGTTTTTGAGAACCAAGGTATCAATCCAGTAGGAGGCTACGCGCGAGTCCCTCGTACCTGCACAAAACAAATAAATCCTCGCAACCAACGCGAATAGGGGTTGTCAATCCCTACACGGCCACTTACGAGAGTGAGATCTGATAGATATGATAAGATAATATTTTTGGTATTTTGTGATAAAGATGCAAAGTAAAAAAGCAAAGGAAATAACTTAAGTAGTAGGAGATTAATATGATGAAGATAGACCCGGGGGCCATAGGTTTCACTAGTGGCTTCTCTCGAGAGCATAAGTGTTCTATGGTGGGTGAACAAATTACTATTGAGCAATTGACAGAATTGAGCATAGTTATGAGAATATCTAGGTATGATCATGTATATAGGCATCACGTCCGAGACAAGTAGACCAACTCCTGCCTGCATCTACTACTATTACTCCACTTATCGACCGCTATCCAACATGCATCTAGAGTATTAAGTTAAAAACAGAGTGACGCCTTAAGCAAGATGACATGATGTAGAGGGATAGACTCATGCAATATGATGAAAACCCCATCTTGTTATCCTCGATGGCAACAATACAATACGTGCCTTGCTGCCCCTACTTTCACTGGGAAAGGACACCGCAAGATTGAACCCAAAGCTAAGCACTTCTCCCATTGCAAGAAAGATCAATCTAGTAGGCCAAACCAAGCTGATAATTCGAAGAAACTTGCAAAGATAACCAATCATACATAAAAGAATTCAGAGAAGATTCAAATATTGTTCATAGATAGACTTGATCATAAACCCACAATTCATCGGTCTCAACAAACACACCGCAAAAAGAAGATTACATCGAATAGTTCTCCACAAGAGAGGGGGAGAACATTGTATTGAGATCCAAAAAGAGAGAAGAAGCCATCTAGCTACTAACTATGGACTCGTAGGTCTGAGGTAAACTACCCACACTTCATTGAAGGGGCTATGGTGTTGATGTAGAAGCCCTCCGTGATCGATGCCCCCTCCGGCGGAGCTCCGGAACAGGCCCCAAGATGGGATCTCGTGGATACGGAAAGTTGCAGCGGTGGAATTAGGGTTTTGGCTCCGTATCTGATCATTTGGGGGTACGTAGGTATATATAGGAGGAAGGAGTACATCGGTGGAGCAACAGGGGGTCCACGAGGGTGGAGGGTGCGCCTGGGGGGGTAGGCGCGCCCCCCTACCTCGTGGCCTCCTCTTTTGTGTCTTGACGTAGGGTCCAAGTCTACTGGGTCTTGTTCGTTGAGAAAATCACGTTCCCGAAGGTTTCATTCCGTTTGGACTCTGTTTGATATTCCTTTTCTTCAAAACCCTAAAACAGGCAAAAAACAACAATTCTGGGCTGGACCTCCGGTTAATAGATTAGTCCCAAAAATAATATAAAAGTGGATAATAAAGCCCAACAATGTCCAAAATAGTAGATAATATAGCATGGAGCAATCAAAAATTATAGATACGTTGGAGACATATCATGCATCCCCAAGCTTAATTCCTGCTCGTCCTCGAGTAGGTAAATGATAAAAACAGAATTTTTGATGCGGAGTGCTACTTGGCATAATTTTAATGTAATTATTCTTAATTGTGGTATGAATATCCAGATCCGAAATATTCAAGACAAAAGTTCATATTGACATAAAGATAATAATACTTCAAGCATACTAACTAAGCAATTATGTCTTCCCAAAATAACATGGCCAAAGAAAGTTCATCCCTAAAAAATCATATAGTTTAGTCATGTTTCATTTTTGTCACACAAGAATGCTCTCATCATGCACAACCCTGATGACAAGCCAAGCAATTGTTTCATACTTTAGTAATCTCAAACCTATAAACTTTCACGCAATATATGAGCACGAGCCATGGATATAGCACTATGGGTGGAATAGAATATAATGAGGGGGGTTATGTGGAGAAGACAAAAAAGGAGAAAGTCTCACATCAACGAGGCTAATCAATGGGCTATGGACATGCCCATCGATTGATGTTAATGCAAGGAGTAGGGATTGCCATGCAACGGATGCACTAGAGCTATAAATGTATGAAATCTCAACAAAAGAAACTAAGTGGGTGTGCATCCTACTTGCTTGCTCATGAAGACCTAGGGCACTTAAGGAGGCCCATTGTTGGAATATACAAGCCAAGTTCTATAATGAAAAATTCCCACTAGTATATGAAAGTGATAACATGAGAGACTCTCTACTATGAATATCATGGTGCTACTTTGAAGCACAAGTGTGGAAAAAGATAGTAACATTGTCCCTTCTCTCTTTTTCTCTCATTTTTTGGGCCTTCTCTTTTTTATGGCCTTTCTCTTTTTTTGGGCTTTCTCTTTTTATGGCCTTTTTTTAATTATTCCTCACTTGGGACAATGCTCTAGAAAATGATGATCATCACACTTTTATTTATTTATAACTCAATGATTACAACTCGATACTAGAACAAAAGATGACTCTATATGAATGCCTCCGGCGGTGTACCAGGATATGCAATGGACCAAGAGTGACATGTATGAAAGAATTATGAACGGTGGCTTTGCGACAAATACTATGTCAACTACATGATCATGCTAAGCATTATGGCAATGATGAATGTGTCATGATAAACGGAATGGTGGAAAGTTGCATGGCAATATATCTCGGAATGGCTATGGAAATGCCATGATAGGTAGGTATGGTGGCTGTTTTGAGGAAGATATAAGGAGGTTTATCTGTGAAAGAGCGTATCATATCACGGGGTTTGGATGCACCGGCGAAGTTTGCACCAACTCTCAATGTGAGAAAGGGCAATGCACGGTACCGAAGAGGCTAGCAATGATGGAAGGGTGAGAGTGCGTATAATCCATGGACTCAACATTAGTCATAAAGAACTCACATACTTATTGCAAAAATCTACAAGTCATCAAAAACCTCGGCACTACGCGCATGCTCCTAGGGGGATAGATTGGTAGGAAAAGACCATCGCTCGTCCCCGACCGCCACTCATAAGGAGGACAATCAAATAACACCTCATGTTTCAAATTTGTTACATAACGTTTACCATACATGTATGCTACGGGACTTGCAAACTTCAACACAAGTATTTCTCAATTTCACAACTACTCAACTAGCAAGACTTTGATATTATTACCTCCATATCTCAAAACAATCATCAAGCATCAAACTTCTCTTAGTATTCAAAACACTCATAAGAAAATTTTACTAATCTTGAATACCTAGTACATTAGGATTTTAAGTAAATTACCATGTATTTAAGACTCTCAAAATAATCTAAGTGAAGCATGAGAGATAAATAGTTTCTATAAAACAAATCCACCACCGTGCTCTAAAAGATATAAGTGAAGTACTAGAGCAAAACTATATAACTCAAAAGATATAAGCGAAGCGAATAGAGTATTCGAACAAATTCTAAATCATGTATGGCTCTCTCAAAGGGTGTGTACATCAAGGATGATTGTGATAAACTAAAAAGTAAAAACTCAAATCATACAAGACACTCCAAGCAAAACACATATCATGTGGCGAATAAAAATATAGCTCCAAGTAAAGTTACCGATAGAAGTAGACGAAAGAGGGGATGCCTTCCGGGGCATCCCCAAGCTTTGGATTTTAGGTGTACTTAGATTATCTTGGGGGTGCCATGGGCATCCCTAAGCTTAGCCTCTTGCCACTCCTTGTTCCATAATCCATCAAATCTTTACCCAAAACTTGAAAACTTCACAACACAAAACTTAAAGTAGAAAATCTCGTGAGCTCCATTAGCGAAAGAAAACAAAAGACCACTTCAAGGTACTGTAATGAACTCATTCTTTATTTATATTGGTGTTATACCTACTGTATTCCAACTTCTCTATGGTTTATAAACTATTTTGCTAGCCATAGATTCATCAAAATAAGCAAACAACACAAGAAAAACAGAATCTGTCAAAAACAGAACAGTCTGTAGTAATCTGTAGCTAGCGCAAGATCTAGAACCCCAAAAATTCTAAAATAAATTTTTGGACGTGAGGAATTTATCTATTAATCATATGCAAAAATAATTAACTAAATAGAACTCTCCAAATAAAAATGGCAATAGTTCTCGTGAGCGCTAAAGTTTCTGTTTTTTACAGCAAGTGTAACAAGACTTTCCCCAAGTCTTCCCAACGGTTTTACTTGGCACAAACACTAATTAAACACAAAAAAACAACCAAAACAGAGGCTAGATTTAGAAACATTACAACCGAGCACTTTTCCAGCCCTCTCACGCTATTAGTATCTCAACCGTCGGATCTGCACTTCTAGGCGTTTTTGGCCGTTGGATGCACCTTCCACCCCGCTCGGAGCCCTAAACGGACTGGGCCGATGCTCCCGCAACAAAATCAGCGATCTGCTGTTGTTTGGGCCTGCCGGGCTGATGCTCCCACTACATGCATGAGCAGTCCTCCCCTCGCCCCCACTCCCTGACGACCTGACCTCTCGTCTCTTGACTCTCGTCTGGGATTCAGTTGCGCAGCCACCGCCGAAATCCCCATCCCCATCAGTGGAAGGACGCCTCTTCTTCGCCCAGCCACCGCCATCCTCCTTCTCACGTTTTACCCTCAAGATGCAACAGGAAGAATCCCCTCCCCGCACCCTCCAGTCCACCCGATCCCTCTAGGTGCGCCGCCGCTGTGGTCGTATCCGCAGAGAGAAATAGAGAGAGGTGTGGTGAAAATGTCAACAGCGGGCCAAACGGATCGCCAAGCACATCATGCGGAGTGGAGCTACTCAGATCGATGCCCTTCTAGACCAAGCCTGCAAATCTCACACGAAAAAAGGAGATCATGGCGAAGGAGGCGGCCGGAGTCACTTCCTCCATCCGTCCTCTACAGGTCTGTGTATCTCTCCTACTTCTGTGCATCCTCCGTCACCGACCAACCCAGTCTCATTCCAATCCCTCGTGTGCGAGTGATCGCCTAATGCGAAGTGACACGAAGCCATGCATGCTTCACCGATCGATGCGGGGTGAGGCGATGTAGGGCTTCATCGATCGATGCAGGGCGAGGCGATGTAGGCGGCCGATGCGGGGAAGGAGAGGGGTTTGGAAGCGGCTGTCGTGGTGCGCTGGTTGAACTCGCAAGGGCTACTATGTGGTTGCAGTGGACACCTCTCGGAGAAAACCTAGGCTAGGCACCGACTTCATTGTTCTGGTCCTTCGGACTCGATCTGAATCTCTTCCTGCTTGTCAAGTAGGTCGTCAGCCACATGTGCGTTGCCATCCAAGTTCCAAGATGGCCTCTGCCCTGCTGCACTTACTACACGCTGGTCGTCCTTGCCTACAGGTACATCTCAAGATGGCCGCCGCCCTGCTGCACTTGCTCCACGTTGGTAGTCGCTTGCCTACAGGTACAGTTCTCCTTCCCCCTTATGCCATATGCCTGGGCCACAGGGGAGCGCCATGCTTCAGACGACGAAAACATGAGAATCATCCCAAAAGAAATGGCTGTAGACACTCTCATGCAGCTTGCTAGGTCTTAGAATATCTGCTTTACACGAGAGCTTTGACATGATACAAGGCCCCTGACAATTATCACTGATACACTCGATTGAATCATGTGAGTTCCATTGTATCTATTTAATCATTTTTTCTACTTGTTCAAGATATTCCAAATAAACTCAAATTTCTCTTAATTCTTTTATGTACAGTTTGATCGTTTTCTGAAGTGTAAAATTTATGTTGGTGATACTTTTTTAATTTGTTCTTTCTCTTTTACAGAATTGAGCAAAAAGAAAAGAATATGATTTTTTGTTTGCTTTAACAATGAAAGGTTCGTACTTGGAAAATACTTCAATTCTGTCACAGGAGTTGATGCTCAAGTTTCTTATGCATTTAAATCTGAGGGGAAACCACATGCAGAAAAATTCAAGAATCAGTTGTATAACCAGGTTTACCAACATCTATGTGTTTCTCTTATTTATTTTGTGCATTCATTACTATTTTTAATTTCTCTCTTCATCTCTTGAAATTAGTACAGTAACCAATCCACTTTCTGATTTGCTGTGCAGCAACTATACTAGAAGCTGGGATGTACAACGAGGATGGTTACGTGCCTCTTTTAAGTTATCCAGTGTTACATTAATTCTTTTCTTTGTACTAATTTGGTAAAAAAAGTGGAATTCCATCTTTGAAAAATGATGTTAATGAGCATCTCAATTTAAATTTTTACATTCGAAAATAGTCAAGTTTTTTACGTAAAATTTTATTTGGCTCGCATAATTCTTGAATGCCTTCCATGGGATGACAGGAATCTTGCTCATCTAGCAAAATAAAAGATTTCGAAAATAATTGGAAGGTGGGAAAACTTGGAATTTCTCGGAGGTATTGTGATGGCGGTGCCCATGTAGTTTGGGAAATTTTGCTTTCAGCTTGGATGAAGCTTTGTCATAAATGACAGCACATATAATCTTAAAGGTAAGAGGCTTTAGTTGCTTATAAGTAATAAGGGTTTATACATCTTGTGGTGGATTCAACCTACAAACCTCATAAAGTGCTCCCCCAGTGTTCGACTAATCAAACCCTGAAAGCTTTCGCTGATGGTATTTAAAAAAAGTTGTGTGGTTACAGGTTTCCTACATTTTTTGGTCACCATGCATTTCCTTCCCATTTAATAAATGAATTCGCACAAAACAAATAGTCAAATTTTCACTTCTGAGATAGGGCAAAGTCAATAACAGTGGAACATATAGTATGTTAAATGTTGATTGCTCTGGCTTACATGATGATAGATTGCTTCTTGAAAGCTCTTTTTGTACAGAGTAATGCTTATACTGGATATTTGAGGGGAGGTTTAACTCAATAGATATTGTTACAGATTGTTTTCTTCTTATTTTTTTAGTCTACCTGATTTGTGAGTTTAGCACTGTAACGATTGATATCTAGAACTCTTTTAAATTGGTGTCATAGTTGCTTTACCCATTACTAACTTACCATTCTCAAACTTTTTGTATCACATATTTTTGTGACTCTGCACTTGCCTGTTGCCTCTAGGTAAAATTTCTAAGCAGAGATAACCATTGATATATGTGTTACAATACTTACTAGGAGCCATATGTGAGCCCTTTTCCTTGCAGTTTTATGGTATTTTCATTTTCTATTCTCCATCAATTAGTTAAACCATTAACATGACTGCAGACTATTTCATAGGTGAGCCTGGGTCCATGACTAAGATTTCGTCCCGCTAGCGCAGCCTGAGCCCACTAAACATTACTTTTATTGTACTAGGAAAATATTTAGGCTCGGAGAAAATAAGTAAAGAATAATATTCTTTAGGTTATGAGCTTATCATTTCTAAAGCTTGGCCAGCTTCGATCATCATGACCATCTATGACAATAATAAATTGAATATTTCTCCTTTTTTTACTATATTTGTAGTGGACTTATCGTTCGTATGGGTAATGTAGTTTACTAATTCCGTGAGAACTATTTGTATCTCTTGACTTTCCTAGTTAGGTTGTTATCCCATGGAATAACTCTCTTTGTTCTGCCTGTTTAGGATAGACTCTGACTTAACCAACTTCGGCACTCTGAAGTTTTGCTACAGTGCTCTTCTCTAGCTGCTGAGCTCCCTCATTTTGTGAGATTTAGTTAATCTATGCGTTCCTCTTATTCCACAAAGTAGAAAGTTGGCAAACTATTTGACCATGTGTACGATTACATGCAATTATGAGTACAACATTTCGTGTATTTCGTTACAGCCCAAGCTAAGATATCTTCATTTTATTATAAGATCAAAGATACATAATCAGTAAATCTACATGCTTTCTTATATCATATTGCTGCATATTAATTATTTGTGCTGTACTAATGTAGGATGTGGTTGTATTTGATCGAAAGATCCAGGTTGGGAAAGGCACATTTCTTTGACAAGCACAAGTAATGGAAGGACCAAAAGATCCATATTAGGAGGACACCATTCCAAGGTACAAGCACATGTCATGGAAGTATTGCTACCAGTGGTTGTAAAGTCCACATTTCAGTATGTGATGTGGATGAATGATGTTATATCTTCTTGCTTTGTATGTCTAATTTTATGATAGTGAATTGATGGATGTTGACTATTGGACAAGTGATGCCAATTATTTTACCTTGCTAATTTCTAATGAGTAATGCAAAATTGTCTCGGATAAAAATGACTTTACTTTCCAATTTGGTGATCAAGAACTCCCTTATATACTTATGGAACTTATTATCACTATATTGTCAAAATAGACGGGTGCGGCAACGCGCGCCATCATGGATCTAGTAAATTATTTATTACTAAACAGGAGCAAAAAGCAAGGAATGAAAATAAAATTGGGTTGCCTCCCAACAAGCGCTATCGTTTAACGCTCCTAGCTAGGCATAACAAGCAAGGATAGATCTAGGTATTGCCATCTTTGGTAGGCAATCCATAAGTGGCTCTCATAATTGATTCATAAGGTAATTTAATTTTATTTCTAGGAAAGTGTTCCATGCCTTTCCTTAACGGAAATTGGAATCTAATATTTCCTTCCTTCATATCAATAATTGCACCAATCGTTCTAAGGAAAGGTCTACCAAGAATAATAGGACATGAAGGATTGCAATCTATGTCAAGATCAATAAAATCTACGGGCACATAATTCCTATTAGCAACAATAAGAACATCATCAACTCTTCCCATAGGTTTCTTAATAGTGTAATTCGCAAGGTGCAAGTTTAGAGAGCAATCATCAAAATCACGGAAACCTAACAACTCACACAAAGTTTTTGGAATCGTGGAAACACTAGCACCCAAATCACATAAAGCATAGCATTCATGATCTTTAATTTTAATTTTAATAGTTGGTTCCCACTCATCATAAAGTTCTCTAGGGATAGAAACTTCCAATTCAAGTTTTTCTTCATAAGATTGCATCAAGGCATCAACGATATGTTTAGTAAACGCTTTATTTTGACTATAAGCATGAGGAGAATTTAGCACAGATTGTAACAAGGAAATACAATCAATCAAAGAGAAATTTTCATAGTTAAATTCCTTGAAATCCATAATAGTGGGTTTAGCAACATCTAGGGTTTTAATTTCTTCAATCCCACTTTTATCAATTTTAGCATCAAGATCAAAAAATTCCGAATTCTTGGAACGCCTTCTAGGTAAAGGTGGATCATATTCAGTCCCATCATTATCAATATTCATATTGCAAAACAAAGATTTAATAGGGGACACATCAATAACTTTTAGATCTTCATCATTATTTTCATAGGAACTAGAAGAACACGTTCTTCTAAAGGCATCTTTCTTAGCACACATCCTAGCGGTTCTTTCTTTGCACTCATCAATGGAAATTATCATGGCTTTGATAGACTCGTTGATATCATGCTTAGGTGGAATAGATCTAAGTTTCAAAGAATCAACATCAAGAGAAACTCTATCAACGTTCCTAGCCAACTCATCAATCTTAAGCAATTTTTCTTCAATCAAAGCATTAAAATTCTTTTGCGAAGTAATAAATTATTTAATATTAGATTCAAAATAAGAGGGCATCTTAATATAATTTCCATAAGAATTGTTGTAGGAATTACCATAATTATTAGAGGGATTACTAGGATAAGGCCTAGGATTGAAATTTCCTCTATACGCGTTGTTACCAAAATTGTTGCTACCAACAAAATTCATATCCATAGATTCATTATTATTCTCAATCAAAGTAGACAAGGGCATATCATTAGGATCAGAAGAAACACTCTTATTAGCAAATAATTTCATAAGTTCATCCATCTTTCCACTCAAAACATTAATTTCTTCTATCGCATGCACCTTTTTATTAGTAGATCTTTCAGTATGCCATTGAGAATAATTAACCATAATATTATCTAGGAGTTTAGTAGCTTATCCTAAAGTGATTTCCATAAAAGTGCTTCCCGCGGCCGAATCTAAAAGATTTCTAGAAGCAAAATTCAATCCGGCATAAATTTTTTATATAATCATCCACAAATTTTAACCATGAGTAGGGCAATTACGTATCATTAGTTTCATTCTCTCCCAAGCTTGTGCAACATGTTCATGATCAAGTTGTTTAAAATTCATAATATCATTTCTAAGAGAGATGATCTTAGTGGGAGGAAAATACTTAGAGATAAAAGCATCTTTGCACTTGTTCCATGAATCAATACTATTTTTAGGCAAAGACAAAAACAAAGCTTTAGCACGATCTCTAAGCGAAAAAGGAAATAGCTTCAATTTAACAATATCATTATCCACATCTTTATTCTTTTGCATATCACACAAATCAACGGAGCTATTTAGATGGGTAGCGGCATCTTCACTAGGAAGGCCGGAAAATGGATCTTTCATGACAAGATTCAGCAAAGCAGTACTAATTTCACAAGATTCAGCATCGGTAAGGGGAGCAATCGGAGTGCTAGTAAAATCATTGTTGTTGGTATTGGTAGAGTCACACAATTTAGTATTATCTTGAGCCATCGTGACAAGTAAGCAAACTAACACAGAAGCAAACAAAAAGCAAGCGGGCAAAAAGAGGCAAATAGAGAAAGAGAGGGAGGATAGAGAGAGAGGGCGAATAAAATGGCAAGGGTGAAGTGGGGGAGAGGAAAACGAGAGGAAAATGGCAAATAATGTAATGCGGGATATAAGGGTATGTGATGGGTACTTGGTATGTTGACTTTTGCGTAGACCTCCCCGACAACGGCGCCAGAAATCCTTCTTGCTACCTCTTGAGCACTGTGTTGGTTTTTCCCTGAAGAGGAAGGGATGATGCAGCAAAGTAGCGTAAGTATTTCCCTTAGTTTTTGAGAACCAAGGTATCAATCCAGTAGGAGGCTACGCGCGAGTCCCACGTACCTGCACAAAACAAATAAATCCTCGCAGCCAACGCAAATAGGGGTTGTCAATCCCTACAAGGCCACTTACGAGAGTGACATTTGATAGATATGATAAGATAATATTTTTGGTATTTTTGTGATAAAGATGCAAAGTAAAATAAAGGCAAAGTAAAAAGCAAAGGAAATAACTAAAGTAGTAGGACATTAATATGATGAAGATAGACCCGGGGGCCATAGGTTTCACTAGTGGCTTCTCTCGAGAGCATAAGTATTCTACGGTGGGTGAACAAATTATTGTTGAGCAATTGACAGAATTGAGCATAGTTATGAGAATATCTAGGTATGATCATGTATATAGGCATCACGTCTGAGACAAGTAGACCGACTCCTGCCTGCATCTACTACTATTACTCCACTCATCAACCGCTATCCAGCATGCATCTAGAGTATTAAGTTAAAAATAGAGTAACGCCTTAAGCAAGATGACATGATGTAGAGGGATAGACTCATGCAATATGATGAAAACCCCATCTTGTTATCCTCGATGGCAACAATACAATACATGCCTTGCTGCCCCTACTGTCACTGGGAAAGGACACCGCAAGATTGAACCCAAAGCTAAGCACTTCTCCCATTGCAAGAAAGATCAATCTAGTAGGCCAAACCAAGCTGATAATTCGAAGAGACTTGCAAAGATAACCAATCATACATAAAAGAATTCAGAGAAGATTCAAATATTGTTCATAGATAGACTTGATCATAAACCCACAATTCATCGGTCTCAACAAACACACCGCAAAAAGAAGATTACATCAAATAGTTCTCCACAAGAGAGGGGGAGAACATTGTATTGAGATCCAAAAAGAGAGAAGAAGCCATCTAGATACTAACTATGGACCCGTAGGTCTGAGGTAAACTACTCACACTTCATCGAAGGGGCTATGGTGTTGGTGTAGAAGCCCTCCGTGATCGATGCCCCCTCCGACGGAGCTCCGGAACAGGCCCCAAGATGGGATCTCGTGGATACAGAAAGTTGCGGCGGTGGAATTAGGGTTTTGGCTTCGTATCTGATCGTTTGGGGGTACGTAGGTATATATAGGAGGAAGGAGTACGTCGATGGAGCAAGAGGGGGCCCATGAGGGTGGAGGGCGCGCCTAGGGGGGGGGTAGGCGCGCCCCCTACCTCGTGGCCTCCTATTTTGTGTCTTGACGTAGGGTCCAAGTCTCCTGGGTCTTGTTCGTTGAGAAAATCACGTTCCCGAAGGTTTCATTCCATTTGGACTCCGTTTGATATTCCTTTTCTTCGAAACCCTAAAACAGGCAAAAAACAACAATTCTGGGCTGGGCCTCCGGTTAATAGGTTAGCCCCAAAAATAATATAAAAGTGGATAATAAGCCCAATAATGTCCAAAACAGTAGATAATATGGAGCAATCAAAAATTATAGATATGTTGGAGACGTATCAGGGACCTATAAATTCACCCAAAGACACACATGTGATTTTTCAACCAACTCTGGTGCACTGGAGCATGTACTTGTAGTTCAAATTTGAATTATGCACATTAAATGTGTAGAAACTCAATTAATGTATTAAAAAGGTCAAACGAACCCGGAATAATTCCAAATTTTAGTACGATACTTCTATTTGGTCTAATCTTCCCGTGTAAAAAATTAGGGCAAGAGAAGGCAATGTACGTATGTCTTTTTGCACACAGAGGTGACACGTTCCCTCTCGGAACCACGAGCCTTCTTGAGGGAAGCTCCGGTTTGCAAGAAGCTTACACCAAAGCTTGTCCCAATTCGGCCAAAAAATTTACAGCAGCATGTTGGTGCCATGTCATGACACCATGCCAAGTTTCATGATTTTCAGGCGTGTTTTGGATTTACAGGAATTAAAAAACCAAGTTTCTCAATCTTTCCGGCTGGGCCACGACGCCCAAATGTTTGAATATCATTCCCATTTCTTGCATGGGACCTAGAAATTCATCCAAGGACACACATGTGATTTTTTAACCAACTTTGGTGCACTGGAGCATGTGCTTGTAGTTTAAATTTGAATTATGCACATTAAATGCGTAGAAACTCAATTAATCTATAAAAAAGGCCAAATGAACCGGAATAATTCCAAAATTTAGCATGATACTTCTATTTGGTCTAATCTGCCTATGTAAAAAATTAAGGCGGGAGAAGGCAGTGTATGTATGCCGTTTCACACACGGAGATGACACGTTCCCTCTCAGAACCACGAGCCTTCTTGAGGGATGCTCCAGTTTGCAAGAAGCTTACACCAAAGCTTGTCCCAATTCTGCCAAAAAAATTACCACAACATGTTGGTGCCATGTCATGACACCATGCCAAGTTTCATGATTTTCACGCGTGTTTTAGATTTATAGTAATTAAAAAACCAAGTTTCTCAATCTTTCCGGCCGAGCCACGATGCCCAGATGTTTGAATTTCATTCCCATTTCTTGCATGGGACCTATAAATTCACCCAAAGACACACATGTGATTTTTCAACCAAATTTGGTGCGCTGGAGCATGTGCTTATAGTTCAAATTTGAATTATACACATTAAATGCGCATAAACTCAATTAATGTATAAAAAGGCCAAACGAACACAGAATAATTCCAAAATTTAGCATGATACTTCTATTTGGTCTAATCTGCCTGTGTAAAAAAAATTAAGGCGGGAGAAGGCAGTGTACGTATGTCGTTTCGCACATGGAGGTGACATGTTCCCTCTCGAAACCATGAACCTTCTTGAGGGAAGCTCCGGTTTGCAAGAAGCTTACACCATAGCTTGTCCCAATTCGGCCAAAAAAATTACCACATCATTTTGGTGCCATGTCAAGACACCTGGCCAAGTTTCATGATTTTCAGGCGTGTTTTGGATTTACAGGAATAAAAAAACAAGTTTCTTAATCTTTCCGGCCGAGCCACGATGCCCACATGTTTGAATTTCATTCCCATTTCTTGCATGGGACCTATAAATTCACCCAAAGACACACATGTGATTTTTCAACAAACTTTGGTGCATTGGAGCATGTGCTTGTAGTTCAAATTTGAATTATGCACATTAAATGCCCGAAAATTCAATTAATGCATAAAAATGCCAAATGAACCCGGAATAATTCCAAATTTAAACACGACACTCATGTACTAGTTGCATGTTCACTGTACGTAAATGTTCTAGCAATTCAAACACCATCCTTTCCCTCTGTAACACCGTTTTGTCTTTCAAAACATAATGAAAAAAATCAGGTATAGCACAAACAGTTTACTAGAAAGAATCGTGTGGGATGCGATATAAAATATCTTGGTGCACCGTCTTGTCTGGCTTACGCACAAAGCTTCATCGTCTATAGTCCACCGCCGCCGCCTGAACCACACTTGTGCGCCAGTTTCTCGCGGCACCGAGCGAATTTTTTTGCCACCACGGAAATATCTATCTCCCTGCACCCTCCCTCCCACCAAAAGCCACATTTCCACTGTTCCTCCTTGCTTTCCAAGTTCAAACCTTCATTGCTGCTTACCGGCAGCTCAGCCTCCTCGCCGGCGACCCTTCTTCTTGCAGCGCTGCCTCCTCGCCGGCTACCCTTCTTCTTGTAGCACCGCCTCCTCACTGGCGACTCTTCTTCTTGCAGCGCCGCCTCCTCGCTGGTGACCCTTCTTCTTATTGTGCGGCCTTCTCGCCGCTGACCCTTCTTGCTGCGCGACCTCGTCGATATGGTCAGGTAATCCACACCCACCCACACCATCCTCCTCCTTTCCCATCCCACATGCCCCGACCGACGGCACAACAACTTCCATCGAAATCACTGCCCCCCTCCAATTAGGCACCACCCACAACCATTTTGCATGCAGTATAACATGGAGCTCAGTAGCATGCGGTCGCACGCGCGCACGAGGTCTCTATGGCTGCCATGTGCGTTGACCGCCAGATCTTGGAGGAGCACCTCGTCTTCGAGGCCACCGTCGACACCGCTGTGCGGTTGTCTACTTTAAAATATAGTTCGTGTTGTTTTCTCGAGGCCAGCGCCAATGCCTTCTAGTGATTTGTCCTCTGTAATGTTAATATGCAATCTGATGTTCAGTTAACAGTTTGGTCCTCTGAAATGTAATGTTCAGTTAACACTTTGGTCCAACAATTGCTAAATTTCTTAGTACTGTTCTCAAGCATTCTTTGTTTTGTTAACTGTCTTATCTTCTAGTACATGTTTCTATTCTGCAATGTCGTGCTCAGTTAACTATTTTGGTTCATTTGGTCTGCTGTCTATTTAATTGTTTAGTTCGGTTCTGCAATTTGATTTTCATTTGTTGTGGGTACAACTTTGTATTGTTATGCATGTGACACCAATCGAGTTTGGTTGTACTCAATACATATTCTACTGATAGTATGGCAACTCTCAGTTAACCTGATCAAGATCTTCCTTATGTGTGTTGCAGGGAAACAATGGGAGACACCGCAGTTTACCATCGAGGTTTGTTCAAGCAGGGTCCTTTGGCTAATAGCACATTATTTTGCAGTTGCAGGAATCATTCTAATATTTGGGTTTCTTACAATTTGGTCTTGCACATGTAGGTCCTGCTGTCAGAGGCTTAGACCCACTGTTCGATCCATTTTTCATATGGGGAAATGAGATGTACATGAATATCAGTCAAGTTAAGAAGCTCAAAAAGATTGTTAGGATGAAGAAACTTGCGACGAATAATAGCAAGATTTGTGTTTGCACAATGAAGAAGACATTAGTCAACTATAGGATGGTACTAACTCTTTTACCTTGTTTTTACCCCTTACGCCATTTAAAAATTTATAACAACGATCTATGCATAGCTTTGTTTTCAGAACTCTTCAAAGCACACTACTACAGGTTGCTGCTAACGCGACACTACGGTCAGAGACCCTTCGACGAAACTGCGTGCGATGCCATAATCGCAAACGATGGTGTAAAAACCGTCAAAAAAGGTGCAAAACATTTGCGATGGAGGATGCATCAAACATGGTCCAGATTTTAGTTGCGTGTGCGATACAGGACATATAGTTCAGCTCAATTAACTATTTGCGATGAGGAGGAACAAAAGAAACGGGCAGCCGGATGAAGGTGTGTGCGATATACAACATACAGTTCAGTCGGATGAACTGTTTGTGATTAGGCAACACAAAAGAAACAGGCAGCCAGATGAAGGTGTGTGTGATATATGGCATGCGGTTCACTCGGATGAACTGTTTGCGTTGAGACAAGAGAACATAAACGGTTCAATATAAAAAGATGTGTGTGATACATGGCAAACCGGTCTGTAATCAGAAATATGTGCGAACATCGATAATAACAGAAATGGTTCCCTAGTGTGGTCCGTGTTCATCTGATCATCATCTCCTTCTTGTGCTAGCTCGATGTTTCTTCTATGCTAAGTTTCCATTAATTGATGGCGTTTTATGAACACGCCACCGTTTCCCGCCATTTCCTCACCTATTTCCCGCCACCCAGCGATATTGCGCATAGGCGGCGCGTGACGCATAGAGGCGACAAGCGTAGCATGTAGCACATCCACCTTTTCCAAGCATGCCAACCTACCAAAGCGCCGCCTCTGCCATAAACCTCGTCGACAAGGAAAACAAGCAGGCGCCACGACCCGTCGAGGCCGAGGCGCTCCCCGGTAACGCGATGGACGACACCGTGATGCGCATCATCACCAGGGTTGAGCAGACCTTTGGCGCATGGCGCTTGAGCACCAAAGATCAAGATAGGCATGCCAGCGCCGATGGCTGCGGCTCGCTGCACAACATGATCGATGGTGCGCTGCAGAGCAAGCTGGGCGCATCCGTGCTGATAGGCTGTGGCTCGCCGCACGACGAGACCGTTGGTGCGCGGCAGAGTGAGAGGCGCAGCGCGCCGCACAACAAGAGCAGATCCATCGGCGCTTGCCTGTTGTCGACATGCCATCGAAGCTGGGTACACATCCGGTCAGTACCCCCATTCCTCGCCAGGAGTGGGCAAAGGCCCTTAGCACCGTACTTGCACTAGAGGCTGGCCGCGCCATACTTGCACCAGACGCCTGCCGCGCCGTTCACATGGGTGCCGCCGTTCGCCTTGTCCGCGGCCCACTGGATGCCAACACGCTGGCCCATAGGATCGACCGCCTCCTTGGCCCAGGTGTCCACCTGGGCGCAATAGAGGAACATGGCCGTCGCATCCCCGAGTTGGTGATCTCCGGTGAAATAGCCAACTTGGAGCTTGAGATCGCGCTCCAGATGTACCGCGAGCGTGTCGACCGCTTGGACGAACGCCTCCACGAGTTCAGGCAGAGCCAAGAGCTACCATAGGCAAGGGCTGCTGGTCATGGTCTCATGGACGCGTTTTATTTTGAAAAGTCGTTTCGACGTGGATAGCTATGTAATCACAGCAATCACAGTATTGTTCTGTTTATTGCTCTGTTTCAATGTGTCTACTCTATTTTCCATTCTTATACGTTCTGTTTCAATGTGTGTGTATACGCTTTCCATTCTGTATATGTGGATGATAACAGCTAGATTCAAATTAGTATACAAAACCAGATAGAAAATGGAATTCATAATATATATATATATATATTAATTTTCATTAGTTCATCACATAATATATATATATATAATATCATCACATATACGTGATGATACTTAACTACTAGGTACAATGCATAAAATTGAAAACGAACAATACTAAAACTAATAATCCCTCCTGGGGCCAGTATTCCGGCAGCCCCTCGCCGGCAGCTCCCCGGTGCGCGGTGATGTAGGGTAGGAACCCTATAGCCCGATCTTTCACGAAAGGAGCGAATCCCGCGATGAACACGAAGAACACGAGGAGGGAAACGAGGGAAAAACACGAGGGGAACACAAGAGAACACTCAAACCAACAAGAATGATCACACATGCGCTAGATCCTCGAATACATAAGAGAAGATACACGATCCACGGACAACTAAGGATGATACAAGGGTAGCCGGTCTTCTTCGTGAGGAGGTCTTGAATCCACGGGGGGGTCTTCCCTTAGAAAGGGGGCTTGAATCCAAAGGGATCTTCTCCGAAGAGGCCGCAGTCTCTCGCACGGAGGAGATCCGATATGGATGAGCGCAGCTCTATCTCTCAAATGAGCTATCACAACGCTAACCCTAGAAATGAGGAGGTGGAGGAGTATATATAGTCTAGGTCCACGAAGGGGTAAGTGAGGGGCGAAAGGGTACATGGGCTTCGGCCCGAGTGTCTGCGCGCAGGCAGGGCCGGAAGTTCTGGGGAGGGCCGGAAGGTCCGGGCGCCGGAGGTTCCGAGCGAAGGTCCGGCCAAGGTCCGTGCTATCCAGAGAGTTGGCACACTCTCGGACGGCTTCGATGCGTCAGGGCCAAAAGTTCTGGGACGGCCGGAGGTTCCGGGCAGCGGCCGGAAGCTCCGGGCTTTCCAGAAACTTATCCAGGCTTCTTTTTCCTTCTCTTACATGCTTCCCTCGCGGATGGTGTAGTTGTTCCTTGGTGCTTGCACTCCTCCTCGACATTCGTGAAGCTCCGACAATACCTATGCATGCACGATGGAGGGTCAAGTAGTATACCATCCTCGAAGGGGTCAAGTGAGCACGTGTAAAGGAGAGGATTCACCTTTATGTATGTGAAGTAGATGTCACACGTGTCACTTGCCGAATGAACTCTTGACATGGTGATGTCCATAGGATGCTCCGCATCACGCGGCGTCTTCCAAGTGCGGAGGTAGTACTCCGCCTCCTCCGCCTTGCAGCGCTTGACGTACCGATCAGCCTCTTGCTGGCGGACGTGCGCAGCCGATCTTGCCATTTCATTGGGCGCCCACCGGAGCTCCTCGTCGGTGGCACGCTGGAGCTTATTGGCCCACCTCCACGCAGTGACAAGGCGCCCAGCGTCTATGACCTTCCTCGCGAAGTACCCGTCTTAGTACACCTCCTCGGCACGACGACGCGCCCGCCCCCAAAGCTCCGCCGCCTCCTTTTTCCAGGCGGCATCACGGGCTTCACAGGCCGCCTGGTACTTGGCTTCCTCCTCCGCCATCTCCTTCTTGAACGCCACTTTCCTAGCTTTCTCAGCCGGCGGCAGCGACTTCCACAGACAAAGATTGTACTGGCCCCAAAACCAATCCAAAGTTGGGGGGGTCCGGCGCAAGCTCGTCAGGCGGCGCATAGGGGTCCGCATCTCTGCTAATCGAGTGAGCGTCCTCGGGGGGCGGTGACTCCTTGTCGGCGCGTGGGCAGACCGATGGCGCCATGGCAGAGATTTGAGAGAGAGAGAGAGAGAGGGCAAGCGAGGGGAGGATGTAGATGAGAATGCAGGCGGGACGACGTGAGCAAGGTAGTATTTATTGGCGGCCGGTGTCGGGGTTTTTGGAACGACACCTACGGGATCACAGTGAATCCCTACTACGGTTGACAGGGCGCGGGGCTGTGGAAAGAGCGGGTTTAGAAAATCAACGCGTGGGGGGGGATTTTATCTAGGTTCGGGCCGCAAACGATGGATAATACCCTAGTCCTGCTTTGGTGTATATTTTGGCGTCCTTGTGTTCTTGAACTAGCTGCGGTGCATGCCTAGCCCAAAAAGTCCCAATCCTTCTTCAGTACGCCTTGGGCCTCCATTTATATGTCAAAGGGGCTGCCACAGTGACACACAGGAGGCGGAAAGTGTCTATAATGTACAAGTCTATCCCTGATATCATGGGAAAAACGGATTTAATGCGATGCCGACGTGTCTTCTTGCTTTATCGGGGACGACAAGGAAGCTCGTCTTGTCTGTCGCCGCCTCGCCTCGCTTCGACGCGCGTTCAAGCTGATGAGGCATGCAGCACCACGCTGGCTAGTTGGCTGCTGCGCTGGTGCGGTGGCAGGGTCTTCACGAAGATCTGCATGCCACCACACAGGTGCTTTCCTGGTTGGCCTAGAAGCTGCATGCTTCCACGTAGGTGCGTGCCTAGTTGGCAGGTTGGCTGCTGCATCGGAACGGCCATGGGGCAGTGAAACCTGGGTAAGTGCGGGCCTGGTTGTGACCCCACAGATGTCCCCGGCAAGGTTCTTGTCGGGGTCTTGTGGGCGTCCCCGGCAAGGGTCTTGTTGGTGGGCCTTCGTCTTCTGGTTCTCATCTAGGCTTGCAGGCCTTTGGTTCCCACAAAGATCTGCATGCCACCGTGCAGGCGCTCTTGAGCCTCGGTCTTGACGTTGCCGACAGCGTCATGACCATCAGGCGCAAGGGTGGCGGTCTTGCTGGTGTTGGGTAAGTTGCCCCGACAAGGCTCTTGCCGGGGCAGCGTAGGTCGTCCTCTTGCCGGGGGAAACCCACCTTGCCCCTTCACTCTTCGCGCCTCTGGTTTCAGTGCTGCTTTGGTAGTCTTGTTCCTTGCTTCCTCTGCCCCGCCAAGCGTGGCCGCATGTGTGGCTACATGTAACGCCCCGGATACAACTTTCCATATTTGTACTCCAACTCTTGCCTTTTCCGGAGATGCGATATGAGTTTCCCTTCGTGGTTGGGATTTCGTCTTCGTTTTACATTTTGTCCGTGTCATGCATTTCATATCATGTCATCATGTGCATCGCATTTGCATACGTGTTCGTCTCATGCATCCGAGCTTTTTCCCCGTTGTCCGTCTTGCAATCCGGCACTCTTACGTCATCCGGCATCCCCTTTTGTCTCTTTTCGTGTGCGGGTGTTAAACATTTTCAAAATGGACCGAGATTTGCCAAGCGGCCTTGGTACACCACCGGTAGACCGCCTGTCAAGTTCCGTGTCATTTGGAGTTTGTTTGATACTCCAACGGTTAACCGGGGAACTGTAAAGGCCTCGTCTGTGTTGCAGCCCAACAACCCTCCAAGACAGCCCACAAACCCATCCAAACCACCTCCATCTCTCGGCCGTTCGAGCATGATCACGTGGCCGAAAACCTCTCTCCATTTAGACACTCCAAACTCCTCCTACCTATAAATATGTGCTCCTCCCACATTTTTCGCGTAGTCTAACCTTAGCCATCTCCCTCCTCGCGCCGCCGGACACGTCCATCCCGCATCGGACGCGTCCACCGCCGCCGCCACCTCACTCCGTCCAATCAGGACTCGACACGTCATCTCCGCCGCCGCTCCAGGCCAACCCCCGCGCGCCACCTGGCCTCCTGCCTCCTCCCCGCCGCCGCGGCCCGCCGGGCCCAGGCGCGGCCCGTCGAGGCCCGCGCGGCTGCCCGAGCCGCCCCCGCGCGCCCGACCGCCTCTCCCTACTCGCGCGCCGCTCGCCGGACTCCCCGAGCTCCGCCGCCGCGCCGGAGCGCGCGCTGCTCAACGCCGAGCCGCCAAGCTCCGGCGACCTCGCCCCGCCATGTCGCCTGCAAGCTCCACCGCTCGCCGATCCAGTCCGAGTTGCCACGCCCATGCTGGAGCCGCTCCGCCTCGCCCCTCCGTCGAACTCCGGCGACCCTGCCATCTCCGGCCATCCTCCGGTGAGATCCGCCCGGGTGGATCAGATCCACCAGGTCGCCGAACCAAACACGTCGTCCCCGCGCCCGGATCTCTCCGTCCCGGGTCGAGCCCGTCCCGCGTTGACTTTTCGCGGAGGTGATTTTCTTCTAAGTCCCCGGATCTGCAACATTTTCATGGCATGTTCATTACATCATAACTCCATGGCCGTAGCTCCGTTTCATGTGCATGATATATCAAAATGTTCATCATGATGTGCTCTTCATTTTGTTCCATTGTGCCCTGCTTGTTTGAGTCCATCTTGATGCCCAAATTGTAGATGCAAGAGTGCTATAAAATGTTAGTTACTGTTTCTTAGCAGAGTATGAGCATTTGTCATTTTTGCTACATTTATTGTGTGCTGCATATGGGCATGAGCTCTGCATGTGTTTTGGGCTATGCCATGCCATCTTTACAGGGGTGTATGCCATGTATTTTGGTGATCAATGTGGTGACTAGCACAAGCATGCAAATTAGCTCTCGTAATATTGCTGATTTCAGAGACTTAGAATTTCACTAAGTCATTTCCCTGCTGTTATTTTTTATGCCATGTATTCATGTTGCTACAGTGAGATCCATGCTTCTTTTGAGTATGTTCAGTAAGGATGATTTGGGCATATGGTTGTGCCCTATCCATCCATGCCCCTGTTTGAATTTATGGAGTGCCATAGAATGACTTAATCTTGCTCTACTTTTGCTATAAAATGTTCTTGGCAGATTGTTTACATGTTAATCAATTTTGCCAAGGTTATTGTAGTTGATCCATGCATGCTATGAGCTTGTTCTTGCTTTGGTTAGCTTCATGATCATGTCTTCTTGCTGGTAGTATGCTTAGTTTGTCATGCAATGCTTTGTGATGAGTGATTCGAGCTCGCAAACATGCCTTCATAATTCTGTTTATGCCATGCCCAGTTTTCTGCTAAGTCTGAATCTGTTAACGAAACTTGCTATGTTTACATGGGTGCCATCATATCTTCTGATCCTTTTTCGCTTATGGTAAGTAAGGAACTTTTGTTATATGCTTTGAGTAGATTCATGCCATGCCTTGTATTCCTATATTCTATTCCTGTAGCATGTTGTTATCTTGCTCTAAACATTGCTTCCTGATGTTACTTCCTGACATGTTATTTTCACTAAGTCTGTGATGCTGATATCTTTTGCATTTTGCCATGCTTGTTTGAACCTGCTCTTGTGTGTTTTAGCCGTAGCTCGGTGTTCATCTTTTGTCAAGCATCTTGAGTAGATCACTGCCATGTGCTTTGTTGCTATGTTGGAGTGCAGTAGCTTAGTTTCTTGTTGCATTCTAGATGGCATCATGCTGTTAATCGCAGAATGGTGCCATTCTTGTTTTGCTTGCCATTTGCAAACCGTGCATCCGATTCCGGTGATCTTTATATCGATTTCGACTGGAATCAACTCATCTTTCTAGAGGCACACTTGGTTTGCCAAGTTGAGGCCTGGTTCAATCTTTCCCTTTCGAAGCACGCATATGCATTGCATATCACATCTCGCATATCATGCCATGTTTTGCATCATGTTGCTTGCACATTACACCGTGATTGATTGTTGGTCCGTTGTTTGTGTTCTTGATTTGGGTAGAGATGGGAGACGAGTTCGTGATCGAGGAACCTGTTGAGTACGCTTACGAGGATCAAGCTTTCATCAACTCGGAGAACTTTGCAGGCAAGATGACCATACCCTCGAAATCACTTCTATCTTTGCTTGCTAGTTGTTAGCTCTATTGCTATGCCGCAATACCTACCACTTGCTATATCATGCCTCCCATTTTGCCATGTCAAGCCTCTAACCCACCTTTCCTAGCAAACCGTTGTTTGGCTATGTTACCGCTTTGCTCAGCCCCTCTTATAGCATTGCTAGTTGTAGGTGAAGTTGAAGCTGGTTCCATGTTGGAACATGGATATGTTGGGATATCACAATATCTCTTATTTAATTAATGCACATATATACTTGGTTAAGGGTGGAAGGCTCGGCCTTTTGCCTGGTGTTTTGTTCCACTTTTGCCGCCTTAGTTTTCGTCATACCGGTGTTATGTTCCTTGATTTTGCGTTCCTTACGCGGTTGGGTTATAATGGGAACCCCTTGATAGTTCGCCTTGAATAAAACTCCTCCAGCAAGGCCCAACCTTGGTTTTACCATTTGCCACCTAAGCCTTTTCCCTTGGGTTTCGCGGACTCAAGGGTCATATTTATTTTAAACCCCCGGGCCAGCGCTCCTCTGAGAGTTGGTCCAAAATAGAGCACCGTGCAGGGCCGTCCCTTGGCAACTTGGGTTACGTTGGCTCTTGTACGCTTAGCTTATCCGGTGTGCCCTGAGAACAAGATATGTGCAGCTCCTATCGGGATTTGTCGGCACAGCGGGTGGTCTTGCTGGTCTTGTTTTACCATTGTCGAGATGTCTTGTAACCGGGATTCCGAGTCTGATCGGGTCGTCCTGGGAGAAGGAATATCCTTCGTTGACCGTGAGAGCTTGTGATGGGCTAAGTTGGGACACCCCTGCAGGGTTTTGAACTTTCGAAAGTTGTGCCCACGGTTATGGGCATATGGGAATTTGTTAATGACCGGTTGTAGAGAACTTGACACTTAACTTAATTTAAAAAAATGAATCAACAACGTGTGTAGCCGTGATGGTCTCTTTTTGGCAGAGTCCGGGAAGAGAACACGGTCTCGTGTTATGCTTGAACGTATGTAGTTTCAGGATCACTTCTTGATCATTATAACTTCTCGACCGTGCTTTGCTTCTCTTCTCGCTCTCATTTGCGTAAGTTCGCCACATACTTGCTAGTGCTTGCTGCAGCTCCACCTCGCTACCCCTTAAGCTTAAATAGTCTTGATCGCGAGGGTGTGAGATTGCTGAGTCCCCGGGACTCACAGATTACTTCCAAAACCAGATGCATGTACCGATGATGCCAGTGCAGGGGACGCGACCAAACTCAAGTGGGAGTTCGACGAGGATTCGCGATGTTACTATGTTTCCTTTCCGGACGATCAGTAGAGGAGCCCAGTTGGGGCGATCGGGGATCTATGCAATTGGGGTTGTCTTTGTTTATTTGGTTCCGTAGTCGGACCTTGATTGTATTCTGGATGATGTAATGCTATATTCATGTATTGTGTGAAGTGGCAACTGTAAGCCAACTCTTTATCCCTTTCTTAGTCAGTACATGGGATGTGTAAAGATTACCCCTCTTGTGACATGCCTACTATGCAGTTATGCCTCTAAGTCGTGCTCCGACACGTGGGAGATATAGCTGCGTCGTGGGTGTTACAAGTTGGTAATCAGAGCCTTCCCCGACTTAGGAGCCCCTTGCTTGATCGAATCGCTGGCGTTGTTGAGTCTAGAAAAATGTTTTGAGTCTTATAGGTTTATATATATATATATATATATATATATATATATATATATATATATATATATATATATATATCGGAGAGTAGGATTCTTTTTACTCCTCAGTCCCTTTGTCGCTCTGGTGAGGCCTCCTCACGTAGAGTTTTGAC
>NC_041382.1:478936199-479074523 GCF_002162155.2 Triticum dicoccoides | reverse complement strand
AGTTATGCCTCTAAGTCGTGCTCCGACACGTGGGAGATATAGCTGCGTCGTGGGTGTTACAAGTTGGTAATCAGAGCCTTCCCCGACTTAGGAGCCCCTTGCTTGATCGAATCGCTGGCGTTGTTGAGTCTAGAAAAATGTTTTGAGTCTTATAGGATTATATATATATATATATATATATATATATATATATATATATATATATATATATATATATATCGGAGAGTAGGATTCTTTTTACTCCTCAGTCCCTTTGTCGCTCTGGTGAGGCCTCCTCACGTAGAGTTTTGACTCTTCTCTCCTCAAATTTCACTAATTTTTTTTAGGATCACGCGGGTATCTTGGAATCATTCCGATGGTTTTGTGATGAGAACATTGTTCTTGGTGCCTCCTGACATTTAGGGGTTGTGGCAGTGTCCCGGGGAGTTGAGCTCCGATCAGTTGTCGTCACAATTTTATCGTTATAGTTCTAGAATACCTGAGTTCGCCGACATCGAAAATCTCCTTTATGCAGTTGTTGGTGAGATAACCTCGACGCCACCCAGTAATGGGGCGGGTGTTCGGGAGTATTGCCATAACTCGTATAACGGATGCTTTTCGAAGGTTGAGGTAAATGATTTCCGAAGGTTTCTTGGTTATGTGTTGAAGGATGGATACAACTGGATGTAGGTTTTGCTAGTTTTGGGTGAGATATTATGCTTCCCCTGTATCCCCAACACCTAATTGCATAACCAGAAAGTTTCGGGAGTTTATAAGTGGGAATTCAAGTAGCTCCTAGGATATCTTTCCGACAGATGTATGATATGAAATTGGGGTTCGACGTCTAGTGGTCCGCCTATCCATGGTTGGTTTTTACAGTGGTCTCATTGTGTCTTAAAGAGTCCTTGGCTATGCTGACTCAGGGACGCTTCGTATGTCATGTGCACTGCCTTATACATGATGGTGCTATACGATCGGGCCCGTGTGGGCCCCACCACGAAAACTTCGGACGAAATCTCTATCATATGTTTGTTCCGGCTTATTTTGCAAGCCAATCCTTTGTTTTTGATTGATTGTGGTATTCGAGTTGCTTCAATGTCAAATGTGTTTCCATACCTTTCCTAAGCGGCATTCTCATGTGAATACTAATCCTTCATGATAATCGAGATTGTCATGTCAATTCTTTCCAACCGGTGTGATTCTCTTCAATATGATCCTATCATTTGTCTCATCCACAAGATCAACTCCAAGTCTTCTCAACGTTGTTTGTTTCATTCGTCCCAAGCTGCCTTTGTTTTCCCGCCCTCCCACCCTTTTCCTTCAAGGATTCAGATTTCTTAATCAACTGTCATGTTATTGATGAGAAGTCTCTCCATTCTTTTCCATCAATGTTCTTATCCGGTGATTTCCCAGGAAGATACTAACGGAGCTTCAAGTTCATCTTTTTTCGTTCTCTTTCTTCTCCGGTGGATTCAAGCCAAACTTTGTCGATCATATCCTTCTCTCGTTTCATATGTTTTCTCATGCCGGTGCACCTCTTAATCTTTCACTTCTCGCTATTCATTTGTTCGGGAGTGTTGAAGATATCTCAGAAGGCTCGTCTTTTCATTCAAGATCCGTTCAACCTATTTCGAGGTTGTTATCTCATTCAAGCCATTTAATTCAACTGGTGCAATCTCCTTTTCAAGTAATCGTTCAACGGTGTATCTTTTGAGTGGGCCCTAACCCACTGGTCTTTTTCCAGGATCTTACCTGACTTTTCTTTTCTTTTTCCGGAGCTATCCTCAAATTCTTTCGAAGTTTGACGTAAGAATGAATTATCATCAGTCAAATGCCTTTCTCCAAGATCTTTCAAATTCTTTTCATCGTTGACTCAACCTCTTCGTTTTTTATTCTCCCGAAGTGTCTAAACAATTCTTGATGCTATTTCTCGTCGTCATTCTCGGATTTTGAAGACCGAAAAAGAGTTTCTCTTAAATCATATATGTTCTCGTGAAGATTCATGGTTCTAGCTTGATGCCATCCTCTCATAATTGTTTTCAATTGTGAGAATTCTTTTCACCCATCCAGAGCAATTCAGGAGTCTTTTAAGTTTGATTCTTCGGAGCCCATCATTTCGGGTCTATTAATTCTTAGCTTTCAGCTCTCATTCTCCAAATCTTACCGGTGCTTCATTCAAGTATTCTCTAATCAAGCATCTTCGTTCATTTGCTAAATTCTCCCTAATGTTTCGCTATTTTTTCCTTGATCCTTTTTAATTCTTAAGGTGGTTCGTTCAAGATTTCTTTTCCTTCATTATCATATCAATTCATTCGTTTTTTCAATCCTACCGGTGGCTCGTTGAAGACCTTCTCAAGTTTGCGCTATATCCCTCTTAATCCTTTCTACGAGAATAAGTAGTATGCCAAGTCCGTTGCTCGTCATCAAGTTAATTGGTGAAAGATACGCATAATGTAATTCTTATTCTTGTTTCATTCAAGTGTTAATTCCCTTCTTCCGGAAATTGTTTACGAAGAGTAAATTCTCGGTTCGAGATGCTTCATCTTTCTTTTCTGGAGTTCCAAGTTTATCCGCATTATCTAGTCGCGAAGCTCCATCTAAATCATCGTAAGGCTTCACCTTGTGTTTCTAACTTGTCTTTCCTTTCGTTTGATCATCCTTTTGTTACCGGAGTTCTTCATGGAGGTTCTACATGATGGTTCAGCAAGGATTTAATTCCTTCTCGAAGTGTTCATCAAGATTCTTTTCAGAGGAGCTCAAGCATTCTTCATCTTGCAATCCAGAGTGCAATTGTTTCTCCCTTATCTTTTGAGCTGGTGTTATGTCATTCTTGACAATTTGAGCTCGTGTTTCATGATTCACAAGTTGTTAAGAATGAGATATTTTAAGCCCATCATTTTCTCTTCGTTCATGTGATCCTTTGCTATCCATCAATCTCTTCTGTGGAGTTATCTTGGTATAGATTTCACCTAAAGCCTTCCATTGGGAATGTTGCCATTATGGTGCTCATCTATGATCCAATTTCCGCTTCTCATCTAGATGAAGGAGTTTTCAACTCCTTGTTGATATCAATCCAATCTATTGTTTTTGTTAGTGGCAGAATTTCACCTCAAGTTTTCGACGTGTTTTCCATAAGCCCATAACAAGCTTACTCTTTTCATTGTTGGTTTTCCAACAACTCCGCTCGACCCTTCTTCTAAGGATGCCTTTTCAAGCTCTTTTGTGGCAGAAGTAGGCATTTTCTTCTCCATTCTTTATTTCTTTCCAATGATCTATCTTCTATTCCTTCATCCGGAGGCACTGTGATGTTGCCCTCTTCGCTCATCATCTCGAGTTGTCAGGATCGTGTTCTTTTCATGCTTATCCATTTAACTGGAGTGTTGTGTCATCTCTTCAAGTTCTTTTCATCTTATCAAGTATCATATCACTTTTCAATCGGAGTGTTGTTCGAATTTGTTCTTCCTTGTTCCTCGTTCCTAACGGAGTGTTTTCAACTTCGATCACCTCCGTGGTATTATTCCTTTCAAGTTGTTCAACCTCTCAAGGTTCATGGTTTCACTCGTTTGTCAAAGAAGCAACTTTGTTTTACCTATTATCTTACTCTTCATTTTCCCTCTGGTGACATCCTAGATCTCGGGACGAGATCCTCTCGTAGTGGTGGAGTGTTGTAACGCCCCGGATACAACTTTCCATATTTGTACTCCGACTCTTGCCTTTTCTGGAGATGCGATATGAGTTTCCCTTCGTGGTTGGGCTTTCGTCTTCGTTTTGCATTTTGTTCATGTCATGCATTTCATATCATCTCATCATGTGCATCGCATTTGCATACGTGTTCGTCTCATGCATCCGAACCTTTTCCCCGTTGTCCGTTTTGCAATCCGGCACTCCTATGTCATCCGGCGTCCCCTTTTGTCTCTTTTCTTGTGCGGGTATTAAACATTCTCGGAATGGACCAAGATTTGCCAAGCGGCCTTGGTACACCACCGGTAGACCGCTTGTCATGTTTCGTGTCATTTGGAGTTCGTTTGATACTCCAACGGTTAACCGGGGAACCGTAAAGGCCTCGTGTGTGTTGCAGCCCAACAACCCTCCAAGACAGCCCACAAACCCATCCAAACCACCTCCATCCTCTTGGCCGTCCGAGCACGATCGTGTGGCCAAAAACCGCTCTCCATTTGGACACTCCAAACTCCTCGTACCTATAAATATGTGCTCCTCCCGGATTTTTCGCGCAGTCTAACCCTAGTCATCTTCCTCCTCGCGCCGCCTGACATGTCCATCCCGCGTCGGACGCGTCCACCGCCACCTCACTCCGTCCAATCAAGACTCGCCACGTCATCTCCGCCGCCGCTCCAGGCCAACCCCCGCGCGCCACCTGGCCTCCGGCCTCCTTGTAGGATCGAAAGTATGTCTAGAGGGGGGTGATTAGAGTACTTGACCAAATAAAACTTATCCTTTTCCCAATTTTAGTTCTTGGCAGATTTTAGCAACTTTGGACAAGTCAAGCAATCTTAACACAATTCAAGCAAGCATGCAATGAGTATATGAGCAGCGGAAAGTAAAGCATGCAACTTGCAAGAATGTAAAGGGAAGGGTTTGGAGGATTCAAACGCAATAGGAGACACAGGTGTTTTTGTCGTGGTTCCGATAGGTGGTGCTATCGTACATCCACGTTGATGGAGACTTCAACCCACAAAGGGTAATGGCTGCGCGAGTCCACGGAGGGCTCCACCCACGAAGGGTCCACGAAGAAGCAACCTTGTCTATCCCACCATGGCCGTCGCCCATGAAGGACTTGCCTCACTAGCGGTAGATCTTCATGAAGTAGGCGATCTCCTTGCCCTTACAAACTCCTTGGTTCAACTCCACAATCTTGTCGGAGGCTCCCAAGTGACACCTAGCCAATCTAGGAGACACCACTCTCCAAGAAGTAACAAATGGTGTGTTGATGATGAACTCCTTGCTTTTGTGCTTCAAATGATAGTCTCCCCAACACTCAACTCTCTCTCACAGGATATGGATTTGGTGGAAAGAAGATTTGAGTGGAAAGCAACTTGGGGAAGGCTAGAGATCAAGATTCATATCGTAGGAATGGAATATCTTGGCCTCAACACAAGTGTAGGTGGTTCTCTCTCAAAAAAGGTAAGTTGGAAGTGTAGGTTCATTCTGATGGCTCTCTCCATGAATGAAGAGGAGGTGGAGGGGTATATATAGCCTCCACACAAAATCTAACCATTACACACAACTTGCCAATCTCGGTGGGACCGAATGGGTAAACTCGGTCGGACCGATTCAGCAAATCTAGTGACCGTTAGGATTTTCGGTGGGACCGACATTCAACTCGGTAGGACCGATATGGTTAGGATTAGGGCATAACGTAATCTCGGTGAGACCGATTACACAAACTCGGTGAGACCGATTTTGGTAATAAGCTAACCAGAGAGTTGGTCAGGTAAACTCGGTGGGACCGATTCGCTCATTTCGGTGAGACCGTAATGTTACGAAAGGAAAACAGAGAGTTTACATTGCAATCTCGGTGGGACCGATCGCTCATCTCGGTGAGACCAAAACGTTACGAAGGGAAACAGAGAGATTACAATCCCATCTCGGTGAGACCGAGATCCCTATCAGTGAGACCGATTTGCCTAGGGTTTGTGGCAGTGGCTATGACATCTGAACTCGGTGGCGCCGGATAGAAAGAATCGGTGGGGCCAAGTTTGACTTTTGGTTTAGGTCATATGTGGATGTGAGAAAGTAGTTGAGGGCTTTGGAGCATATCACTAAGCACTTTGAGCAAGAGCCTCATTAAGCAACACTTCATCCCTCCTTGATAGTATTGGCTTTTCCTATAGACTCAATGTGATCTTGGATCACTAAAATAGAAAATGTAGAGTCTTGAGCTTTGAGCTTGAGCCAATCCTTTTGTCCTTGAGGTGATACGATCTTGATGTATCGCGAGCTTTGCTATTATAGTTGGATCTTATGATGTTTCTCCCCCTCTACTCTCTTGTAATGGATTGAGTTTTCCCTTTGAAGTTATCTTATCTGACTGGGTCTTTAAGGATTTGAGAACACTTGATGTATGTCTTGCGTGGGATACCCGTGGTGACAATGGGGTATTCTATTGATCCACTTGATGTATGTTTTGGTGATCAACTTGCGGGTTCCTCCCATGAACCTATGCATAGGGGTTGGCACACGTTTTCGTCTTGACTCTTCGGTAGAATCTTTGGGGCACTCTTTGAAGTACTTTGTGTAGCTTCGAATAAATGAATCTGAGATTGTGTGATGCATATCGTATAATCATACCCACGGATACTTGAGGTGACATTGGAGTATCTAGGTGACATTAGGGTTTTGGTTGATTTGTGTCTGAAGGTGTTATTCTAGTACGAACTCTATGATAGATTGAACGGAAAGAATAGCTTCGTGTTATTTTTACTACGGACTCTTGAATAGATCGATCAGAAAGGATAACTTTGAGGTGGTTTCTTACCCTACCACAATCTCTTCATTTGTTCTCCACTATTAGTGACTTTGAAGTGACTCTTTGTTACATGTTGAGGGATAGTTATGTGATCCAATTATGTTATTATTGTTGAGAGAACTTGCACTAGTGAAAGTATGAACCCTAGGCCTTGTTTCCTAGCATTGTAATACCGTTTACGCTCACTTTTATCATTAGTTACCTTGCTGTTTTTATATTTTCAGATTACAAAAACCTTTATCTACCATCCATATACCACTTGTATCACCATCTCTTTGCCGAACTAGTGCACATATACAATTTACCATTGTATTGGGTGTGTTGGGGACACAAGAGACTCTTTGTTATTTGGTTGCAGGGTTGCTTGAGAGATACCATCTTCATCCTACGCCTCCTACAGATTGATAAACCTTAGGTCATCCACTTGAGGGAAATTTGCTACTGTCCTACAAACCTCTGCACTTGGAGGCCCAACAACGTCTACAAGAATAAGGTTGTGTAGTAGACATCAAGCTCTTTTTTGGCGCCGTTGCCGGGGAGGTTAGCGCCTGAAGGTATATATTTAGATCTTGCAATCTAATCTTTTTGTTTCTTGTTTTAGCACTTGTTTAGTTTATAAAAGAAAACTACAAAAAAATGGAATTGAGGGTACCTCATATGCTTCATCTTTTTAATATCTATCATGAAAATAAGGATTCCGATAATTGTGCTCAAGTGCTAGAGGAAGAATGCATTAGAATGTTTGGCACTAAATCTTTGAATAATGAGCATGATTGCAATGTTGTTAGTATGAATTCCTTGAATATCTATGGTGCTAATGATATGCAAAGCCACAAGCTTGGGGAAGCTATGTTTAATGAAGATGATATTTGTAGTCTTCCAAGTTTTGATGTGCAAATTTATTATGATGAAAGCATGGCTCCTATCTATGATGATTATTGTGATGACACGTATGCTTTAAAGAATAATGATAAAATGAAACTTCTCATCTTGATTTCAATTTTCAATCCCATGATAGTTATTTTGTTGAGTTTGCTCCCACTACTATTCATGAGAAGAAATTTGCTTATGTGGAGAGTAATAAAAATTCTATGCTTGTGCATAATGAAAATAGTGCTTTATGTGATAGTTATATTGTTGAATTCATTCATGATGCTACTGAAATTATTATGAGGGAGGAATATATGCTTGTAGGAATTGCAATAATATCAATTTTCCTCTCTATGTGCTTAAAGTTTTAAAGTTATGCTTGTTTTACCTTCCTATGCAAGTTGATTCTTGTTCCCACAAGTAGTTTGCTCACAAAATACCAATGCATAGGAAGTGGGTTAGACTTAAATGTGCTATAGCCATATTCTTCATGATGCTCTCTTTATGTTACAATTCTTATCTTTTATGTGAGCATCATTGAAATCATCATGCCTAGCTAGGGGCATTAAACGATAGCGCTTGTTGGGAGACAACCCAATTTTATTTTTGTTCCTTGCTTTTTGTTCCTGTTTAGTAATAAATAATTCATCTAGCCTCTGTTTAGATGTGGTTTTATATTTTAATTAGTGTTTGTGCCAAGTAAAGCCTTTAGGACCTTCTTGGGTGATTGTTATTTGATCTTGCTATAAAAAACAGAAAGTATGTGCTCACGAGAATAATTTTAATTTCTTACCAGAGAGCGATAAAATACCAATTCCACTTGCAGTATATTAATAAACAAATTTCCTAGGACTTCCTAATTTCTCAGGATTTTGGGAGTTACAGAAGTATCCGAATCCTACAGATTACTACAGACTGTTCTGTTTTTGACAGATTCTATTTTCATTGTGTTGTTTGCTTTTTTTGATGAATCTATGAGTAGTATCGGAGGGTATGAACCATAGAGAAGTTGGAATACAGTAGGTTTAACACCAATATAAATAAAGAATGAGTTCATTACAGTAACTTGAAGTGGTGGTTTGTTTTCTTATACTAACGGAGCTTACGAGTTTTCTGTTAAGTTTTGTGTTGTGAAGTTTTCAAGTTTTGGGTGAAGATTCGATGGACTATGGGATTAGGAGTGGAAAGAGCCTAAGCTTGGGGATTTCCAAGGCACCCCAAGGTAATATTCAAGGACAACCAAGAGCCTAAGCTTGGGGATGCCCCGGATGGCATCCCCTCTTTCGTCTTCATTCATCGGTAACTTTACTTGGAGCTATATTTTTATTCACCAAATGATATGTGTTTTTCTTGGAGCGTCAATTTATTTTGTTAGGATTTGCTTGATGTTATTTAGAACAATGTTTTTCATCTTTTATTTCAATAAAAGTGGCATTGATAGCCTTTACTATGCCTATTTTACTAAGTCCACGTGTTGCTGTTTGAAAACAGAAAGTTTACCGCTGTTGCAAAAATTCCCTAGAAAAGTCAGAATGTGATAAAATGTTGAAACCTTTTGCATAATAAGATCTGATAAATTTACTACGGTGGAAATTTTCTTTCATAATTTTTGGAGGTAGGGAAGTATGGATCTTGCTGCACTCTTTACAGACTGTCCTGTTTAGGCAGATTGCTGTTATGTTTCCATTGTTTGCATATGTTTGCTTCTTTAATGATTCTATTTGAGGATATGACTATTAAATATGCATAGGCATTTAGTATGAAATGTTGAATAATAATTTTAGTGATTTGCTACAGTAGAGTATGATAAGGTTTTTGCATTGGTTTATACTAACTTATCTCACGAGTCCTTGTTGAGTTTTGTGTGGATGAAGCTTTTGAGATTTAGGGAGACCGTGATATGAGAGGAATTAAGGAGATACAAAATCTCAAGCTTGGGGATGACCAAGGCATCCCAAGATAATATCTCAAGAAGTCTCAAGTGTCTAAGCTTGGGGATGCCCCGGTTGGCATCCCACCTTTCTTCTTCAACAACTATAGGTTAGTTTCGGTTGATCCTAAGTTTTTGCTTCTTCACATGATGTTTGCCATTCTTAGAATATCATTTTACTTAGTTTTGCTTGCTGTATGAATAAAATACGAAGATCTAAAATTCTTAAATGTTAGAGAGTCTTCACATAGTTGCATAATTATTCGACTACTCATTGATCTTCACTTATATGTTTCGGAGTAGTTTGTCATTTGCTCTAGTGCTTCACTTATATCTTTTAGAGCATGGCGGTGGTTTTATTTTATAGAAATAATTGATCTCTCATGCTTCACTTATATCATTTTGATAGTCCTTTAGAACAACATGGCAATAATAAAAACTTTCTATAAGTGCATTGAATACTATGAGAAGTTTGAAATTTGATAATTGTTTTGAGATATGGAGATGGTGATATTAGAGTCGTGCTAGTTGAGTAGTTGTGAATTTGAGAAATGCTTGTGTTGAAGTATGTGATTCCCGTAGCATGCACGTATAGTGAACCGTTATGTTAAGAAGTCGGAGCATGATGTATTTATTGATGGTCTTCCTTATGAGTGGCGGTCGGGGGCAAGCGATGGTCTTTTCCTACCAATCTATCCCCCTAGGAGCATGCACGTAGTACTTTGTTTCGATAACTAATAGATTTTTGCAATAAGTATGTGAGTTCTTTATGACTAATGTTGAGTCCATGGATTATACGCACTCTCACCCCTCCACTATTGCTAGCCTCTCTAGTACCACGCAACTTTCACCGGCACCATAAACCCACCATTTACCTTCCTCAAAACAGCCACCATACCTACCTATTATGGCATTTCCATAGCCATTCTGAGATATATTGCCATGCAACTTTCCACCCTTCCGTTATTATGACACGCTCCATCATTTTCATATTGCTTCGCATGATCATGTAGTTGACATCGTATTTGTGGCAAAGCCACCATTCATAATTCTTTCATACATGTCACTCATGAGTCATTGCACATCCCGGTACACCGCCAGAGGCATTCATATAGAGTTATCTTGTTCTAAGTATCGAGTTGTAATTCTTGAGTTGTAAGTAAATAAAAGTGTGATGATTTTCATTATTAGAGCATTGTCCCAAGTGAGGAAAGGATGATGGAGACCATGATTCCCCCACAAGTCGGGATGAGACTCCGAACGAAAAAAAATAAAAAAATAAAAGAGGCCAAAGAAGCCCAAATAAAAAAAAGAAAAAAAGAGGCCATAAAAAAAAGAAAGGCCCAAATAAAAAATGAGAGAAAAAGAGAGAAGGGACAATGCTACTATCCTTTTACCACACTTGTGCTTCAAAGTAGCACCATGATCTTCATGATAGAGAGTCTCCTATGTTGTCACTTTCATATACTAGTGGGAATTTTACATTATAGAACTTGGCTTGTATATTCCAATGATGGGATTCCTCAAAATTCCCTAGGTCTTCGTGAGCAAGCAAGTTGGATGCACACCCACTAGTTTCTTTTGTTGAGCTTTCATACACTTATAGCTCTAGTGCATCCGTTGCATGGCAATCCCTACTCACTCACATTGATATCTATTGATGGGCATCTCCATAGCCCGTTGATACGCCTAGTTGATGTGAAACTATCATCTCCTTTTTGTCTTCTCCACAACCACCATTCTATTCCCCCCATAGTGCTACATCCATGGCTCACGCTCATATATTGCGTGAAGATTGAAAAAGTTTGAGAACATCAAAAGTATGAAACAATGGCTTGGCTTGTCATCGGGGTTGTGCATGATTTAAATTCTTTGTGTGGTGAAGATGGAGCATAGCCAGACTATATGATTTTGCAGGGATAACTTTCTTTGGCCATGTTATTTTGAGAAGACATGATTGCTTAGTTAGTATGCTTGAAGTATTATTATTTTTATGTCAATATTAAACTTTTGTCTTGAATCTTATGGATCTGAACATTCATGCCAAAATGAAGAGAATTACCTAGAGAAATATGTTAGGTAGCATTCCACATCAAAAAATTTGTTTTTATCATTTACCTACTCGAGGACGAGCAGGAATTAAGCTTGGGGATGTTGATACGTCTCCAACGTATCTATAATTTTTGATTGTTCCATGTTGTTATATTATCTGTTTTGGATGTTTATGGGCTTTATTATACACTTTTATATTATTTTTGGGACTAACCTATTAACCCAGAGCCGAGTGCCGGTTTCTGTTTTTTCCCTTGTTTCAGTGTTTCGCAAAAAAGGAATATCAAACGGAGTCCAAATGGAATGAAACCTTCGAGAGAGTTATTTCTGGAACCGAAGCAATCCAGGAGACTTGGGGTGTACGTAAGGGAAGCAACGAGGAAGGCACGAGGTAGGGGGCGCGCCCACCCCCCTGGGCGCGCCCTCCACCCTCATGGGCCCCTCGTGGCTCCTCTGACGTACTTCTTCCTCCTATATATACCAATATACCCTAAAACCATCGAGGAGCACAATAGATCGAGAGTTCCACCACCAGAAGCCTTCGTAGCCACCGAAAACCAATCTAGACCCATTCCGGCACCCTGTCGGAGGGGGGAATCCCTCTTCGGTGGCCATCTTCATCATCCCGGTGCTCTCCATGACGAGGATGGAGTAGTTCTCCCTCGGGGCTGAGGGTATGTACCAGTAGCTATGTGTTTGATCTCTCTCTCTCTCTCTCTCGTGTTCTTGAGGTGATATGATCTTGATGTATCGCGAGCTTTGCTATTATAGTTGGACCTTATGATGTTTCTACCCCTCTACTCTCTTGTAATGGATTGATTTTTCCCTTTGAAGTTATCTTATCCGATTGAGTCTTTAAGGATTTGAGAACACTTGATGTATGTCTTGCGTGGGATACCCGTGGTGACAATGGGGTATTCTATTGATCCACTTGATGTATGTTTTGGTGATCAACTTGTGGGTTCCGCCCATGAACCTATGCATAGGGGTTGGCACACGTTTTCGTCTTGACTCTTCGGTAGAATCTTTGGGGCACTCTTTGAAGTACTTTGTGTAGGTTTGAATAGATGAATCTGAGATTGTGTGATGCATATCGTATAATCATACCCACGAATACTTGAGGTGACATTGGAGTATCTAGGTGACATTAGGGTTTTGGTTGATTTGTGTCTCTAGGTGTTATTCTAGTACGAAATCTATGATAGATTGAACGGAAAGAATAGTCATGTTATTTTACTACGGACTCTTGAATAGATCGATTAGAAAGGATAACTTTGAGGTGGTTTCGTACCCTACCATAATCTCTTCGTTTGTTCTCCACTATTAGTGACTTTGGAGTGACTCTTTGTTGCATGTTGAGGGATAGTTATGTGATCCAATTATGTTATTATTGTTGAGAGAACTTGCACTAGTGAAAGTATGAACCCTAGGCCTTGTTTCCTAGCATTGCAATATTGTTTACGCTCACTTTAATCATTAGTTACCTTGCTGTTTTTATATTTTCAGATTACAAAAACCTTTATCTACCATCCATATACCACTTGTATCACAATCTCTTTTCTGAACTAGTGCACCTATACAATTTACCATTGTATTGGGTGTGTTGGGGACACAAGAGACTCTTTGTTATTTGGTTGCAGGGTTGCTTGAGAGAGACCATCTTCATCCTACACCTCCTACGGATTGATAAACCTTAGGTCATCCACTTGAGGGAAATTTGCTACTGTCCTACAAACCTCTGCACTTGGAGGCCCAACAACGTCTACAAGAAGAAGGTTGTGTAGTAGACATCAGTGTGCCCCTTCCCCTTGGCCCATAAGGCCCCCCAACGCTTGCTGGGGCCTCCGAAACCGTTTTTGGTCACGCTGGTCGTCACCCGGTACTCCCAGAACAATTCCAGACTCCAATACCCTTCATCCAATATATCAATCTTCACCTCCAGACCATTCTGGAGCTCCTCGTCATGTCCGGGATCTCATCCGGGACTCCGAATAACCTTCGGTAACCACATACTATTTCCCACAACAACTCTAGCGTCATCGAATCTTATGTGTGTAGACCCTACGGGTTCGGGAACCATGCAGACATGCTCTCCTGCCAATAACCAACAGCGGGATCTAGATACCCATGTTGGCTCCCACATGTTCCACGATGATCTCATCGGATGAACCACGATGTCGAGGATTCAATCAATCCCGTATAAAATTCCCTTTGTCTATTGGTATGTTACTTACCCGAGATTCGATCGTCGGTATCCCCATACCTCGTTCAATCTAGTTACCGGCAAGTCTCTTTACTCGTTCCGTAGCGCATGATCCCGTGGCTAACTCCTTAGTCACATTGAGCTCATTAGGATGATGCATTACCGAGTGGGCCTAGAGATACCTCTCCATCATACGGAGTGACAAATCCCAGTCTCGATTCGTGCCAACCCAACACACACTTTCGGAGATACCTGTAGTGCACCTTTATAGCCACCCAGTTACGTTGTGACATTTGATACACCCAGAGCACTCCTACGGTATCCGGGAGTTGCACAATCTCATGGTCTAAGGAAATGATACTTGACATTAGAAAAGCTCTAGCAAATGAACTACACGATCTTGTGCTATGCTTAGGATTGGGTCTTGTCCATCACATCATTCTCCTAATGATGTGATCCCATTATCAATGACATCCAATGTCCATGGTCAGGGAACCATAACCATCTATTGACCAACGAGGTAGTCAACTAGAGGCTTACTAGGGACATGTTGTGGTCTATGTATTCACACATGTATTACAGTTTCCGGTTAATACAATTATAGCATGAACAATAGACAATTATCATGAACAAGGAAATATAATAATAACCATTTTATTATTGCCTCTAGGGCATATTTCCAACAGTCTCCCACTTGCACTAGAGTCAATAATCTAGTCCACGTCGCCATGTGATCAACACTCATAGTTCACATCGCCATGTGACTAACACCCAAAGAATTTACTAGAGTCAATAATCTAGTTCACATTGCCATGTGATTAACACCCAAGAGCTTACTAGAGTCAATAATCTAGTTCACATCACCATGTGATTAACACTCAATGAGTTCTAGGGTTTGATCATGTTATGCTTACGAGAGAGGTTTCAGTCAACGGGTCTGCAACATTCAGATCCGTGTGTTCTTCACAAATCTCTATTTCATATTGTAGGTGTTGCTACTATGCTCCACTTGGAGCTATTCTAAATGGTTGCTCCACTATACGTATCCGGTTTGCTACCCAGAGTCATCCAGATAGGTGTTAAAGCTTGCATCGACGTAACCCTTTACGCCGAACTCTTTATCACCTCCATATCGAGAAACATTTCCTTATTCCTAAGGACAATTTTTGACTGCTGTCCAATGATCCACTCCTGGATCTTTCTTATACCCCCTTGCTAGACATGTGGCAAGGCACATCGTGGTACACAACATGGCATATTGTATAGAGCCTATGGCTAAGGCATAGGGGACACCTTTCGTCATTTCTCTTTCTTATGCCGTGGTCGAGCTTGAAGTCTTAACTTCACACCTTAAAACTCAGGCAAGAACTCCTTCTTTGACTGATCCATCTTGAACTCCTTCAAGATCATGTCAAGGTATGTGCTCTGTGAAAGTCTTATCAAGCGTCTTGATCTATCTCTATAGATCTTGATACCCAACATGTAAGCAGTTTCACACAGGTCTTCCTTTGAAAAACTCCATTCAAATAACCCTTTATGCTTTCCAGAAATTCTACATCATTTCCAACCAACAATATGTCATCCACATATACTTATCAAAATGTTGTAGTGCTCCCACTCACTTTCTTGCAAAAACAAGTTTCTTGCAAACTTTGTATAAACCAAAATGCTTTGATCACCTCATCAAAGCGTATGTTCCAACTCTGAGATGCTTGCTCCAGTCCTTAGAAGGATCGCTGGAGTTTGCATACCTTTTAGCATCCTTAGGATCGACAAAACCTTCTGGTTGTATCACATACAGCCTTTCCTCACAAAAACCGTCAAGGAAACTTTGTTTTGACATCCATCTGCTAGCTTTCGTAAGTGAAAATGCAGCAACTGCTAACATAATTCTAACAGACGTTAGCATCACTATGATTGAGAAAGTATCATCACAGTCAACTCCTTGAACTTGTCGGAAACTTCTTTGAGACAAGTCGAGCTCCATAAATGGTGACAATACCATCAGTGTCTATCTTCTTCTTAAAGATCCATTTATTCTCAATGGCTTGCCGATCATTGGGCAAGTCCACCAAAGTCCATACTTTTTTCTCATACATGGATCCTATCTCGGATTTCATGGCTTCCAGCCATTTGTTGGAATCCGGGCCCACCATCGCTTCTTCATAGCTCATAGGTTCATCGTTGTCCAACAACATGACCTTTAAGACAGGGTTACCACTCAGAAGTTGTACACACCCTTGTCGACCTATGAGGTTTGATAGTAATTTGATCCGAAGCTTCATGATCATCACCATTAGATTTCTCTTCAACTGACGTAAGTGCCACAGAAACATCTTTCTGTGATGCTCTACTCTTTGGTTGAAGTGAAGGTTCAACAACCTCATCAAGTTCTATCTTCCTCCCGCTCAATTCTTTCAAGAGAAACTATTTCTCGAGAAAGGACCTGTTCCTAGTGACAAACACTTTGACCTCAGATCTGAGATAGAAGGTATACCCAATCATCTTGTTTGGGTATTCCATGAAGACACAATTTTCCGCTTTGGGTTCGAGCTTTTCTGGCTGAAGCCTATTGACATAAGCATCATAGCCCCAAACCTTAAGAAACAACAACTTAGGTTTCTTGCCAAACCATAGTTCATACAATGTCGTCCCCACGGACTTAGATGGTGCCCTATTTAAAGTGAATGTAATTGTCTCTAATGCATAACCCCAAAATGATAGCGGTAGATTGGTAAGAGACATCATAGATCACACCATATCCAATAGGGCGTGATTACGACGTTTGGACACACCATTACGCTATGGTGTTCGAGGTGGCGTCAACTGTGAAACAATTCCACCTTGTCTTTAGTGATGGCCAAACTCATAACTCAGATACACTCCCCTTGATCAGATCATAGGAACTTGATCTTCTTGTTATGATGATTCTCAACTTCACTCTGAAATTGCTTGAACTTTTCAAACGTTTTAGACTTATGCTTCATTAAGTAAATATACCCATATCTACTCAATTCAATGGTGAAGGTGAGAAAATAATGATATCCACCGCGTGCGTCAACACTCATCGGACTGCACATCAGCATGTGTGATTTCCAACAAGTCACTTGCCCGTTCCATTGTTCCAGAAAACGGGGTTTTAGTCATCTTGCCTATGAGGCATGGTTCGCATGTGTCAGGTGATCGAAAATCAAGTGAATCCAAAAGTTCATTAGTATGGAGGTTCTTCATGCGCTTTACACCAATATGACCTAAGCGGCAGTGCCACAAGAAAGTGGTACTATCATTATCAACTCTACATCTTTTGGCATCAATGTTATGACCATGTGTATCACTACGACCAAGATTCAATAAACCATTCACATTGGGTGCATGACCATATACGGTATTATTCATGTAAATAGAATAACCATTATTCTCCGACTTAAATGAATAACCCTATTGCAATAAACATGATCTAATCATGTTCATGCTCTACGCAAACACCAATACAAACAACATTTATCTGGGTTCAACACTAATCCCGAAGGTAGAGGGAGCGTGTGATGGTGATCATATCATCCTTGGAAACACTTCCAACACACATCATCACCTTGCCCTTAACTAGTCTCCGTTTATTCCATAGCTTTTGTTTCGAGTTACCAATATTAGCAACTGAACCGGTATCTAATACCCATGTGCTACTAGGAGTACTAGTAAGGTACACATTGCCAGCCTTCTTATCTACCAAGTATTTGAGGCAGTTCCGCTACCAGTGACCGTTCCCCTAATAGAAGCACTTCGTCTCGGGTTTGGGTTCTTGGGTTTCTTCACTGGAGCGGCAACTGGCTTGCCATTCATGAAGTTTCCTTCTTGCTTGCCCTTCTTTGAAACCAGTGGTCTTGTTAACCATCAACACTTGATGCTCCTTCTGGATTTCTACCTTTACGGCCTTAAGCATGATGAACATCTTTGGGACCACCTTCCATTGCATGTTATAGTTCATCACAAAACTCTAGCAGCTTGGTGATAGTGACTGGAGAACTTTTGTCAATCACTCTCTTATCTGGAAGATTAACTCCCACTTGATTCAAGTGATTGAAGTACCTAGACATTCTGAGCACATGCTCACTGGCTGAGCTATTCTCCTCCATCTTGTAGGCAAAGATCTTGTCAGAGGTCTCAAACCTCTCAAGACGGGCATGAGCCTGGAATACCAATTTCAGCTCTTGGAACATCTCATATGTTCCATGGCGTTCAAAATGCTTTTGGAGCCCTGACTCTAAGCCGTAAATCATGGGGCACTAAACTACCAGGTAGTCATCAGAACGCGTCTGCCAGATGTTGACAACATCCACAGACGACGCCAGAGGGGTTGGCACACCGAGCAGTGCATCAAGGACAGAAGCTTTCTGTGTAGCAGTGAGGACAATCCTCAGACTACAGCCCTAGTCCGCACAATTGCTTATAATATCTTTCAACTTAGTCTTTCTCTAGGAGCGTATTAAAACAAGGAGCTAAAGCGCAAGCTATTAATCCACAACATCATTTGCAAAGACAATTTAGACTATGTTCATGATAATTAAGTTCATCTGACCAAATTATTTAATGAACTCCCACTCAGATAGACATCCCTCTAGTCATCTAAGTGATACATGATCCGAATCGACTAGGCCGTATCCGATCATCATGTAAGACAGACTAGTCATCAACGATGAACATCTCCATGTTGATCGTATCTACTATACGACTCATGTTCGACCTTTCGGTCTCTTGTGTTCCGAGTCCATGTCTGTACATGCTAGGCTCGTCAAGTCAACCTAAGTGTTTCGCATGTGTAAATCTGGCTTACACCCGTTGTATGCGAACGTTAGAATCTATCACACCCGATCATCATGTGGTGCTTCGAAACAATGAACCTTCGCAATGGTGCACAGTTAGGGGGAACACATTTCTTGAAATTTTTAGTGAGGGATCATCTTATTTATGCTACTGTCGTTCTAAGCAAATAATATATAGCCATGACAAACATCACATGCAAATCATAAAGTGACATGATATGGCCAATATCTTCTTGCGCCTTTGATCTCCATCTTCGAGGCACGACATGATCACCTTCGTCACCGGCATAACACCATAATCTCCATCATCATGATCTACATCATCGTGTCTTCATGAAATTGTATCGCCAACTATTACTTCTACTACTATGGCTAACGGTTAGCAATAAAGTAAAGTAATTACATGGCATTTTTCATTGACACACGGGTCATACAATAAATTAAGACAACTCCTATGGTTCCTGCCGGTTATCATACTCATCTACATGCAAGTCGTGATTCCTATTACAAGAACATGATCAATCTCATACATCACATATATATAATTCATCACATCCTTTTGGCCATATCACATCACATAGCATACCTTGCAAAAACAAGTTAGACGTCCTCTAATTATTGTTGCATGTTTTACGTGGCTGCTAAGGATTTCTAGCAAGAATGTTTCTTACCTACGCAAAAGCCACAACGGTGATATGCCAATATTTACCCTTCATAAGGACCCTCTTCATCGAATCTGATCCGAGTAAAGTGGGAGAGATAGACACCCGCTAGCCACCTTATGCATCAAGTGCATGTCAGTCGGTGGAACCAGTCTCACGTAAGCATACGTGTAAGGTCAGCCCGGGCCACTTCATCCCACAATGCCGCCGAATCAAGATAAGACTAGTATCGGTAAGCAAATTGAACAAATCATCGCCCACAACTACTTTGTGTTCTACTCGTGCATAGAATCTACGCATAGACCTAGCTCTGATGCCACTATTGGGGAACGTAGTAATAATTCAAAAAATTCCTACGTGTCACCAAGATCAATCTAGGAGATGCTAGCAACAAGAGAGAGAGAGGGAGTGCATCTTCATACCCTTGAAGATTGCTAAGCGGAAGCGTTACAAGAACGCGGTTGATGGAGTCGTATTTGCAGCGATTCAAATCGCGGAAGATCCTATCAAGCGCCGAACGGACGGGGTCTCCGCGTTCAACACACGTACAGCCCGGGGACGTCTCCTCCTTCTTGATCCAGCAAGGGGAGAGGAGAAGTTGAGGGAGAACTCTGGCAGCACGACGACGTGGTGGTGATGGAGCTCGTGGTTCTCCGGCAGGGCTTCGCCAAGCACTACAGAGGAGGAGGTGTTGGAGAGGGGAAGGGCTGCACTAGGGGAAGGGTGCGGCTGCCCTCCCACCCCCTCACTATATATAGGGGGAAGGGTAGAGGGAGAGGCGCCCTAGGGTTTCCCCTAGGGGGCGGCGGCCAAGGAAGATTGGATCTCCCTAGGGAAATCCTAGGGAGACTTGCCCCCCAAGCCAAGCCAGGTGGAGGCTTGCCTCCCAAGCCAGGTGGAGGCGCCCCACCTCTCCAAGATACATGAGATGAGGTGGGAGGGGCGCACAGCCCCTTAGTGGGTTGGTGTGCCCCTTCCCCTTGGCCCATAAGCCCCCCCAACACTTGACGGGCCTCCAAAACCCTTTTCGGTCATGATGGTCATCACTCGGTACTCCCAGAACAATTTCGGACTCCAATACCCTTCGTCCAATATATCAATCTTCACCTCCGGACCATTCCAGAGTTCCTCGTCACATCCGGGATCTCATCTGGGACTCCAAACAACCTTCGGTAACCACATACTATTTCCCATAACAACTCTAGCATCACCGAACCTTAAGTGTGTAGACCCTACGGGTTCGGGAACCATGCAGACATGACCGAGACATCTCTCCGGCCAATAACCAACAGCGGGATCTGGATACCCATGTTGGCTCCCACATGTTCCACGATGATCTCATCGGATGAACCACGATGTCGAGGATTCAATTAATCCTGTATACAATTCCCTTTGTCTATCGGTATGTTACTTGCCCGAGATTCGATCGTCGGTATCCCGATACCTCGTTCAATCTAGTTACCGGCAAGTCTCTTTACTCATTCCGCAGCGCATGATCCCGTGGATAACTCCTTAGTCACATTGAGCTCATTATGATGATGCATTACCGAGTGGGCCCAGAGATACCTCTCCGTCATACGGAGTGACAAATGCCAGTCTCGATTCGTGCCAACCCAACAGACACTTTCATAGATACCTGTAGTGCACCTTTATAGCCACCCAGTTACGTTGTGACATTTGATACACCCAAAGCACTCCTACGGTATCCGAGAGTTGTACAATCTCATGGTCTAAGGAAATGATACTTGACATTAGAAAAGCTCTAGCAAATGAACAACACGATCTTATGCTATACTTAGGATTGGGTTTTGTCCATCACATCATTCTGCTAATGATGTGATCCCGTTATCAACGACATCCAATGTCCATGGTCAGGAAACAATAATCATCTATTGATCAACGAGCTAGTCAACTAGAGGCTTACTAGGGACATGTTGCGGTCTATGTATTCACACATGTATTACGGTTTCCGGTTAATCTCTCCCTAATCTCTCCCTAATAATAAAGCACGGATTGGTTCTCCGGGTTCACCGTCATAATGCGCTTCTTTCCGTGATTTTACGCTTTCAATTTTAATTTTAAAATATATTCAAGGTGGTACTAATTCAGATGGCCAACCACGTCATGTGCATCCAATTGATCGCACCCGCTCTCTTCCCCGCTAGACTCCCTGGGTCGCTAGACTCCCTGGGCCAGATCAAGGGCTAATGGGCCTGTTGAGCATAAAACAAATAGATGGCTACCAGAAACAAACACGGACACTCCTCCTAAAAAGTACATATACAAATCGAAACAGAGCTGCCTCGATCGATAGAATCAGATCGGTCGTGGAATTCAGGGGGCTTCGATCTAAACACGCGTCGCTGGATCCAGAGAGAGGGGGGGGGGTTGACGGGGAGAGAGCAATCAGGCGACGGCGGTGGCGGCGGCTTGGAGCACAGTCGAGCAACGACAGCGGTTCCAGAGAAGGGATTCCCCTTTTTCGTCCCGTCAGAAAAAGAACACAGCCTGTTGGGGGTTGGACACCGCCGCCACCCCCTCGATCTCCGTCCACCGGAGCGGCTGCGCTCCTCCGGCCGGTCGAGCGGAACAGTCTTTGCCCCGGACTCCTCCCCGTACCCGTTGCCGAACCGCGGACGATCCCCCGTCTCCAATTTCTCCGAAATTGCGGTCGGCCGCGGCAAGCAGGGGCGGTTCCTCAAGGTCGCCGACATGATGGGCTTCGTGGGGTCCGTCACGGATGTTGACGACAGAGCGGAGCTCCGCCGAGGGCAGATGCGATACATGTGCCATTCCTATCTGGTTTACTGCCTACCTCTTCCCCTGCTCCCCTGTCCCCTCCGTGCTCTAGGCAAGATCGAGCGCCGCCAGCGTCCGCCGCGAGCGCGAGCAACGTCGCCCACCTGCGCCACCCTTGCCACTGCCGTCCTTCAGGTCTGGCGTGTCCATGCCTTTAAGCTCCTGCTCTGCCCCGAGCTGGCGACCTTCGAGCGGCACGGGAGCAACTCCTTGGTGAGCAGCGGCAGCTGCAGTAGGATATCTAAATCCGCCGTGCCCCTGTCTGGTACTCCTTTTGTCCGGAAATACTTGTCATTGAAATGGATGTATCTAGATATATTTTAGTTCTAGATACATTCATTTTCATTCATTTTGATGACAAGTAATTTCGAACAGAGGGAGTAAGTCCTTCTGATCGAAGTCTCACTGCAGAAGGTCTGCAGCACTACCGCGTACAAAATTGAGGTTTAATCTTCATTAGCCCATCCAGCCGTCTTCATTCGCAGCTAACGTCCGGATGCTCACGGTCGATTGGCTTGGTGATTACTTGGAACGCCAACTGAACTCATGGTGATTACTAGCTAGCTTCAAGAATAACCTGACGGATGGATAACCAACCCTGAATAGTATAAATACCGCCATATTATTTTCCAAAAAAACTAAGAAGTATGAGCGTGTGAAACCAACCAAAGCTCAAGTCACATGAGTACAATTTGTCCTGTAATTCATATAATTTTGCTTGGATTAAATATTACAATTTTTTAAATATGAGTAAAGGACCTATGGCTGAAGATACAGGAAAGTTTATCGACTCTATGTTTTTCTAGAAAGTAAATGACAGACGCCATCTCCTTTTCAACCCGAATGCTTTATGGTGGAATAAGGGAACTAAACTTAAGTAAAATCTAACATATTTCTAATGGTTTGAAAAAAACTAAAAGAAGACATGTTGATGTCCTGTATTTTGACCATGTATAGGTTTATTCTAGAGCCGTAGCAACGCACGGGCATATTTCTCTTTTTCAAATAATAAAGCATGGATTGACTCCGTCGCATTCACCGTCACAATATGCTTCTTTCCGTAAATTTACGCCCTGAATAACCTGACGGATGGATAACCAACCCTGAATAGTATAAATACCGCCATCTTATTTTACAAGAAAACTAAGAAGTATAAGCGTGTGAAACCAACCAAAGCTCAAGTCACATGAGTACAATTCGTCGGTTTTATTACCCCGTTGCAACGCACGGGCTTTTTTGCTAGTAATAATAAAGCACGAATTGAGTCTTCGGATTCACCGTCGCTTCCTTCTTCCCATGAGTTTACGCTTTCAGTTTAAACAGTTTTTTACATTAGCCATCGTCCGCCGCGGCCTACCCGGTCCAACACAATCAACCCGAGCAGGACTCTTTGTATTGAAAGCAACTCGAACAGTCCCTCAAAAAAAGCAACTCGAACAGGACTCTAAGCCACGTGATCAAATAGAGGCAAAAATCTGGCGGAGCATAAACAACGTTTCTGGGGTATTTTTTCTAAAAAGAATGTTTCGTGGGTACATCCAAAAAACATTAGTCGGACTACCCACCAGCTCGTCCATCCCCATGCCCCGATACCTTTTTTTCGCCCAAGCAAATTGACGGTCACCGCCGCCGCACCTCTCGCCGCTGGCCACTGCCGTTGACGCCAACCTCCCCCAAGTCTCTGATGTCTCCACCGATAGCGCCGCTTCCGACCAATCCTACGAGGCCAGAGCGCCACCTCCGGGCTTCTCCCATCCCTGATCTGGAGAACCAACCTCTTCTCCTCCCTCCACCCCGATCTGGCAGCAACACCGGGAGATCGGCGCGGCGCGGCGCTGGCGAGGGGAGGCCCTGCAGATGAGACGATGGTGGAGGTAAGTAAAGTCGATGGAGCTTGGGCGCGGGGTGGCCAAGGATGCCGTCGCTTGTGCTCCAATCCACTTGCCATCTGTAGCTCGTACTAGAATTGGTTCCGTGCGCCAAAAAATCCCGTTGCAAAAAGGAGATCCGCATGCGATGCTGGACATGTTGTGCTACTCCATTTGATCCAAGCTACTTCAGCCGTGATTGATTTTGGTGGCGGACTGGGAGGAGACAAACAAGGATGGCAAAAACATTAAGATGAAATAGGAAAAACAAAGTTGTTAGGAAAAGAGAAGCGCAACAAACAAAAACATTGATCTTGGACCAGCTGAGTGATCAAGGTAGTGTGATTTACAGTTGATAATTCTTTTACCCAAAGCACCGACATGATCGAGACACTGGTTGTCCTGGTTGCCATATAACATGTGCATTATAGTTAGTCCAGTTGGGCTACACGGCTGTTTGAGGAAAACCATAAGCAATTGAGTTCTTTATCAGTAGTCATGCAGAATTAGTGTGAAATATACAGTTTATTTTTCAAGATTATTTTGCAGTTGTACCATCAATTATTTGTTAATGTGCTTTTTCCAGTGGAAACAGTCGTTCGAAACGAGCAGTATACGATTGCTGCAACCCAATTATCTTAGATTCTACCTTTGTCTAATGTTCTTAACCTTTATATGCTTCTTAGATACTACCTTTGTTTGATGTTCCTAACCTTTATATGCTTCAGTACAGAGAAATCTTTGGAACTTGACAAGCCAAGGTATGATAAGAGCAGATTATTACTTCGTTCTCATCCAGCATCCTCTTTACATATCAATATTCGAGCGGTAGTTATTCCATCATGTTACATTACTATTGCATTCATATTTTTATGACTAGCCAGCCCTTTCTATAGTTTTCTCAAAAAAAATATTCATGCGTTTTTATAGTAGTAAATTTTTTTGGGCGATGCAATGTAAGTTATGTTATTTCTATGCCTAAGTGCTATTACCAGCAATTGATTTTTCTGGCAAGGGAATGTTGAGATGATAGCTTGAGCCTCTGTGCCACATTTTGAAAACTCTAGACTTATCTTTTACTAATTTTAAAATTGGTAAACTACACATCGACCCCTAGATACCTATCAAACTGTATCTGTTGATTCATTTAGCTGTATTATTGTTTGGTTCGTGGAAACTGTCATTTTCTCCATCCGTAGACTTCGTAATTGGGCCTTTGTTAAAAGACGGCGTAAGGGCGAGTTGTGGGGATATTCACCGCAATATCTGCAAGCAGGAAACTACTTTGCTCACCTACCCTTGAACTGGAACTACTAATTAGAAAATATGCATTTCATGTGTCATTTTGCCATTGAGCTAAATTATGTTATTTTCATTCGCCTCCCCTCTTCGAGCCGTCGCTGTATTGGGCCTCACATGGCTTCAAGGCCTGTTTAGGCATCTGTTGTAGAAGAAAATGCTTCTGTTTTTTTGTCGGTCGTCGGCATCGGGTTAGTCAGTTGTCCAATTTGTAATATCGCCCGTGGATGTTGAAGAATACTCGACCACCCGTGTTGACTTTCAACTCTCATTAATAAAGATGAAGCCCCGCGAGATCGTTCATGAGGCGAGACAAACCCGCTGACATCCCCACCCCCACGTCCTACACGCTTGCAGCCCACCGCCTTGGCTGCTAGCCACAAGTTGGGCATGCAGCCGTGCACTAGGGGAGCGCCCGCGTAGGAGACAACGATGCCGCCGCTGACATGGCCAATGTGGATGTGCCCCGAGTAGGTCCAAGGCTAGCGAGGTAGTGCTCAGAGCCAACACCTGCTCGAGCCCCCTGATGCGGACTACCTTGACAGAGCACATGGTTGGCTTGTCGTCGATGCATCGTGACCCGGTGAACTCTTGAATCCCACACTAGGAATCCATCAGTGGCTAATGTTCCATGGAAGGTAAAAATCCATCTTTGGCGTATTTTGTTTTCAGAGTATTGATGTTGGGGATGAGCCTAAGAGGAGAAAGATTAATGATATGGTAAGTTGTCCTTACTGCTTCAGGGGGGAGCTTTTATCACTGCTTTTTGGGGTTGTATTTATGTCAGAGGCATGAAGGGAGCTATAACTAATTTGTGATTCTCGTGGCCACTTTTTCTCTAAAAAGGGCAGGTTGCCATGTGATCTAAAATTGTGAATCAGAAATGTTTTCATCAATGCCCATCCCAATTGCTAACAATTCTGTTAGCACACTCAGGTTTGTGCTTTTTTGTGGTGATTTACTAAACATATTTTGTCTTATGATCCCCTTTGACATACACTTGTGCCCTCCCCATTATTTCCACTCTGCAAAATAGTAGGTAAGGAACTACAGAAAGTGGATTGTTGAGTTTTGTCAAGCATAATGGCACACCTAATTTTGGCAGATCACCTGGCTTTGAGATTTTCGCATTACTATATGAGGTTCCCATAAGCTCTTGTATTGCCACAATAGCTTCTTTTAATGCACCAGGAAATTGTATTTTTTTGTCTCAGGTAGAAAGTTCCTTTCTCACCAGTTTTTCCAGACTGAGAACAAGAGATAGAGGGCTGACCGGGGGCGATGACAGCTGGTGTCGTGGCCAAGTGTTGACAAGGCAACTGACGATCATTGCCGAGCACTGGGGAGGTTGCCGGTGCCATGGTCGAGTGCTTGGGGGATGGCCATGGTGGACGAGGGAGAGCAACCAGTACGGGGAGAGACATAGAGATGTGATTCTTTCGTTACGTCCATGGCAAGGTTCCATGAGATGGCACCAAATTTTTGGGAGGATATATACACTGATTGTGGCTGAGAAGAAGATTACTGCTCCTGCGATTTTGTATGTTGCGTGAGAGAGGAGAAATGGGGCAATTTGTTTGATATGATTTATGAGCGGATGCTTTACTTTTGTACAGGGATACGCTTCATGTCCGGCTGATATATGGTGTTCTATGCTCTACTGTGTGCTCTGCTTGTGGAAATTTGTACATGGCAATACATACATCGAAATTGAGATTTGGAGCAATTTGGTTGGATGCCATTATTTGTGTGATGATGTCATTATTGTACAGAGGGACGGGACAGTGAGGGAGATGGATAGAAATTGCTAGCTGTTTTAATTATTTGTTTTCGAAGCTTATTATTTATTAGTTGTTGTTGCAAATTGTTGTGATTGAAAGTCAACCATACTTCTGATTATTCCAAAGCAATGTCAGATTTGAACTAGACTGGACTACAACATGTTGATGTAGATGAGTCTGAACATGATTAACATGATTGTGCATTCTTTAGTGACTAAAACAGGTTGGTGAGGTATTTTTACCCCCGTTGCAACGTACGGGCATTTGTGCTAGTATAATTATAACATGAACAATAGACAATTATCATGAACAAGAAAATATAATAATAACCATTTTATTATTGCCTCTAGGGCATATTTCCAACAGCCCTGACCAAGGTGTTCACCAAGATGGTGTTCTGGAACCCCAGTGGTGACTTCGCCGACGCGCCGGAGAGCTTGCCGGAGGGTACGAACCTCACGGTGCTCGAAGAGCGTATCGAGCCCATCATCAGCTGCGTCGACGGAGTCGAGGGGGTGGAGGGCCAGCGCCGGGACTAGGCACCCCGTTTCTCATCGCCGCTGCGAGTTCATGACCAAGACAATTTTATCTTAAGTTAGAACCGCAACAACTATTGATGTAACATAACCCTGTAGTACTTTGAAATGAAGCATGCTATCTTCGTGTTCGATCTTTTCTTGTATGTACACACCCATAGCCTAGTTGGATAGGTTTGCCGGCACGTAAACCCATGCTATGGCGCTTTGAAGGACGGATCCTTAGCAGCCAGCTGGGGGACGCTTGCTGCCGGGCAGGCCACCCTCCCGTTCTCAGCGCAGCCGCTTGAACTGTTGAGCGGACTCGAAACAGAACGAGGGTGTTTCCAATAGCGGAAGGGTTCCATCGCGTACATGTTTTTCATACAAGGGGCAAGATTTTTCGAGGAGAATAACCTTATATTAAAAAGGAAATGCTCAAGGTTTTGCGTGACTTAGCTTTTCCGTTGCCACGCGGATGGATGTTGCGGCTGCGGACAACATCGCCTCGCCTGGCTGACGGTGCCGGAGTGTGGCTGATCGACGTTGCCTTCTTCTCTCGAGCCATCGCGATAAAGGATTCGATGAGTTGACTTCAAAACCGGATTTCATAGTTTGCGCCCCCTACCTGGCACGCCAAAGATGTCGGGGTTCTGGAACGACACCTACGGGATCACAGGGAATCCCTTCTACGGTTGACAGGGCGCAGGGCTGTGGAAAGAGCGGGTTTAGAAGATCAACGTGTGTGTGTGTGTGGGGGGGGGGGGATTTTATCCAGGTTCGGGCCACAAACGATGTGTAATACCCTAGTCCTGCTTTGGTATATATTTGATGTTCCTGTGTTCTTGAACTAGCTGCGGTGCATGCCTAGCCCGAAAAGTCCCAATCCTTCCCCAATACGCCTTGGGCCTCCTTTAATATGTCAAAGGGACTGCCACAGCGGCACACAAGAGGTGGAAAGTGTCTACAATGTACAAGTCTATCATTGACATCATGGGACAAAACACATTTAATGCGTTGCCGACGTGTCTTCTTGCTTTATCGGGGACAACAAGGAAGCTCGTCTCGTCTGTCGCCGCCTGACCTCGCTTCGACACGCGTCCAAGCTGACGAGGCATGCAGCACCACGCTGGCTGGCTGGCTGCTATGCTGGTGCGGCGACAGGGTCTTCACAAAGATCTGCATGCCACCACGCAGGTGCTTGCATGGTTGGCCTAGAAGCTTCATGCTGCCACGTAGGTGCGTGCCTAGTTGGCAGGCTGGTTGCTGCATCGGAACGGCCATGGGGCAGTGAAACCTGGGTAAGTGCGGGCCTGGTTGTGACCCTGCAAATGTCCCCGGCAAGGATCTTGCCCGGGTCTTGTGGGCATCCCCGGCAAGGGTCTTGCCTGGGGGCCTTCGTCCTTTGGTTCTCACCTAGTCTTGCAGGCCTTTGGTTTCCACAAATATCTACATGCCACCATGCAGGCGCTCCCGAGCCTCGGTCTTGACGTTGTCGACAGTGTCATGACCCTCAGGTTCAAGGGTGGCGGTCTTGCTGGTGTTGTGTAAGTTGCCCCGACAAGGCTCTTGTCGGGGCAGAGTAGGTCGTCTGCAACAAGGCTCTTGCCGGAAACCCAACTTGCCCCTTCACTCTTCGCGCCTCTGGTTTCAACGCTGCTCTGGTAGTCTTGTTCCTTGCTTCCTCTGCCCCGCCAAGTATGGTCGCAGGTGTGGCTACAACTGCCCGTGCACAAGTAGAGGGGGTCCAGAAGGCCCCTACTTTTGTACACCGACAGCCAAAATCTAGATCGATGGGGACAGTACACACGCCGGTCGCCGGAATTTACAAGTACTGTAGTTTGAATTACACATGATTTCCGCAGCAAAATCCGTGTGTGAACATAATAACCAAAATCCGTGTGTGAACATAATAGCTGACGGTTTCCAATGCAGAACCGTGTCTGATTAATGATCCCCGCCACTCACCTACCAAACCTCGAGCCGCGAGATAGAGTGCCAATCATGTGGGGGCCGGTTGTCTTGCCAGATCTTTTCATTTTCTTTTTTGAACACTAGATTTTTACATCGTCTGATGATTTTTTTAACTCGCACACAAGTACGCAAAAATATGATTTTTCCAACGATTATGGTTAGGCGTTGCATGTAGATGTAGTTCAAATTTGAATCACGGTCATTAAATGGTTAGAATATCACTTTATCGTCTTTAAAAGGTCAAATGACCCCTGAAATTTTCTAAATTTTCACATGACAGTTGTATTAGTGCACGTTAAACATAGAAAAAAATTTTGAAGACGTAAGAGGAAGCTATCTCCCGTTCGTCATCAAACATGCATTGTTCCCTCTCGGAACCACGAACCTTCTAGTGAGTTGTTCTGGTTTGTGAGGGGTGTGTGTCTAAACGTTCGTCAAACACGGCAATTTTTTTTACCACATCATCTTGGTGGCATGACATTAAATCAACCAAGGTTTCATGTTTTTCTGATCATTTTTTTAATTTTTTGGAATTAAAATGCCATGTCACTCTATGCATATGTATGCATGTGTCCATGTCGTGAGACCAGTATGTTTGAAATTCCTTCTAATTTACTGCACATGGAATTAACTTGCACACAAGTACACATATATGATTTTTCAAACCGTTTTGGTTTGGCATTGCATGTAGATGTAGTTCAAATTTGAATTACGGTCATTAAATGGCTAGAAATTCACTTAAATGTTTTTAAAAGGTCAAATGACCCCTAGAATTTTCAAAAATTTCACATTACAATTATAGTAGTGCACGTTAGATATAGAAAAAAATTGAAGGCCGTAAGAGGGAGCTATCTCCCGTTCGTCATCAAACATGCATTGTTCCCTCTCAGAAGCACGAGCCTTCTAGTGAGTTGCTCCGGTTTGTGAGGGGTGTGTGTCCAAACTTTCGTCAAACATGCCAAATTTTTTTCCACATCATCTTGGTGGCATGACATTACATCAACCAAGGTTTCATGTTTTTCTGATCATTTTTTAATTTTTTGGAATTAAAATGCCATGTCACTTCATGCTTAATTGTGTCATAGCCGTTAGACCAATGTGTTTGAAAATTCCTTCCAATTTGCTGCACATGGAATTAAATCGCACACAAGTACACAAAATATGAGTTTTCAAACTGTTATGGTCAGCTGTTGTATGTACATGTAGTTCAAATTTCAATTACGGTCATTAAATGGCTAGAAAATCACTTAAATGTCTTTAAAGGTCAAATGACCCCTGAATTTTTTTCCAAATTTTGACATGACAGTTGTATTAGTACTACAAAATTTCTCGTATATTTAAAACACCATCCGTTGCCACTGTACTCCAAATTCGTCTTTCACAGCTAATAAAAAATATCTACAATGTCACACACAGTTGTTTTCTAGGAACCGTTTGCGATGAAAATATCTCGGTCTATTTAAGTCTCCCTCCTTAAGCTTAGCCGGCTCGTCTGCTCCAATGCCGGCAACCCCCGAATCCACGAATCCCAACCCCCATTCCCGCACCCCTTCTTGCAAAGATGACGCCATGGAAACGCTTCGCGAAGGCTCATACGATGGCCGCGTCCCCCAGAGCGCCGCCGCCTGCGCTGAGAGCGCAACCGCCTGCGCCGAGAGCGCCGTCGCCTACGCCGGGAGTGCCGCCGCATCCGCATTGAGCACGGCCACTTCCGCCAAGAGGACGTCTGCGGCAGTCGAGACGGTTGCAGCTGCTGCTGTGACAGCGGCTGCAAACACCGAGAGTGCTCAAGTTGCTGTCCGTGCCGCCGATGTCGCCCTGGCCCGGGTCGAGGCTATCCATGCCAAGATCGAGGATGCACACGCCAAGATATTCCAGGCCACCTCGGACTCCGGCATGCAACCCACATCTGAAAAGGCGGTGGTGGTCATGGAGCACCTGCTTCCTCAAGAGGTCGCCGAGCGGGATCTGGAGATGCAGGAGGCGGCAGAGATCGAGGAGCTCCGGGAGGAGGAGTTGCGTGTGGCCGTGGTCGAGGTTGAGAAGAGTCTGTCCTTCAAGGAATCGGCGGTGGAGTACCAACGTGAGCTCTGGCGCAACCACTACTACGAGTACTACAACCTAGAGGGCGGCGCCTAGGACGAGGATGCGGTCGACTTCAGTAGGGGGGACGCGGAGTCCACCAATGGCGACATGTCGCCAAGACAAGTCATCGACGTCTTATCTCACACCGGCGATGCATAGGCCGACGCGGCGTCCAATTTGTTAAAATTATGCGTACTTAGGCTTTATTTTTAATGTTGGTCTTTTGTTAGAGCAATGTTTAAGTCAATTGGCTCTGCTTAATTACTAAAATTGCTCGATTAGCAAGCGGTGTTAAAATTAGTGTGATGTGTCTGCTGTACGCTCTTTTGTGTGCCCAAATTAGCAAGCGGTGTTAAATTATGCAATGACGTACCCGGGGAAATTTCCACCAAAATTTGAATTATCAAACTCATCCCATGCGCGTAAAGCAGAAGAATCGTTTGCGATGCACACAATCGTTCAAAGTGAGAGGTCCGGTGGCACCGCGCACAAAGTTTCCCTCCACATTTCCAAAATTTTGGCCTACCGCCAAAATATCTACCCCCGCCCCCTTCCCCACCCCCTTTTCTCCCCAACCACAAGTTACATTTCCCATGTTTCCTCCTTCCTTCCTAAGCTATAGCCGCTTCCTTGCTCTCTCCGTCTCGCATCCTACCATCGGGGTCGCCATGGTCTTCTGCAAAGACCTCTCCAGCGGTTCCTCCTCCGGCGATGACTCCTTCACCACCCTGGTATGCCTCTCTTCTCTCTCTCAGGCTATGACTTGGAATGAATGATTTTTACCGGGCGGTCGATTTGAGTCATTTCTTCCTCTTGTAGCTCTCTAGGACCATTAGTGGCAACGAAGGGAGCGAGGTGGCTGAAGATCTATCTGCTCGTTGTCACCATCAATCTCCATGCGTGAAGCTAGTTGCGTTTGATTCTGTGGATAGTGGGAGGAAGTTTCTGGCATGTGCAGAGAAGGTTAGACCCTCTTTCATTGTTACAAATCATTTGTTAGATGTGATTCAGACACTGTCACGGTCCCAACCCATTCATACCACACCTTCAACCAAACGCATCCTAAGACAGTGTCACAGTTTGTACCTAGTATCTTAAATTGTTGCCATCTCATCAGCAGTGCCATTAGAAAATTATTTGGCACCGTTTCAGCAGTTTGTGCAGCCAGCTTTGGTCCACACATCCGAGCACCCAAGCAGTAAAATACTAAATCTTTATGGCATGAAGGAACTAGGCATCAGAGCAACTACGTGCTCCGGAGTCTGGGTCCCTGTTGTTTTTTCCGCTGCATCGGCTCGCCAGTGTAGGGCACCGGTGCGAGATGTAGCAACAATTGTCTTTACCCCAGTTTTGGCATACATAGAGGACGACCTTAGTGCTATTAGTTCTATGTTACTAAAATTGTGCATGTACACACCTGTTAGTATCAATTTGCTGTCATCCAAACACTGTCGCTATGCTATTGCAGTTATATTTACCTTCCTCATAAAATGTTCAATTTGTTATTTATTGTACATGAGTAAGAACTTGTAGCGTCGTTGTAGTTAATTATAGCTTCTGATGTTCCAGAATTTGGGTGTTGTCTCAATACCAATTATTTCATTTGCACATTGATCTTTTTGAAAAGATATATCATAATTAACATGTTTCTTTAGTTTTTCAAAATAAGCATTGGTGATTTTCTATGTTGCTATAAACCCATTTCCCCTACAATTTTTACTGATCTAGTTTTAAATATTAGAGGATGAACGAAAGTGTTCTTACTTGGAGTGGGTTGATCAATAGTGGCCACAGTCTTTGAAGATGTGCCCAGCGAAGCTCTGGAGCATGTATGCGGAAGAGAACAAACGTAGGCTTAGAGAAACTGTTGTCAACGCTGAAGAATATTTGAAGATGCGCGATAAAAGGTTGAAGGTGGAGAATGAGCTCAGATTTTTAAAATCAGACTTTGCTAAGATGGTGTTGGCGAAGGAGGAGGCACTTTGCCAGTTGGCTCGCGCAAAACAGATTCTTACTGAACTGAAAGCAGAGGTGGATAAGACGAGCCTGGATGATCTTGATTAGGGAAATGAATATATTGTTCTTATGAAGTTGAACTAGATATATGTTGTACCATGTTGTTTTCATGTAGCTACCGTACTGTGATGTTATAATATATTTATGTGCCTGATATGAAATTGGCAAACAGCTGTTCGATATGAAATGTGAATTTATGTAATACTGGAATTATTAATTGTGAACTAATAAACCTGCTAAATGTGTCATGGAACTTTGCAAACGGTTCTAGCAGTAAAAGCGCTTGTGATGGATAGCCCAATGCTACATAGTTTTCTTCATCAAATCGTGTGTGATATAGCTGATAAAAGCAAACAGTTAACCAAGGCAGACCATGTGTGATAGTTACTCCTTTCACACACGAGCCTAGAAATAAAGCTGTGTGGGATGTACGTATGAACGGAAACGTTTTCCCTGGATTGACTGTGTGGGATGTACATAAGAACGGAAACATATTCCTTGGATTGACTGTGTGTGATATACATACGAACGAATATATTTTTCTGGGATTCACCGTGTGGGATGTACATACCTACGGAATTGATTTTCTCGGATTACCGTGTGGGATGTACATACCTACGTAAATGAATGGGTTTCGATGCCTCACCCGATCGCACACGGCCCCAGCCTGTGTCCTAGGAGGGCCTATCCCCGATGATTTCTGGGTCGTGTGGGAAGGACCCCCCTATCGCCCACACTCACTTGGCGACGGTTCCAAATGCTGTCGCGGAAAGGGGTTAAAAACCGTTTGTTTAGGACCGACGCGCACCAGTGGTAGTTCACCGATGATTACCTCTCAAACCACCTGCATGGTCAAGAGTGCAAGGAATGTATTCATTCAACACCCACGATACAATATTGAAGTCTTGCTAAAGAGGACGAAGGTTGGGCGGGCAATTATCCATAGCCACTGGCCTAAAGTTGCAAGGACATTCAACATCACTGAAGGCTCAATATTTGCCTTCCAGTTCTGCAGTTTCCCAAATGAGATTCATCTGTCTATTTACCATGTATGATGCTACTTTCCAAAGGTTTTTGATGCTGCATGTGAAACTTGGTGCTGTTGTGTAATGGCGTAACTGAGTGCTGAATCTATCTGATGTAATTCGATTATTAAATCCTGGTTGCTATTATACGAATATGAAATATCTAGGATGTTTTATAAGAAATATCAATTTGATTAGTACATGGATTATCAATAATAGGCTAATTACCCTGCTTATTGGGGTTTTCTATTGCAGACGGTTACTCAGACAGCACCGTGGGTGATGAACTCAAACAACTAGCACAGTTTCTAGAAAGTAGGCATGTTCGATCAACTAACAATCACACACAGCTTCCGGCAGCGAACTTTTTGCGTTAGGCCACCTTTCACAAACATTTCCACACCAAGAACTGTGTGTGATACACATACCTATGGAAATGTTTTTCTAGGATTCACCGTGTGGGATGTACATACCTACGGAAATGATTGGGTTTCGATGCCTTGCCCGATCACACACGATCTCATTTGGTGTCCCAGGAGGGCCTATCCCCGACGGTTTCTGGGTCATGTGGGAAGGACCCCCCTATCGCCCACACTCACTTGGCGACGGTTCCAAATGATGTCGCGGAAAGGGGTTAAAAACCGTGTGTATAGCACGTCTTTGTACCAGTGCTTGTTCAATTCTTTTTGGGTGTCCCTCAGGATAAAGTGGTTCCTGAGTCATTTTACCTCTTCAAGTTGCAACTCAACTGCAAAGTCATGCATATTATTATTCATTTCATCAAGCAATTCTCTTTGAGATTTAGCAACTTCTTCTAATTGAGTTTTGTTGGGGAACGCAATATTTTAAAAAATTTCCAAGGATCATGCAAGATCTATCTAGGAGATGCATAGAAACGAGAGGGGAGAGTGTAACGCCCATGATGCGGCTATATCTCCCACGTGTCGAGACATGACTTAGAGGCATAACCGCATGGTGGTTTTGTCGCAAGAGGGGTAATATTCACACAATCCCATGTACTGAATAAGAAAGGGATAAAGAGTTGGCTTACACTCCCCACGTCACACAATACATAAATAATTCATACATCATCCAAATACACTCATAGACCGACTATGGTCAAATCCGAATAAAAGGAAGATAAACCCCAAATGCTAGATCCCCGATCATCCCAACTGGGCTCCACTACTGATCATCAGGAAACAAAACATAATAACGACCCAGATCCTCATCGAACTCCCACTTGAGTTTGGTAGCATCACCTGCACTGGTATCGTCGGCACCTGCAACTGTTTGGAAGTATCCATGAGTCACGAGGAAGTATACAAGTAAGTGTGATGTGTCTGCTGTACGCTCTTTTGTGTGCCCAAATTAGCAAGCGGTGTTAAATTATGCAATGATGTACCCGGGGAAATTTCCACCAAAATTTGAATTATCAAACTCATCCCATGTGCGTAAAGCAGAAGAATCGTTTGCGATGCACACAATCGTTCAAAGTGAGAGGTCCGGTGGCACCGCGCACAAAGTTTCCCTCCACATTTACAAAATTTTGGCCTACCGCCAAAATATCTACCCCCGCCCCCTTCCCCACCCCCTTTTCTCCCCAACCACAAGTCACATTTCCCATGTTTCCTCCTTCCTTCCTAAGCTATAGCCGCTTCCTTGCTCTCTCCGTCTCGCATCCTACCATCGGGGTCGCCATGGTCTTCTGCAAAGACCTCTCCAGCGGTTCCTCCTCCGGCGATGACTCCTTCACCACCCAGGTATGCCTCTCTTCTCTCTCTTAGGCTATGACTTGGAATGAATGATTTTTACCGAGCGGTCGATTTGAGTCATTTCTTCCTCTCGTAGCTCTCTAGGACCATTAGTGGCAACGAATGGAGCGAGGTGGCTGAAGATCTATCTGCTCGTTGTCACCATCAATCTCCATGCGTGAAGCTAGTTGCGTTTGATTCTGTGGATAGTGGGAGGAAGTTTCTGGCATGTGCAGAGAAGGTTAGACCCTCTTTCATTGTTACAAATCATTTGTGAGATGTGATTCAGACACTGTCATGGTCCTAACCCATTCATACCACACCTTCAATCAAACGCATCCTAAGACAGTGTCACAGTTTGTACCTAGTATCTTAAATTGTTGCCATCTCATCAGCAGTGCCATTAGAAAATTATTTGGCACCGTTTCAGCAGTTTGTGCAGCCAGCTTTGGTCCACACATCCGAGCACCCAAGCAGTAAAATACTAAATCTTTATGGCATGAAGGAACTAGGCATCAGAGCAACTACGTGCTCCGGAGTCCAGGTCCCTGTTGTTTTTTCCGCTGCATCGGCTCGCCAGTGTAGGGCACCGGTGCGAGATGTAGCAACAGTTGTCTTTACCCCAGTTTTGGCATACATAGAGGACGACCTTAGTGCTATTAGTTCTATGTTACTAAAATTGTGCATGTACACACCTGTTAGTATCAATTTGCTGTCATCCAAACACTGTCGCTATGCTATTGCAGTTATATTTACCTTCCTCATAAAATGTTCAATTTGTTATTTATTGTACATGAGTAAGAACTTGTAGCGTCGTTGTAGTTAATTATAGCTTCTGATGTTCCAGAATTTGGGTGTTGTCTCAATACCAATTATTTCATTTGCACATTGATCTTTTTTAAAAGATATATCATAATTAACATGTTTCTTTAGTTTTTCAAAATAAGCATTGGTGATTTTCTATGTTGCTATAAACCCATTTCCCCTACAATTTTTACTGATCTAGTTTTAAATATTAGAGGATGAACGAAAGTGTTCTTACTTGGAGTGGGTTGATCAATAGTGGCCACAGTCTTTGAAGATGTGCCCAGCGAAGCTCTGGAGCATGTATGCGGAAGAGAACAAACGTAGGCTTAGAGAAACTGTTGTCAACGCTGAAGAATATTTGAAGATGCGCGATAAAAGGTTGAAGGTGGAGAATGAGCTCAGATTTTTAAAATCAGACTTTGCTAAGATGGTGTTGGCGAAGGAGGAGGCACTTTGCCAGTTGGCTCGTGCAAAACAGATTCTTACTGAACTGAAAGCAGAGGTGGATAAGACGAGCCTGGATGATCTTGATTACTTACTGTACCTAGTATCTTAAAGAGCGTACAGCAGACACATCATAAGAACAATATATTCATTTCCCTAATCAAAATCATCCAGGCTCGTCTTATCCACCTCTGCTTTGAGTTCAGTAAGAATCTGTTTTGCACGAGCCAACTGGCAAAGTGCCTCCTCCTTCGCCAACACCATCTTAGCAAAGTCTGATTTTAAAAATCTGAGCTCATTCTCCACCTTCAACCTTTTATCACGCATCTTCAAATATTCTTCAGTGTTGACAAGAGTTTCTCTAAGCTTACGTTTGTTCTCTTCCGCATACATGCTCCAGAGCTTCGCTGGGCACATCTTCAAAGACTGTGGCCACTATTGATCAACCCACTCCAAGTAAGAACACTTTCGTTCATCCTCTAATATTTAAAACTAGATCAGTAAAAATTGTAGGGGAAATGGGTTTATAGCAACATAGAAAATCACCAATACTTATTTTGAAAAACTAAAGAAACATGTTAATTATGATATATCTTTTCAAAAAGATCAATGTGCAAATGAAATAATTGGTATTGAGACAACACCCAAATTCTGGAACATCAGAAGCTATAATTAACTACAACGACGCTACAAGTTCTTACTCATGTACAATAAATAACAAATTGAACATTTTATGAGGAAGGTAAATATAACTGCAATAGCATAGCGACAGTGTTTGGATGACAGCAAATTGATGCTAACAGGTGTGTACATGCACAATTTTAGTAACATAGAACTAATAACACTAAGGTCGTCCTCTATGTATGCCAAAACTCGGGTAAAGACAACTGTTGCTACATCTCGCACCGGTGCCCTACACTGGCGAGCCGATGCAGCAGAAAAAACAACAGGGATCCGGACTCCGGAGCACGTAGTTGCTCTGATGCCTAGTTCCTTCATGCCATAAAGATTTAGTATTTTACTTCTTGGGTGCTCGGATGTGTGGACCAAAGCTGGCTGCACAAACTGCTGAAACGGTGCCAAATAATTTTCTAGGCACTGCTGATGAGATGGCAACAATTTAAGCTACTAGGTACAAACTGTGACACTGTCTTAGGATGCGTTTGGTTGAAGGTGTGGTATGAATGGGTTGGGACCGTGACAGTGTCTGAATCACATCTAACAAATGATTTGTAACAATGAAAGAGGGTCTAACCTTCTCTGCACATGCCAGAAACTTCCTCCCACTATCCACAGAATCAAACGCAACTAGCTTCACGCATGGAGATTGATGGTGACAACGAGCAGATAGATCTTCAGCCACCTCGCTCCATTCGTTGCCACTAATGGTCCTAGAGAGCTACAAGAGGAAGAAATGACTCAAATCGACCGCCCGGTAAAAATCATTCATTCCAAGTCATAGCCTGAGAGAGAGAAGAGAGGCATACCTGGGTGGTGAAGGAGTCATCACCGGAGGAGGAACCGCTGGAGAGGTCTTTGCAGAAGACCATGGCGACCCCGATGGTAGGATGCGAGACGGAGAGAGCAAGGAAGCGGCTATAGCTTAGGAAGGAAGGAGGAAACATGGGAAATGTGACTTGTGGTTGGGGAGAAAAGGGGGTGGGGAAGGGGGCGGGGGTAGATATTTTGGCGGTAGGCCAAAATTTTGGAAATGTGGAGGGAAACTTTGTGCGCGGTGCCACCGGACCTCTCACTTTGAACGATTGTGTGCATCGCAAACGATTCTTCTGCTTTACGCGCATGGGATGAGTTTGATAATTCAAATTTTGGTGGAAATTTCCCCGGGTATGTCATTGCATAATTTAACACCGCTTGCTAATTTGGGCACACAAAAGAGCGTACAGCGGACTCAGCAATCTCACACCCGCAAGATCAAGACTATTTAAGCTTATGGGTAGGATAAGGTAATGAGGTGGAGCTGCAGCAAGCACTAAGCAAGTATGGTGGCTGACATAAGCAAATAAGAGTAAGATGAGAAGCTACGCAATAGTCGAAAAGCTATAAGTCATCAAGAAGTGATCCTGAAACTACTTACATTCAAGCATAACACAAGGCCGTGTTCACTTCCCGAACTCCGCCGAAAAGAGACCATCACGGCTACACACGCAGTTGATTCATTTTAATTAAGTCAAGTGTCAAGTTCTCTACGACCGGATATTAACAAATTCCCATCTGCCACATAACCATGGGCACGGCTCACGAAAGTTTATACCCTGCAGGGGTGTCCTAACTTAGCCCATCACAAGCTCTCACGGTCAACGAAGGATATTCCTTCTCCTGGAAAGACCCGATCAGTCTCGGAATCCTGGTTACAAGACATTTCGATAATGGTAAAATAAGACCAGCAAAGCTGCCCGATGTGCCGACAAATCCCGATAGGAGTCGCACGTATCTCGTTCTCAGGGCACATCGGATGGGATAATCTACGAGTAAAACCAGCCCTCAAGTTTCCCCGAGGTGGCCCCGCAGGTTGCCCGGTTCGGACCAACACTCAGAGGAGCACTGGCCCGGGGGGGTGTCGGATTTCGGGTTCTGGCAGACCCTTGAGGTTCGAACACTGGGGTGCGCGCGGAGATCTCTCCCCTACCGATCTACGTCCGATCCTCTCATGCGAACTAAGATGAAAATGATGAACAACACAAGAGACACGAGGTTTATACTGGTTCAGGCCACCGTTGTGGTGTAATACCCTACTCCAGTGTGTGGTGTGGTGGATTGCCTCTGGGGCTCATGATGGACAGTACAAGGGAAGAACAGCCTCGCGAGGGGTGTTCTTTAGCTGGTGCGATGAACTGCTAGGGTGAGTTCCGTCGCCTCTCTCTCTCTCTCTCTCTCTGCTAGGGTTCTACCAGATCTCTCCCCCGTCCCTCTACTCTGTGGTGCCTAGCTCTATTTATAGAAGCCCTAGGCCTCTCCCCAAATAACGAGCGGGAAGGGCGCCAACAATTGGCCATTTTGAAGGGGAACATCTAGTACAAGTTATCCTGACCAAAGGTGGTCTTCGGCTGCCAAAAGCACTGGTGGTGACGCCGTCTTGGGCTCCACGGTGACCTCCGTCCGGCCGTCAGGCTGGTCTTGGTCTCGTTGCACCGGAATGGTAACTTTTGCCTGATACCTTGGCCTGTGCTTGCCCCCTTTGCACCAAAGGGGAAAGAAGGACATTGCGCGGGCCGGCGCCCGCCTGGTCTCGATCGTCATGGCTTGCATCATGGGATCCTCGCGAGGTACCCTTGCATTGATCTCTCCGCCTCCTCACGAGCCTGCCTGATGAGGCCGCTCCTGAGGAAGCTTCCTGTCGTCTGCCCCGCGAGGCTTGGCCCCTCGCATGGGTCTTGAGCTTGGGCTGATGAAGATGGGCCGTGCTGGGCCCCCACTTGAGCCACGCCACAGGCCGCAGGTAGGCAAGTCTGGGGACCCCCGTTCCCAGAACGCCGACAGTAGCCCCCGGGCCCAAGGCGCGCGCGGGCTTGGCTTAGCAGAGAAGCAAAGGGGCAAGCATGAAGCGCCGTGGGCCCTAACAGCCTGCGGCCTTGGGTGCCGCGTGGCGGTTGATTGGACGTGGGCGTCTGCACTTCCCCACGACGCCTCGGCGACCGCACGACTTGACAAGTTCCTGCATGCAGAGATATGGGTCATGATTACCTCCGATCGTGGTGCTCGGCGGTTGGCCTTCCCCGGCTATAAGTACGGGGCCGTGTGAGCTTCCTCAGTTCACTCCTTTCTGCTACTCCCTTCTTCTTCTTGGCCACTCGCCGTTCTCATGGTTTCGAAGAGATTCTCAGCCGCAGAGAAGGGAAAGGCCCTCCAGGCGGGGCCCGACCCCCTCAGCCAAGCGCGGCCAGGGTCGTCCTCGCAAGCATCCTGCGGTCCCCGCAGCGGCTTCCCGCGGCCACGGGGGCGGTTCCCTACATGTTGGTGAGCGCTCGGCTGCCGAGGGGAGGCATGTCGTGACCGCGCGGCCCCCCAGGCCGCGCTTTCGCTCGGCGGAGGTGCTGCCGGAGTTCGTCGTGTGGTCGGCGGACCCGACCAGCTCCTGGCTCCAGCTCCCCCGCTTCTTCATAGGTGAGCTACCGGCCAGCGCCCAGTGTGGCTTCTGGCTCTAGGCGGATGGTTGCTGCAGCAGGGCCTTCTGGGCTTCGCTGGAGGTCTCCCCTTCCGGAAACGGGGCCCTTACTCGCGGTTGGCAAACGTTTGCCCGCGCGCGCGGCCTGAGTCGGCGGTGCACCCTGCACTTCAAGTTCGATGGCGACGCCACCCTCTAGGTGAGGGTGTTTGGGGAAGATGGTCGCCGCGCTGGGTGCTGCCCCGAAGATGATGACCGCGGCCGTCTGCCTAGCCCCGACACCGACCAGGATGAAGACAGCGCCAGGCGCGCCGACGGCGGTGCTCGGGGTTCGCCAAGTTTCGGCGACTCTCCCTCAGGCAGCAGCTCCTCTAGCGGTGGCCGCGACCAGCCCCCGTGCCGTCGCGCCCGCCTGGGTGAAGGCAGCGGGTCCACCCATCGCCGCGCCCTGGTGAAGCGAGAGGAGGCGTCCGCCTGAGCCCCAGGAGCAGCTCGAGCTTTTGCTGTAGGTTGGTGTTGGATAGGTCGTGTCCATTTTGCTTCCCTCCTTTCCTGCGTAAGAAGAAGGTAGTATAGGGCCCCGTGGGGGCGTGTTAGAACTGTTGCTGTCAAGTGTCGTGTTGCTTTTGCCATTTCTGCGCTATGTTTCCGCGCTGCGTGTCCATGTGCGGGAGTCATTTGAGCTTGGTGGAGTTTGACGCGGCCCTCACCTCCCGAGGCTGAGGCCTCGCCGTGCGCTTCATGCCCTGCAAGGATTAGTTAGAGGGGTAACTTTTGGTCCCGATAGCAGGGGCGATCAGCCTAGGTCCTGCGTTTGTGTCGCGATGCCCGTGAGACATGGACTGGGAGGGGTGCTCCCGCAGAGGACTCAGACAGGAAATCTCCAGACGATCGGGGCAGAAGACGCTCGCGAGGGCGCCCGCGAACATCCCTCGCGAGACTCCTGCGAGAGAAAACGAGGCGAGCGAGCGAGAAAGACAAAGAGTCACAAGCCAGGAACGTCAGCAACTCCAATAAAAGTTCAAATGGGAATAAACAAGCCAACTGCAGAAAGCAAATGGGAAAGCCGCGTCCGGCACCTATTCTAGTCTTTGACGTCTTCTCACCAGCGTAGAGCTAAGTGCTGCCACTGGGCATGGGTGGGAGCCCCCGAGGCCCGAGGGCGGCACTCCGGAGACTCCGGGGTGTGTACAGCCCCACTCATTATTACGTGAGAGTGTCACGGGCGGTGAGCTTCACAGGCATTCGCCTTCTCCACAGGCACCGGGCCTTTCCCAAAATGCAGCAGCTTCACAGGCATTCGCCTTCTTCACAGGCGCCGGGCCTTTCCCAAAACGCGATAGCTTCACAGGCATTGGCCTTCTTCACAGGCACCGGGCCTTTCCCAAAATGCGATAGCTTCACAGGCATTGGCCTTCTTCACAGGCACCGGGCCTTTCCCAAAACGCGATAGCTTCACAGGCATTGGCCTTCTTCACAGGCACCGGGCCTTTCCCAAAACGCGATAGCTTCACAGGCATTGGCCTTCTTCATAGGCACCGGGCCTTTTCTAGGCGCTAGGCCTTGCTCAGGGGTAGAACCTCCGGAGATGTTGAATGTTCCATGCGTTCTGGATGGGTACTCCCTTTGGAGTCTCCAAGCGCGCGGAGCCAGGCCTGGAAACATGAACAACCTTGAACGGGCCCTCCCACATGGGAGAGAGCTTGTGCAGCCCCTCCCTGGAGAGAACCCGTCTGAGCACGAGATCCCCTACCTCAAGGGTCCTGGGGCGGATGTTGCGACAGTGGTATCATTGTAGCGCCTGTTGATACCTTGTCCGCTTGCAGTGCGGCTTCTCGACGGCGTTCCTCCTCCAGCACGAGATCCGTCCCCCGCATGGCGTCTTGCTGAGCCTCGTCGAATGCCAGGACCCGCGCGGAGCGACACCTGATGTAACACCCTCGATGCGACTATAACTCCCACGTGTCGAGGCACGACTTAGAGGCATAATCGCATTGAAGGCATATGTCGCAAGTTAGGCAATCTTCACAACATCCCATGTAATATAATAATAAAAGGGGAGATAACATAGTTGGCTTACACTCGCCATGTCAATCAAGTACATAAATAACATTACAACATCCAAACACTCATGGCCCGACTACGGCGCCAAAATAAAAGATAGCCCAACATGCGACATGGTCCCGATCACCCCCAACTGGGCACCACTACTGATCATCAGGAAAGGAAACATAGTAACATTGAGAGTCTTCGTCGAACTCCCACTTGAGCTCAAGCGCGTCTCCTGGAGCGGAATCATCAGGCCCTGCATCTGGTGTGATAGTAATCTGTGAGCCACAGGGACTCAGCAATCTCGCACCCTCGCGATCAAGACTATTTAAGCTTATAGGTAAGGCAAGGTAAGTATAAGTGGAGCTGCAGCAAGCGACTAGCAAAATATGGTGGCTAACTTATTCGCAAAAGAGAGCGAGGAGAGGAGGCAAAGCGCGAGCGCGAAACTAGAGAACAACCTGCGCAAACATTACTCCAACACCGTGTCCACTTCCCGGACTCCGCCGAGAAGAGGCCATCATGGTAACACACTCAGTTGATTCATTTTAATTAAGTTAAGGTTCAAGTTATCTACAACCGGACATTAACAAATTCCCATCTGCCCATAACCGCGGGCACGGCTTTCGAAAGTTCAAATCCCTGCAGGGGAGTCCCAACTTAGCCCATGACAAGCTCTCACGGTCAACGAAGGAATAGACCTCCTCCCAAGACGTTCCGATCAGACTCGGTATCTCGGTTCTTCAAGACACTTCGACAGGTTAAAACAAGACCAGCAACACCGCCCGAATGTGCCGACAAATCCCGATAGGAGCTGCACATATCTCGTTCTTAGGGCACACTCAGATAGGTCAAGCTACGAGTAAAACCAACCCTCGAGTTTCCCCGAGGTGGCCCCGCAGGCTGCCTAGTTCAGACCAACACTCAGAGGAGCACTGGCCCCGGGGGGGGGGGGGTTAAATAAGATGACCCTCGGGCTCCGGAAACCCAAGGGAAAAAGAGGCTAGGTGGCAAATGGTAAAACCAAGGTTGGGCATTGCTGGAAAAGCTTTAATCAAGGCGAACTATCAAGGGGTTCCCATTATAACCCAACCGCGTAAGGAACACAAAATCCGGGAACATAACACCGATATGACGGAAACTAGGGCGGCAAGAGTGGAACAAAGCACTAGGCGAGAGGCCGAGCCTTCCACCCTTTACCAAGTATATAGATGCATTAAGATAACAAGATAAAATAATGATATCCCAACAAGTAAATAAACGTTCCAACAAGGAACGGCCTTCGATCTTCACCTGCAACTAGCAACGCTATAAGAGGGGCTGAGCAAAGCGGTAATATAGCCAAACAATGGTTTGCTAGGACAAGGTGGGTTAGAGGTTTGACATGGCAATTTGGGAGGCTTGAAAACAAGTGGTAGGCATCGTAGCAATGGCATAGCAAAAGAGCGAGCAAACTAGCATAGCAAAGATAGTAGTGATTTTGAGGGTATGATCATCTTGCCTGCACAGTTGTCAGAGTTGACTGGATCCTCAAAAGCAAACTCAACGGGCTCCTCGTTGGCGAACTCGTCTCCCATCTCTACCCAAACAAGATAAACAAGCAACAAGGATACAATCAACCACATGCAACTCAAACAATAGGATGCAAAGATGATATGCTATGCGGGATGCGATGCGGGATGCATATGCAAGATATGACAGGAAATGCATGAACCTGACCTCGACTTGGAAATCCAAGTGTGCCACTGGAAAGATGAGATGAAATCGCTTGAAAACGAGATCGCCGGAATCGGAGTTACGGTTTGGAAATGGCAAGCGATTAAAAAATGACACCGGTCTGCGATTTACAGCAAGTAGCCATCTAAATGCAATGAGATGAACATGCTACAACACCCAAACATGACAACAAAATACATGGCAGGGATGAATTCAAGATGCTTAACAAAAATCTAGCACTGAGCTACGGCCAAAACATCCATTAACAGGTTCAAACAAGCATGGAAAAAATGCATATGGCAAACAGATCTCAGACTTAGTGAAATTAACACTTGTCTGGAATTTCAGATCAGGTAGCACTCTTCGGAGCAACAAAACTACATGCTACAAGACCTGAACATGGCAAAGTAAAGCATGGCATGGAGCTACTCAAAGATCTTAACAAAAGTCCCTTAGTGACCTTGAGCCAAAAGGGATCAGAAAATACAATTGCAAGCATGTGAACATAGCAAAAACATAATCAGATCACAGACTTAGTGAAAACTGGAGCATGCTGAAAATAGATATCAAGTAGGCATGTTTACGAGCTCGATGCACTCACTACGGTGCAAGTCATGACAAACTAAGCATACATCCATCAAGAAGGCACAAAATGCAAGCTAGACATGGCAAGAACAATAGCATAGCATGCACGGATCAACTACAACATCATCGGCAAAATTGCAAACAAGTTGACAATCTGCCCAGATTCACAAAGTAGCAAAAGTAGAGCTCGATTGACTCAAGCTAGGGTGCTCCATAATTGCAAACAAAGGCATGGATGGATAGAGAACTACAATATTAACAAAACATCCTTACTGATCATCCTCAAAAAAGGCACGGATCACTAGGAAACAACATGAACATAGGGCAATATGAGACAAACAGTTCCAGGACTTAGTGGAATTGCTAAGTCCCTGAAATCAGAATTACCGAGTGCACCACTTTGCAAGCTTGCACTAGTAACCACACACATCAAAAAAATACATGGGTTGCACCTCTAGAAAGATGACAAAACCCTTAACAAAACATATGTAGAGCATCAGGGCATATCATGCACACAATAATCATGGCAAAAATGACAAAAAGCTAAAAGGAGTAGCAGAACTGACAATTATCTCAAGTAGCCCTCTTCTAACAGCATTTCGGGCATCAAGATGAACTCAAATAAAAATGATACAATGAAATGAAATGATGTACTCTCTGAGATAAACATTTTGATATGCTATATGCATGAATCGGAGCTACGGGTGCAAAGTTACGAGGCCACGAACAAGAGCACTTGGATCTGCAATTCCGAGGACTTAGAAGAAAAAAAATTAGACCTCGCGGGAAACGGGACGAGGAGGACCCGGGACGAGGAGATCCGGGGAACATCGTGGGCGTTTGGATCGGGGACCGGTGGATCTGGTCCAACCACCAGATCCGGCCGGCAAGGAAGGAGAACTCCGGCGAGGCGGCGGCTCCGACGATGATGGGCTCCGGCGAGAGGAGCGGGGCACGCCGGCGAGGAGAGGTGCTCGGGCTGGCCTAGCAATGGCGGATGGCGGCGGCGAGTTCGCGCGCGGCAAGGCGCGAAGGCGGCGGGCGGTGGAGGTGGCGCACGGTGGCTCGGGCCGGCTCGCTCCGGCGGCGGCGGCTCGGAGGAGGAGGCGGCGCACGGGGCGGCACGCTCGGGCGGCGGGGAGCGGTGCGGGCGTCGGCACGCTGGGGCGGCCCGGTGAGGCGCGGGAGAGGGCCCGCCTCGGGCCTGGGCGGGCCGGCGGGAGTGGCGGCGGCAGTGATTGGCGGCGGTGGGATCCGGACGTTGTCCGGCTCTGTCTGGACACGTCCAGCGGCGGCGGAGATGTATTTTTAGGGTTTCGGGGAGGGGGATCCGAGATTTTCGAGGAGGACCTATTTATAGGCCTAGAGGGAGCTAGGAGAGTCCAAATGAGGTGGGGTTTTCGACCACACGATCGTGATCGAATGCTCTAGATGATGGAGAAGGCTTAGGTGGGTTTTGGGCCAAATTGGAAAGGTGTTGGGCTGCAACACACATGAGGCCTTTTCGGTCCCTCGGTTAATCGTTGGAGTATCAAACGAAGTCCAAATGATACGAAACTTGACAGGCGGTCTACCTGTAGTAAACCTAGGCCACTTGGCAAGTCTCTGTCCAATCCAGAAATGTTTAATCCCCACACACGAAAGAAAGCTAGAAATGACCACCGGAGGAGAACGAAGCGCCGCAATGCAAAACGGACAATGGGGAAAGTGCTCAAATGCATGGGATGAACACGTATGCAAGTGCAATGCACATGATGACATGATATGAGATGCATGACAATGACAACAACACACGGAGACAAAAACCTGAACCCGGGAAAACAAAATAACTTAACGCCGGAAACGACAAGAGTTGGAGTACAAATTGGGAAAGTTACATCCGGGGTGTTACACCTGACCTCGTGAGGGAGAACAACCTCTGCTCCGTAGACAAGGAAAAACGGGGTCTTGCCAGTCGGCTTGGTCGCTGTCGTGCGGATTGACCACATCACGGACTGGAGCTCGTTGTACCAGCCCCTACCACAGGCTTCCAGCTTCTTCTTGAAGGTCCTGGCTTTGAGGCCCCTCGGGACCTCCGCGTTGGCCCGCTCGGCCTGGCCGTTGCTCGGGGGTGTGCTACCGAAGCGTAGCATATCTGCGTTCCAAGGTTAGCACAGTACGTTTTGAAGAGATTACTAGTGAATTGCGAACCGATGTCAGTGATGATGCGGTTAGGCACCCCAAACCGGCTCACGAGGCCCTTGATGAACTTGACTGCCGAGCCTGCCGGGATTGTGTGGACAGCTTCCACCTCGGCCCACTTGGTGAACTTGTCCACGACGATGTAGAGGTAGCGATAGCCCCCTGGGGCCCGAGGAAACGGGCCCAGAATGTCGAGCCCCCAAACTGCGAATGGCCATGAGAGGGGTATAGTCTGTAGACCCCCTATAGGCTAATGGATCTGCTTAGCGTGAAACTGGCAGGCCTCGCAAGCCTTCACAGGCTCAACGGCGTCGTTGAGTGCTGTGGGCCAATAGAATCCACTACGGGACGCCTTGCCGATGAGGGTCCGTGACGACGAGTGGTGCCCGCAGTCTCCGCCGTGTATGTCCGCCAGTAGCTCCTTCCCTTGCTCTCGGGAGATGCAACGTAGGGACACATCATTCGGTCGCTTCCTGTAGAGCTCTCCATCCTTGATGCAATAAGACGTGGCCTGCCGCGCCACACGCTCCGCTTCCTCCTCATTCTCCGGCAGAGTCCCTTGCATCATGTAGTTCTTGAGCTCCGGGATCCAATACCCTTCCTGAGGCTCTATCGCCAGGAGCAGGCGTGCCCCTGAGGCTGGGCCGCAGACCGGGGCTCCTGAGGTAGGCGGCTAAGGGAGCTCCTCCATTGGTTGTGCCATGCTCGACAGCGACCGCACCGCCGAGGGTTTGAAGAGCCGCTCCTCAAAGACGCCAGGCTCCTGAGGCAGCCGCCTAGATGCCCTCTTGGCAATGTCATCAGCCTCTGATTGGTGCCGCGAGGCACATGCTGCAACTCCAGTCCCCAGAACTGTTTCTCCATCTTGCGAACCTCAGCGAGGTAGGCTTCCATGTGCTCATCCTTTGGCTCGTATATCTTGTTGGAGAAGTTGACAAGGAGCTGCGAATCGCCCTTGATGATGAGGTGCTTCACCCCTAAGGCAGTTGCGGCCTTCAAGCCTGCTATTAGGCCTTCGTACTCCGCTATGTTGTTGGAGACCTTTTCTCCATGCTGGAAGCAAAGTTGCACGGCATAGTAGAGTTTGTCCTGGGTGGGGGATACGAGCACCGCGCCAGCTCCCGCACCATGTCGGGAGAACGCCCCATCGAAGTACATGACCCAGCCGTCCGGCGCTTCGCTTCCTGGGGAAAGTGACCGGTCTTCGCCTGCCTCAAGACCCGGTGCTTCTGCCCATTCTTCCACAAAATCCGCAAGTGCGGCTCCCTTGATGACCCTGGTCGTACTGAATTCCGGCTGAAATGCCTGTAGCTCGATGTTCCATTCAGCAACCCTTCCAGCTGAGTTGGGGCTCCTGAGCACTCTTTCCAAGGGGTATGCTGAGACGACTTTGATGGGATGTCCTTGGAAGTAGTGGCGCAGCTTGCGTGATGCCACTAGTATCGCGAGGAGGAGTTTTTGAGGCATGGGATACTGTGCCCTTGTGTCCCGTAGCACCGTGCCGACGAAGTACACGGGATGCTCGACGAGGTTGAGGGTGCTAGCACTACTTGTGTCCTCCAGAGGTCGAGGCGTCTCTTGAGACGACGGAGCTCCCAGTGCTTGGTCGCCTGAAGGGGCCTCTCCTGCTCCGGGTGTGTTCTCCTGCTGCGGCTGTTCCTTTCCGGTTGCGGTTGCGGCCTTCGCGAGGCCCTCCTGGCTCTGCTTTGCTTCAGTTCGGACGGTCGATGTGGCCTTGGCACAATGCTCCTCCCTGACCGCTACCAGGGTTGCGCTAGCGGAGTAGGGGGTGGCCGCAAGGTAGAGCACCAGGGGCTCCCGAGGACGTGGAGCTACCATCACTGGTGGACTGGTAAGGTACCTCTTGAGGTCTTGGAATGCCTTGTCGGCCTCTTCAGTCCATTCGAAGGGGCCCTTTTTCTTCATCAGCTTGAAGAAGGGCAGCGCTCATTTCCCCAGCTTGGAGATGAAACGCCCCAGCGCAGTTACACGCCTAATGAGCTTCTGCATTTCTCTGAGGGTCCTTGGCGGGCTCATGTCTTCGACTGCCTTGACCTTCTCCGGGTTGGACTCGATGCCCCTGTGGGACACGAGGAAACCCAGGAGCTTGCCTGAGGGGACTCCAAACACGCACTTCTCCGGGTTGAGCCGTAGGTCCACTTCGTTGAGGCTCGCGAATGTTTCATCCAGGTCCTGTATCAGGGTCCTTGCCTCACGAGACTTCACCACAATGTCATCGACGTAAGCTTCAGCGTTCCTCCCGAGCTGCCAGCCTAAGGCGATGTGCATCAGCCGCTGAAAGGTCACGCCTGCGTTGCGCAACCCAAACGGCATGCACGTATAGCAGTACACTCCACACGGGGTCAGGAAGGCCGTCTTCTCCACGTCTTCTACCACCATCTTGATATGGTGATAGCCCTAGAAGGCGTCTAGGAAGCACAATAGGTCACACTCTGCGGTGGAGTCGACTATCTGGTCAATGCAGGGGAGCGGAAATGGATCCTGCGGGCAGGCCTTGTTGAGGTTGGTGAAGTTGACGCACATGCGCTCCTTTCCTCCCTTTTTCGGCACAACGACCGGATTGGCCAGCCAATCAGGGTAGCGGACCTCGCGGATAACTCCTGCCGCCTCTAGCTTCCGGGTCTCTTGAACGATGAAAGCCTGTTTCTCAGTAGACTGCGCCTTGCCTTCTGCTTCACGGGCCGCACATTGGGGCACATGTTGAGGTGATGCTCAATCACTTCCCTTGAGACCCCTGCTAATTGATCAGGTTCCCACGCAAACACCTTCTTGTTCACACGCAGGAACCCGATCAGGGCTTTCTCCTACTCGGGCTCGAGGTTGGCGCCTATGGTGAAGGTGGCGCTAGCGGACCCGTCCTCGTCGACTGGTACCTGCTTGGTTTCTGCCTTGTCTTGGGTGAACAACTACTTCTTTTTAGCCGGCGCAGCCCCCTTGGGCTCAAGGGCGTCGGTGCCAGTGAGCTGCGCCACCGCGGCCGCCCTGAAAATGAGCTGGAGCACCTGTAGTGCATCCCTTGTGTCTCTTAACACGGTGAGGACGCCGCTGCTCCCAGGCATCTTCATGAGGTTGTACGCCGGGTGAGTTGCTACCATGAACCGAGCCAGGGCCGGATAGCCGAGGATGGCGTTGTAGGGGAGGCCGATGGGGGCGATGTCAAAGTCGATCACCTCCGTGCGGAAGTTGTTGCAGGTGACGAAGGTCACTTGGAGGCGGATCAGCCCCAAGGAGGCGGTGGAACCGGCTCCGACGCCCGAGAAAGGCCTGCTGGGTCGGAGCCGCTCTAGCGGCACGTGGAGGAGGCTGAAGGCCTCCACCGAGAGCATGTTGAGGCTGGCACCACCGTCGATGAGGGTCCTGGTGACGTCCACTTGGCAGATGGTGGGGGTGCACAACATCGGGAGCGCGCCCGAACCAATGGGGTTGAAGGGGTGGTCCTCCGAGTCGAAGGTTAGATTGGCCTCGGGCGCCACCCAGCCCGGGGGGTTTCTCGGCACTTGGAGGCGGTGCTGATCTGGCGGGTGAAAGGCTTGACGTGATGGCTCGAGGGTGGTGCCTGGGAGCCACCCAGGAGAGCTGCGACGACAGGCGGCGCTGGTGCGGCGAAATGGGCAAGGAAGAGGTCGCGCAACTCCTCCCAGGAGGTGACAGAGGCCATCGGCAGGTGGAGGAGCCACGCGCGCGGGATGCCGGTGAGGGCCATGGGTAACCAGTTGGCCATCACCCGGTCGTCGCCCCCGGCTCTGAGGACGGCCTCTTCGTACGCCAGGAGGAAAATCATCGGGTCCGTCGCGCCATCGTAGCGCGGCGGCGTCCCGGGCCTGAACTTGCGCGGCCACTGCACCTGTCGCAAGGCGGGGGCTAAGGCCCGGAGCCCCTGGCCCCAGGGCCGACATCCGTTGCTGGAGCGGGCGACGCGTTGTCTGCCATGAGGGCGGGATGCGATGTTGGGGGAGAGCGGGTCGTCAGGGGGGAGGACTCCGGCGCACCCCTACCTGGCGCGCCAAATATCGGATTTCGGGTTCCGGCAGACCCTTGAGGTTCGAACACTGGGGTGCGCGCGAAGATCTCCCCCCTACCGATCTATGGCCGATCCTCTCATGCGAACTAAGATGAAAATGATGAACAACACAAGAGACACGAGGTTTATACTGGTTCAGGCCACAGTTGTGGTGTAATACCCTACTCCAGTGTGTGGTGTGGTGGATTGCCTCTGGGGCTGATGATGGACAGTACAAGGGAAGAACAACCTCACGAGGGGTGTTCTTGAGATGGTGCGATGAACTGCTAGGGTGAGTTCCGTCGCCTCTCTCTCTCTCTCTGCTAGGGTTCTACCAGATCTCTCCCCCGTCCCTCTACTCTGTGGTGGCTAGCTCTATTTATAGAGGCCCTGGGCCTCTCCCCAAATAACGAGCGGGAAGGGTGCCAACAATTGGCCATTTTGAAGGGGAACATCTAGTACAAGTTATCCTGACCAAAGGTGGTCTTCGGCTGCCAAAAGCACTGGTGGTGACGCCGTCTTGGGCTCCATGGTGACCTCCGTCCGGCCGTATGGCTGGTCTTGGTCTCGTTGCACCGGAATGGTAACCTTTGCCTGATACCTTGGCCTGTGCTTGCCCCCTTTGCACCAAAGGGGAAACAAGGACACTGCGCGGGCCGGCGCCCGCCTGGCGCCCGCCTGGTCTCGATCGTCAAGGCTTGCGTCATGGGATCCTCGCGAGGTACCCTTGCATTGATCTCTCCGCCTCCTCGCGATCCTGCCCAATGAGGCCGCTCCCGAGGAAGCTTCCCGTCGTCCGCCCCGCGAGGCTTGGCCCCTCGCGAGGGTCTTGAGCTTGGGCTGATGAAGATGGGCCGTGCTGGGCCCCCACTTGAGCCACGCCGCAGGCCGCAGGCAGGCAAGTCTGGGGACCCCCGTTCCCAGAACGCCGACAGGGGGTTAAAATAAAGATGACCCTTGAGTCCGCAGAACCCAAGGGAAAGGTATATGTGGTAGGTAGGCAAATGGTAAAACCAAGGTTGGGCCTTGCTGGAGGAGTTTTATTCAAGGAGAACTGTCATGGGGTCCCATAACCCCAACCGCGTAAGGAACGCAAAAATCAAGGAACATAACACCGGTATGACGGAAAACTAAGGCGGCAAGAGTGGAACAAAACACCAGGCATAAGGCCGAGCCTTCCACCCTTTACCAAGTATATAGATGCATTAATTAAAATAAGAGATTTTGTGATATCCCAACATATCCATGTTCCAATATGGAACAAACTTCAACTTCACCTGCAACTAGCAACACTATAAGAGGGGCTGAGCAAAAGCGGTAACATAACCAAACAACGGTTTGATAGGAAGGTGGGTTAGAGGCTTGACATGGCAATATGGGGGCATGATATAACAAGTGGTAGGTAGCACGACATAGCGATAGAACGAACAACTAGTAAGCAAAGATAGAAGTGATATCGAGGGTATGGTCATCTTGCCTGCAATGTTCTCCGAGTTGTCGAAAGCTTGATCCTCTTTAGCGTACTCAACATGTTCCTCATTCATGTACTCGTCTCCCGGCTCAACCCAAAGCAAGAACACAAGCAATGGAACAACAATCAATCATGGTGCAATGCACAAGCAACATGATGCAATACATGGCATGATATGCAAGACATGATATGCAATGCATATGCGTGCTCCGGAAGGGAAAGATTGATCAAGGCATCAACTTGGCAAACCAAGTATGCCGCTGGAAATATGAGGTGATTTTAGTCGAAATCGATATAAGGATCACCGGAAATGGATGCACGGTTTGCAAATGGCAAGCAAAACAAGAATGATACCAATTTGCGACTAATAGCATGATAGCACTTAGAGTGCAACAAGAAACTAAGCTACTGCACTCTAACATAGCAACAAAGCATATGGCAGTGAGGTACAAGAGATGATTGATAAATCATGAACACTGAGCTATTGCGTGATCACACAAGAACAGGTTCAAACAAGCATGAAAAATGTGCAAAAGATGTCAGCTTCACAGACTTCGTGAAAATACTAACATGGCATAAACAACATCAGGAAGCAATGTTTAGAGCAAGCAAAAAACATGCTACAGGAACATATCATGGCCAACAAAGGCATGGAATGATTCTACTAAAACCATGGAACAAAACTCCCTTACTGAACATGAGCCAAAAATGCACAGAAGATATGATGGCACCCATGTAAACATAGCAAGTTTTATAAACAGATTCATACTTAGTGGAACTCAGGACATGGCAGAAACATGAACACTGAGATATGGCTAGATCAGAAAAGAACAGGTTCAAACAAGCATGAAAGAAGTGCAAAAGATATCAGCTTCACAGACTTAGTGAAAATACTAACATGGCATAAACAATATCAGGAAGCAATGTTTAGAGCATGCAAACAACATGCTACAAGAACATGTCATGGAAAACAAAGGCATGACGTGATTCTACTGAAACCATCGAACAAAACTCCCTTACTGAACATGATCCAAAAAGGCACAGAAGATATGATGGCACCCATGTAAACATAGCAAGTTTTATAAACATATTCATACTTAGTGAAACTCAGGACATGGCAGAAACAGATTCATGATAGCAACTTTGCAAGCTGATGCCACTCACCACAAAGCATTACATGACAACTTAAACAAACCAACAGTAAGAAGATATGTTCATGAAGCTAAAAATGGCAAGAGAAAGTTCAAGATGCACGGATCACTAGCAAAACACATGGAAATATTGATTAACATGTTAACAATCTGCGAGGAACATTATATAGCAAAATTAGAGCATGGTAATGACAATCTAGAGCACTCCATAATTGCAACCATAGGTATGAATGGATAGAGCATAACCAGATGTTAAAAACATCCTTACTGAAGTATCTCAAAACAAGCATGGATCTCATGGTAGCAACAAGTTTACATGGCATCAAAATAATAGGAGGAAAATGACTTAGTAAAATCCTAAGTGCTTGAAACCAGCAATATCACTGAGCCTAATTTGCATGCTTGTGCTAGTCACCACATAGATCACATAAATACAAGACTTGCAAACCTGTAAAGATGGCATGATGTATTTCAAAACACATGTAGACCTCATGCTCATAGGACGCACACATAAAATGCAACAAAAATGACAAATCATAAAGTTCTGTTAAGAACCAGCAGTTAACATTTTGTAGCACTCTTGCAACAATCATAATGGCATCAATATGGATAGTAACATGCATGCAAATGCTACTAACATGAAGAGCTTAACAAGATGAACATTTCGACATATCATATGCATGATTTGGAGCCACAGTCACCAAGATACGACATGTCAAAGGTAGCATAAAAATATCAGGGGGTTTCGGGACAAAGTGAATATACCCCTCACGAAACGGATCTAGGGTTCGGTGGCACGCGAACCGAGGCAGCCGGATCTTCATTGGAATCTCGCCGGAGTCGTAGAGGAGGCTGCCAGAGTCGTAGGGGAGGCTGCCGGAGTCGTAGGGGAGGCCGCCGGAGTCGTTGGGGCTCAGGGGAGCGCCGGATCTGGCCGGCCGGTGAGCTCCTTCGGTCAGGACCCGGCGGATCCGGGCACGGCGACGCGGGGACGCAGCGGGGCGGCGGCGTCCGGGCGGAGCGAGGGCGGCGGAGCTCGGTCGGTGAGCGGCGGCGCAGGAACAGGAGGCAACGGCACGGGCACAGGAGGCAGCGCTCGGGCGCGGGCCAGGGAGGGCTTCCCGCGGGCCGAGCGGGCCGGCAGCGGAGGTGGGCGGCGTGTGGGACACGTGGCGATGCGCGATTCACGGAGGGAGGCGGCGGATGCGTCCGTTGGCGCGGAAGAGGTGGGAGGTTAGGGTTAGACAACAATTTTCGGGGGAGAGGGTCTATTTATAGGTAGGGGAGCTAGGAGAGTCCAAATGAGATGCGGTTTTCGCCCACACGATCGTGATCCAACGACGGAGAACATGGAGGTGGTTTAGATGGGTTATTGGGCTGTTTTGGAGGGGTGTTGGGCTGCAACACAAAAGAGGCTTTTGCAGTTACCCGGTTAACCGTTGGGGCATCAAACGACCTCCAAATGGAATGAAATTTGACAGGTGGCCTACCGGTGATGTACCAAGGCCACTTAACAAATCTCGGCCCATTCCAAGAATATTTTTCTTCCGCTCACGAAACAAGACAAGAGGGGTGCGCCGGGTGCATGTGGGAGTGTCGGATTGCGAAACGGACAACGGGGAAAATGCTCGGATGCATGAGACAAACACGAATGCAAATGCGATGCACATGATGACATGATATGAAATGCATGGCATCAATAAATGCAAAATGAAGACAAAACCCCAACCACGAAGGGAATATCATATCACAAAGCCGAAAATGGCAAGAGTCGGAGTTACGAATATGGAAAGTTACATGCTACCTCTTGAGCACTGCGTTGGTTTTCCCCGAAGAGGAAGGGATGATGCAGCAAAGTAGCGTAAGTATTTCCCTTAGTTTTTGAGAACCAAGGTATCAATCCAGTAGGAGGCTACGCGCGAGTCCCACATACCTGCACAAAACAAATAAATCCTCGCAACCAACGCAAATAGGGGTTGTCAATCCCTATAAGGCCACTTACGAGAGTGAGATCTGATAGATATGATAAGATAATATTTTTGGTATTTTTATGATGAAGATGCAAAGTAAAATAAAGGCAAAGGAAATAGCAAAGGAAATAACTAAGTAGTAGGAGATTAATATGATGAAGATAGAACCGGGGCCATAGGTTTCACTAGTGGCTTCTCTCGAGAGCATAAGTATTCTACGATGGGTGAACAAATTACTGTTGAGCAATTGACAGAAATGAGCATAGTTATGAGAATATCTAGGTATGATCATGTATATAGGCATCACGTCCAAGACAAGTAGATCGACTCCTGCCTGCATCTACTACTATTACTCCACTCATCGACCGCTATCCAGCATGCATCTAGAGTGTTAAGTTAAAAACAGAGTAACGCCTTAAGCAAGATGACATGATGTAGAGGGATAGACTCATGCAATATGAAGAAAACCCCATCTTGTTATCCTCGATGGCAACAATACAATACGTGCCTTGCTGCCCCTATTGTCACTAGGAAAGGACACCACAAGATTGAACCCAAAGCTAAGCACTTCTCCCATTGCAAGAAAGATCAATCTAGTAGGACAAACCAAACTGATAATTCGAAGAGACTTGCAAAGATAACCAATCATACATAAAAGAATTCGGAGAAGATTCAAATATTGTTCATAGATAGACTTGATCATAAACCCACAATTCATCGATCTCAACAAACACACCGCAAAAAGAAGATTACATCGAATAGTTCTCCACAAGAGAGGGGGAGAACATTGTATTGAGATCCAAAAAGAGAGAAGAAGCCATCTAGCTACTAACTATGGACCCGTAGGTCTGAGGTAAACTACTCACACTTCATCGAAGGGGCTACGGTGTTGATGTAGAAGCCCTCCGTGATCGATGCCCCCTCCGGCGGAGCTCCGGAACAGGGCCCAACATGGGATCTCGTGGATATAGAAAGTTGCGGTGGTGGAATTAGGTTTTTGGCTCCGTATCTGATCGTTTGGGGGTACGTAGGTATATATAGGAGGAAGGAGTACGTTGTTGGAGCAACAGGGGGCCCACGAGGGTGGAGGGCGTGCCTGGGGTAGGCAGGAGCGCCCCCCTACCTCGTGGCCTCCTCTTTTCTTTCTTGACATAGGGTCCAACTCTCCCGAATCACAATCTTCCTAAAAATCACGTTCCCGAAGGTTTCCTTCCGTTTGGACTCCGTTTGATATTCCTTTTCTTCGAAACCCTAAAACAGGCAAAAAACATCAATTCTGGGCTGGGCCTCCGGTTAATAGGTTAGTCCCAAAAATAATATAGAAGTGGATAATAAAGCCCAATAATGTCCAAAACAGTAGATAATATAGCATGGAGCAATCAAAAATTATAGATACGTTGGAGACGTATCAAGCATCCCCAAGCTTAATTCATGCTCGTCCTCGAGTATGTAAATGATAAAAACGGATTTTTTGATGCGGAGTGCTACTTGGCATAATTTTAATGTAATTGTTCTTAATTGTGGTATGCATATTCAGATCCGAAAGATTCAAGACAAAAGTTCATATTGACATAAAAATAATAATACTTCAAGCATACTAACAAAGCAATTATGTCTTCTCAAAATAACATGGCTAAAGAAAGTTATCCCTACAAAATCATATAGTCTGGCTATGCTCTATCTTCACCAGACAAAATATTTAAATCATGCACAACCCCGATGACAAGCCAAGCAATTGTTTCATACTTTTGACATTCTCAAAACTTTTTCAATCTTCATGCAATACATGAGCGTGAGCCATGGATATAGCACTATAGGTGGAATAGAGTGGTGGTTGTTGAGAAGACAAAAAGGGAGAAGATAGTCTCACATCAACTAGGCGTATCAACGGGCTATGGAGATGCCCATCAATAGATATCAATGTGAGTGAGTAGGGATTGCCATGCAACGGATGCACTAGAGCTATAAGTATATGAAAGCTCAAAAAGAAACTAAGTGGGTGTGCATCCAACTTGTTTGCTCATGAAGACCTAGGGCATTTTGAGGAGGCCCATCATTGGAATATACAAGCCAAGTTCTATAATGAAAGATTCCCACTAGTGTATGAAAGTGATAACATGACAGACTCTCTACTATGAAGATCATGGTGCTACTTTGATGCACAAGTGTGGTAAAAGGATAGTAACATTGTCCCTTCTGTCTTTTTTTTATTTGGGCCTTTTCCTTTTTTTATGGCCTCTTTTCTCTTTTTTTTCGTTCGGAGTCTCATCCCGACTTGTGGGGGAATCATAGTCTCCATCATCCTTTCCTCATTGGGACAATGCTCTAATAATGATGATCATCACACTTTTATTTTTCTTACAACTCAACAATTACAACTTGATAATGGAACAATGGAAAGTTGCATGGCAATATATCTCGGAATGGCTATGGAAATGCCATAATAGGTAGGTATGGTGGCTGTTTTGAGGAAGTATATGGTGGGTGTATGATACCGGCGAAAGGTGCGCGGTATTAGAGAGGCTAGCAAAGGTGGAAGGGTGAGAGTGCGTATAATCCATGGACTCAACATTAGTCATAAAGAACTCATATACTTATTGCAAAAATCTACAAGTTATCAAAGCAAAGTATTACGCACATGCTCCTAGGGGGATAGATTGGTAGGAAAAGACCATCGCTCGTCCCCAACCACCACTCATAAGGAAGACAATCAATAAATAAATCATGCTCCGACTTCATCACATAACGGTTCACCATACGTGCATGCTACGGGAATCACAAGCTTCAACACAAGTATTTCTCAAATTCACAACTACTCAACTAGCATTACTTTAATATCACCATCTCCATATCTCAAAACAATTATCAAGTATCAAACTTATCGTAGTATTCAACACACTCATAAGAGAATTTTTTTATTCTTGAATACCTAGCATATTAGGATTTTAAGCAAATTACCATGCTATTAAGACTCTCAAAATAATCTAAGTGAAGCATGAGAGATCAATAGTTTCTATAAAATAAATCCACCACCATGCTCTAAAAGATATAAGTGAAGTACTAGAGCAAAATTTTATAACTCAAAAGATATAAGCGAAGCACATAGAGTATTCTAACAAATTCCAAATCATGTATGGATCTCTAAAAAGGTGTGTACAGCAAGTATGATTGTGGTAAACTAAAAAGTAAAGACTCAAATAATACAAGACGCTCCAAGCAAAACACATATCATGTGGCAAATAAAAATATAGCTCCAGGTAAAGTTACCGATAGACATAGACGAAAGAGGGGATGCCTTCCGGGGCATCCCCAAGCTTTGGCTTTTAGGTGTCCTTAGATTATCCTGGGGGTGCCATGGACATCCACAATCTTAGGCTCTTGCCACTCCTTGTTCCATAATCCATCAAATCTTTACCCAAAACTTGAAAACTTCACAACACAAAACTTAAAGTAGAAAATCTCGTGAGCTCCGTTAGCAAAAGAAAATAAAAGGCCACTTCAAGGTACTGTAATGAAATCATTATTTATTTATATTGGTGTTATACCTACTGTATTCCAACTTCTCTATGGTTTATAAACTATTTACTAGCCATAGATTCATCAAAATAAGCAAACAACACACGAAAAACAGAATCTGTCAAAACAGAACAGTCTGTAGTAATCTGTAGCTAGCGCAAAATATGGAACCCCAAAAATTCTAAAATAAATTGCTTTAAGTGAGGAATTTATCTATTAATCATCTGAAAAAATAATTAACTAAATATCACTTTACAAATAAAAATGGCAGCAGTTCTCGTGAGCGCTAAAGTTACTGTTTTTTACAGCAAGATTAACAAGACTTTCCCCAAGTCTTCCCAACGGTTCTACTTGGCACAAACACTAATTAAACACAAAAAACAAAACCAAAACAGAGGATAGATAAATTATTTATACTAAACAGGAGCAAAAAGCAAGGAATAAAAATAAAATTGGGTTGCCTCCTAACAAGCGCTATCTTTTAATGCCCCTAGCTAGGCATAAAAAGCAAGGATAGACCTAGGTATTGCCATCTTTGGTAGGCAATCCATAAGTGGGTCTCATAATAGATTCATAAGGTAATTTAATTTTATTTCTAGGGAATTGTTCCATGCCTTTACTTAACGGTAATTGGAATCTAATATTTCCTTCCTTCATATCAATAATTGCACCAATCATTCTAAGGAAAGGTCTACCAAGAATAATAGGACATGAAGGATTGCAATGTATGTCAAGAACGATAAAATATACGAGTACATAATTCCTATTTGCAACAATAAGAACATCATTAATTCTTCCCATAGGTTTCTTAATAGTGGAATCCGCAAGGTGCAAGTTTAAAGAGCAATCATCAAAATCACGGAAACCTAACAAATCACACAAAGTCTTTGGAATCGTGGAAACACTAGCACCCAAATCACACAAAGCTTGTCATTCATGATCTTTAATTTTAATTTTAATAGTTGGTTCCCACTCATCATAAAGTTTTCTAGGGATAGAAACTTCGAACTCAAGTTTTTCTTCATAAGATTGCATCAAAGCATCAACGATATGTTTGGTAAAAGCTTTATTTTGACTGTAAGCATGAGGAGAATTTAGCACAGATTGCAACAAGGAAATACAATCTATTAAAGAGCAATTATCATAATTAAATTCCTTGAAATCCAAATTAGTGGGTTCATTAACATCTAGAGTTTTGATTTCTTCAATCCCACTTTTATCAAATTTAGCATCAAGATCTAAAAACTCCGAATTTTTGGAACTCCTTCTAGGTAAAGGTGGATCATATTCAGTCCCATCATTATCAAGATTCATATTGCAAAACAAAGATTTAATAGGGGACACATCAATAACTTTTAGATCTTCATCTTTATTATCATGGAAACTAGAAGAACATGCTCTTATAGAGGAATCTTTCTTAGCACGCATCCTATCGGTTCTTTCTTTGCACTCATCAATGGAAATTCTCATGGCTTTGAGAGACTCATTGATATCATGCTTAGGAGGAATAGATCTAAGTTTCAAAGAATCAACATCAAAAGAAATTCTATCAACGTTCCTAGCCAACTCATCAATCTTAAGCAATTTCTCTTCAATCAAAGCATTGAAATTCTTTTGCAAAGTAATAAATTCTTTAATATTAGATTCAAAATCAGAGGGCATCTTATTATAATTTCCATAAGAATTGTTGTAGGAATTACCATAATTATTAGAGGAATTACTAGGATAAGGCCTAGGGTTGAAATTTCCTCTATACAAAAAGGCAATCTTATGGCCACCTGAAGTCCTTAGTATCCGGCTCTTGAAGAGAGAAATCGAGAGAGTCCGGCACCATCTGGTGTGCGGTCAGACGTACTGAGGGATCTGCTAGAGTGAGTGGCTATCTCAGAAGAGCACCACATGTTGATGGGTATGGTGATTGAAAGGATTTCATCCGCCGAAAGCGGGTTGCATGAAGCCTTTATGAGTCTACTGACGGGTTTTGAGCTACGTGAAATGATGTACATTGTTGACAGTACCGCACATTTTTAGATGTGCCCTGTGTAGATAGTAGCCCCTGAGACTCTGGTTGTCGTCGAAAACGGCGGAAAACAGAGGATCATAGTCCCAGGTAATAACCAGACCGCCTTTATGTGCAAGTGGTTGAAGCTCCGGTGGCTAGCCGGACTGATGGGTTTGCCGAACTAAGGCGGCAACTGGATGCGGCAGATGCCGACATTGTGCTTGTTAACAAGCAGCTTGACGAGGCATAGGGTAGGTGATTTTTCTGGTGATTGTCACATAATAAGAGCAGCATGATGCCAATATCTTTAATATGTTGTGACTGCAGATGGAGCTGCCACCATGGAGACCCTTTGGGTGGAGCTTGCCCGAGCCAAGGAGCAAGCAAGGGGTAGCAATGCGGCCGCTTTAAAGGCGGCTGAAGAGTTAAGGGCCGAACAGGCCGCGCATTGCGAGAGCAAAGAAAAAATAGCCAAGATGGCTATAGAGTTAAAAGATGCTGCTGACCGTTACCAGCTTCTTGAAGAAGAAAATCGGGCGAAGGCGACGAACCTGGAAAAGGCCCGGGTGGCTGCCAAGGAAGCCCGCTCCAAAATTAGAGCGACGAAGGAGGAGCTGCATCAAGCTGCGGATATTGTATCTAGGAAGGCCTTCTTGTTGCGGACTAAGTTCAGGGATCCGAAGTATGCACCTCTGGACCAGCTATGGAGTTCTGCGGACGCCTACGTGGATTTGGCTGCAAGTGCTGCTGATGCGGCCGAGTACTTCAAGGATCGGAAAGATCACGAAGTGGAAAAACTGTTTTGGTCACAGTTTCATGCTCCAGCCCGTCCGCTGCTGTTGAATGAGAAAATGGCCGAGTGGGCCGAGCTCCATAGATTATCCGGACTTGCCATGAGGTCTATTGTGGATCATCTTTGGCCGAGAGGGCCAAGGCCAAATAGCTACTTTAGCTTAGTGCAACAATTCCTTGGTGATGTGCCACACATCGATGCTGTAAAGAGGTCGGCGTGCATAGAAGGCTCGCGGATGGCCCTTGCCCGTGTCAAAACATACTAGGCGGAGATGGATGCCACCACTGTTGCGGCACAGGGTTCGGCCATAGGCCGAGTGGCTGCCAAGCACTACTTTGAAGAAGTTCTTGAAGGCGCTCATTCGATAGAGGCTCAGTTCTCGAAGAATATTATGTTTGAGTGACATGTATTCCCATTGTAAAAACAATGTTTTATTGAGTTTATCAAGGCTGTATTTATACTTTTGCCCGAAAGTACTATGAGGCCTCCTGTGCGGCCGTTTATGTATATATGTATATAACCTGAAAGATGGCAGTCATCGGCTTCAGCCCCCACGCATATAATGCGGGGGTGCTCGTAGAAGAAGCATGTTCACACTTGATCCAACGTCTTGGTCCATTAAGGAGGTGATAGCACAGCGAACTAGGCAATCGGACTATAATGCTTTAACACTTTCACTTAGCCAGAGGAGTTTGACAGTGGGGCTACTATATAGCCCCTGGTGGCTCCGCGCTCATCCGAATTCGAGGCGCGTACATGCCTGGCCGGGAAATGACCCTTCATTAAGGCAGAGGAATCCCGAAGATTCCGCTAGGTCATCGAGTGGTTGATCAGTCTCACGCTATATCATGACAGTCAGTTTTTGGCTTTCTCTACCGAGGTGCTCGTCCGGATGAACCAGGGCACAATCGCAGTAGTTCTCTTGGTGCCGCCTTAGCCGATAGAGCGGAATGTAAGGCAGCAAAACACAGGAGCCGGGCAAACCCAACATTTGACCAAAGACATGATTCGGAGCTGATGCATATAAGGCCAAACTCGCGACGCCGAACACTCCCTAAGGTATTTGGTCTTTATGATGTAAACCGGGCTAAACAGTGCCCTTTGTAATAAGCCCCTGGTGTCCAGGTACATGCAATATTCTGATGTGGCCACATGCCAATACGTCAGCATCCTTCTCAATTGTACTGAGAATCCGGGGGATGTGTATCAACAAGAGACAGTAAAAAAGGTTTACGCAGGGTCTTAATCTAAAAAGAATCCTTGGAACGGGTCCCTGCTGCACGTATGCGCCTGTGTCTCCATTGTGCCGTATCCTGGACGGGTGTAGCATGATGGTCATCTGAAAAAGAGAGGAACTTAGTTGAAAAGTTGCCGTGCAAAAGGTAGGTTATACTAAATAAACCATGTATAGTTCCAGATGAGTAAAGTTGAGCCTAATTGTCACTTGTTCACATGCGTTGAGCCCCTTGTATTGTTGTAGGGGTATAGCCATCAAACCTGTATCAATTATATATAGCTACACCGGACTCGTCTAACCGTGTCCATGGTCTTAGCGACCTGTCAGATGCTCTAGTTGTTGAGGCCATCTAGTGTGCGGCTGCCAAGGCAGCCGCACGGTCTTCCGCGTGCAAGGAGCGCTCAATATTTCCATTTACTGTAATGATGCCACATGGACCGGGCATCTTAAGCATGATAGAAGCGTAATGCGGTATTGCGTTAAAGCGAGCGAAAGCTATGCGTCCGAGTAGTGCTTGATAGCCACTTTGGAACGGAGCGATGTGGAAGGTTAACTTTTTGCTGCGGAAGTTACCGGGAAAGACGAATATAACCTCTAGTAGCAAGGAGCCCGTACAATGGGCTTCTGGGCCTGGCGTTACTCCTTTAAAGGTAGTATTGCTATGGCTGATTTTTGTTGGGTCTATCCCCATTTTGCGGACTGTGTCCTGATATATCAGGTTTAAACTACTGCCGCCGTCCATCAGGACTCATGTGAAGTGGTATCCGTCAATTATCGGGTCTAACACCAAGGCAACCATCCTGCATGCCAGATACTTGCCAAGTAATCCCGATGGTCAAAGGTGATCGGTTTGGACGACCAGTGGCAGAACTCCGCGGTGATAGGCCCTGGGGCATGTGTCCCTAGGAGTGCCGCTTTGTTTCTCCCCTTCATCACGTGTAGAACATTTACTGTTTTGACTTCTGGTGGGAATTTTTTCTGTTCCCCAGTGCTTTGCTTGCGAGGCTCGTCCTCGTCTTCGCTTGGTGTATCCTGCCCCTTGTGTTCGGTGTTGAGCTTGCCGGACTGCTTGAAGACCCAACATTCTCGATGGGTATGATTTGCAGGTTTATCGGGGGTGCTATGGATCTGACATATTTTGTCTAGAATCTTGTTTAGGCTGGACAGTTCGTCTCTGTTGCCTTTGGAGGGCAGCTTTTGCTGACCTGGCTGAGAGCATATGAATCCGGCGTTTACCGCCGTGCTCTTCGGGCTGTCTTCTTTATTCCGGCGCTTGTTTTTGCTGTGTCATGGCTTCCCGTTTCTGTCCCTGACTTCGGATGTACTTGGGTCGCTGGTGCTACAGCGGGCTAACCAGCTGTCCTCGCCCGCGCAAAAGCGGGTCATGAGGCTTGTTAATGCTGCCATTGTTCTCGTCTTTTCTTGGCCGAGGTGTCTGGCAAGCCATTCGTCTCGAACGCTGTGTTTGAAAGCTGCTAGGGCTTCAGCGTCCGGACAGTCGAATATTTGGTTCTTTTTAGTGAGAAACCTGTTCCAAAGCTTTCGGGCTGACTCTCCGGGCTGTTGAGTTATATGACTTAAATCGTCTGCATTCGGTGGTCGGACATAGGTCTCTTGAAAATTTGCCCGAAAAGCGTCTTCGAGCTCTTCCCAGCTTCCAATGGAGTTTTCGGGGAGGCTTTTAAGCCAGTGCCGAGCTGGCCCTTTGAGCTTGAGGGGTAAGTACTTGATGGCGTGGAGATCGTCTCCTCGAGCCATGTGGATATGGAGGATGTAGTCCTCAATCCAGACCCCAAGGTCTATTGTTCCATCGTACACCTCTATGTTTACGGGTTTGAATCCCTCTGGAAATCCATGGTCCAGCACCTCATCGGTGAAACATAGGGGGTGTGCGGCACCGCTGTATTTGGGTGTACCATGGTGTTCGGAATTTTGTTGCGTTGCATTGCGTGCTGGAGCGCGCTTGCTTGGCCAGTAGATGGATCTGGTTGCGCCGTCCTTTTGATGCGCATCCTCACGTGGATCACTTACTGGCTTGTGTGCGGCGTCGTTTGCCGCTCTATGTTGGCCACGAGGTCGTCTATCCGACCGGATGGCTGTTTTGTTTTTTGATTGCGGGGGCTCTAAGGCCTCCTCATCAAATTCAGGTAGCAGCTTTCGCTTCGGGTAGCTCTTTGTGTGGTGACTACTGCCGTACTTTGCTGTAGTGTTGAGTACTTCACTCCATCTAATTCTGAGTGTGTCTTGTGCAACCCTGAGCCTTTACTTCTACTTTTTCAGACTCCTCGCAGTGGCAACAAGCCTTTGATGGGTATTCTATTGCTCCGGGTGCCTGTCCGGTGTGATGTCATCCGGACTGTTGTCTTCGCCGGAGTCGGGTTGTTCGGTTTGATTCTCCGTGTTGCCGTGGTCGGACGATGGTTCGCTGCCGTGTTCATCGTCCGCTGGCTCACCCTGCTCTATCGCTGGGTCTATATGATCGCTGTTTCTACTGAGGTGGGATTTGGAGCAGCGCTTATGCCGTAGCTTTGACTACTTCTCGAGGGATCGATCCTTCGTTGCGTCCTTCCGTTCCTCGTCGTCGTTTTCTTTGGGTGTGTCCACCATGTATACATCATATGATGAAGTGGGCGTCCAGTGCCCTGTGGGCAGTGGCTCCTGTTCGTCTCCTACATCGTCATCCATACCATCGATGTCTTCAGAGTCGAAGTCGAGCATGTCGGTCAAATCGTCGACAGTGGCTACTAAGTGGGTGGTGGGTGGGCGGCGAATTTCTACGTCATCCGCATCCCAATCCTGCCGGACATAGTTCGGCCAGGACTCTCCTGACAAGGAGAGAGACTTTAATGAATTCAGTATGTCGCCGAAGGGCGAGTGCTGAAAGATATCCGTGGAGGTGAACTCCAAGATCGGCGCCCAGTCGGATTCGATAGGCACGGGCGCAGGCGGTTCAGAGTCCGTGGCCGGGGAAGTGTAGCGACCAGACCTCAAACGGTCCAACCTCTGTGCTCCGGTGTCATCCTTGGATCAGTAATGCTGACACCACACAGTACTTGAAGGATTTATAACAGAGTAGCAATCACACACTTATTACATCGAGTGTCTCAAAAGAGAACTTATTACAATAAATATGACATAAGGCCATCTAATAACGAGAACAGCGGAAGGCTTGGAAGATAAGCGAGTCCATCAACTCCAACGGCATCACCGAGTATAGAACCACGACCTAAAAGCACCTTACTCGTCGTCTGAAAAGTCTGCAACATGAACGTTGCAGCCCGAAACGGGTCATCACATGGAATATGCTAGCAATGTAACACATAGAGAGCAATGAAAGAATAAGGCTATACTACATGCATATTTGGCTGGTGGAAAGCTCGATGGTTACAGTTTTGCGTAAAGACAATTTTTCCCTACTGCAAAGGAATAAATTTTATTTAACTATGATGGTAGTTGTTAAACATTGAGAGTGTAGACACCCTCTCAATCCCTATTAAACATCATCATTAAAAACCCAACAAATTAATTAGAGTAACATGATGAGATTCACATGATAATCCAAGTACTAGATACTCAAGATGTCCATAACCGGGGACACAGCTAACCATGATTAGTTTATACACTCTGCAGAGGTTGGCGCACTTTTCCGCACAAGACTCGATCTCCTCCGTTGGGATTCTCGCACTTCATGGTGTTTGAGAAACGGATGACCGAGACATAGTCTTTCAGAAGCACTAGCACCTTACGATCGGGTAGAGCGGTACACCTACTTTCCCCTACATCTGCTAGTCTACCACTGTAAGAGTTTGCACAACTTAATCAACTATGCTAGAGCCCATAGTAGCTTGTGGCTGCACACGGAAGTTTCTAGTATGAATAATCTCATGATCCCTTTGAGCCTGGGTGGCGGTCCAAAAGAAAAACAGGCAATCGCTGGAATACCCAGGTGCCTCAATCCACCCAGATGTGTGTTTAAGTTGCCACCTTAGATAAACCATTAATTCAATAATCTCACATCTGTCATGGATACACTCACCCAATCCACGTCTACTAGCATAGCATGGCAATATAAGCAAACGTAGAAGTAACTCCCAAGGGTTTGATAATAACACATGTAATAGATACTACCTCATCTACTTCCCAAAACCCACAATTTAATTAGATCCTAATCATGCAATGTGTGAGGATTGATCTAATGCAATAAAACTGGGTAGTAGGAGGTATGATCAAAGTGTTACTTGCCTTGCTGATGATCCGCAAAACCTAGCGATTCAAAGTAGCAAGCAGCGCACTCCGGGTACTCTATCACAAATAAAGAAGCATACAATAAGTACTCAACTAATGCACAGGTAAAACTCAAATCAGAGATCTAACCAAAAAGTTCAATTTAAGAACTCCGATTGGCAAAAAGAACCAAATCGAACGAAGCAACGAAAGACAAACGGCAAAAGAAACAAGCTTCGTTTACTATTCTGGATCTAGGTCAAATTTTACAGAGGCAAAAACTCGTTCGAGTTGGTTAAACGGAAAGAGGGTTTCGAGACGAAACTCCAGGCGCTTGAATCGCCTGATTCCGATAAACGAGCGAAAAGTTATACTAAAACGAAAATCAGATCAGAAATCACGATCAGAAAAATCACGGAATAAATCCGAGAAAAAGAAAAAACGACGAACAGATTAACTAACGAATGTTCGTTATCTGTATCTAAATGATGAACACGTTCGTTAAAACAAACGAACGAGCGAACGCTCGCTAATTAACTAAACCGAAAAACCGATCTATCTAAAAAACAGATCTAAAAAAACTGGCGAAAAACCGACGGAAAAACCGAACGGTTTTTCTAAAAAAACGGCGGCGGCGGCGGTGGGATCGACTTCGTCGGCGGCGGCGCGGCGGCGGCTGGGCTCGGGCGCGGCTTAGGGTTAGGGCGGCGGCGGCTTGGGCTGATTTGGGCCCCCGGGGCGCTCTATATAAAGCCCCCCCTAGTCGGTTCGCTCCTTTTTAAAAAAAATTATTACGCGCAGAAAAACAAAAAAAAGGAATACTAAACGGACTCCAAAAATCCCGAAATAAAATTTCCCCGGCTTCTAAAATGAAGCAACACAGGATGAGCATTTATTTGGGGCCTAAATGCAATTTTTAAAAACACACATTTTTCTAAATTCAAATAAAATAGCGAATAAATCCAAAATAAAATCTTATTTGATTTTATTATTAAATCCTCAATATTTCTTTATTTTGGGATAGTCATTTTATTCCCTCTCTCATATTTTTATAATAGAAATAATTGAATATAAAATAAATAAAATCAAATGATCCTATTTTCAAAATTTGAGAAAACTCAAATATGAAAAATAACGAAATCCCCAACTCTCTCCGAGGGTCCTTGAGTTGCGTAGAATTTCTAGGATCAACCAAAATGCAAATAAATATGATATGCAATGATGATCTAATGTATAACATTCCAAATTAAAAATTTGGGATGTTACAAACCTACCCCCTTAAGATGAATCTCGCCCTCGAGATTCGGGTTGGCTAGAAAATAGGTGAGGGTGGTCCTTCAGCAGATCTTCCTCTCGCTCCCAGGTGGCTTCACTCTCCATGTGGTGGTTCCACTGAACTTTGAAAAACTTGATAACCTTGCTGCGGGTGACTCGGCTGGCGTACTCAAGAATCTTGACTGGTTTCTCCTCATAGGTCAAATCACTGTCCAACTGAATCGCTTCCGGCGGCACTGTGTCTCTCAGCGGTATATCAGCCATCTTTGCGTGGCACTTCTTCAACTGGGAACACATGGAATACATCGTGAACTCCTGACAATCCTTCGGGCAATTCCAACTTATAGGATACTTCTCCCATATGCTCCAAAACCTTGTATGGTCCTAAAAAACGTGGCGCTAACTTTCCCTTAACTCCAAAGCGCTTAACTCCTCGAAGTGGAGATACTCGAAGATAAACTCGGTCTTCGACTTCGTAAACTGTCTCCTTGCATTTACAATCTGCGTAGCTCTTCTGCCTGGACTGGGCTACCTTGAGCCTATCGCGAATCAATTTCACCTTCTGTTCAGACTCCTTAATCAGATCCGGTCCAAACAACTGGCGGTCTCCAACTTCATCCCACGACAATGGGGTCCTGCACCTCCTTCGGTACAAGGCTTCGAAAGGGGCCATCTTCAAACTGGATTGATAACTGTTCTTGTAAGAGAACTCTGTGTATGGCAAATTCTCGTCCCAACTAGATCCGTAATCTAGCGCACAAGCTCTCAGCATATCCTCCAAAATCTGATTGACTCTCTCGGTCTGTCCATCTGTCTGTGGATGGAAAGCTGTACTGAACTCTAGCCTGGTACCCAAAGTTTCATGCAACTGATTCCAGAACTTTGAGGTAAACTGGATTCCTCTATCTGATACAATGCTCCTTGGAACTCCGTGCAGACATACGATCATGGTCATGCATATCTTTGCCTTCACTGGGATGAAATGAGCTACCTTTGTCAAATGATCGACTACAACCCAAATCGAATCATAGCCTGAACGAGTTCTGGGCAATCCTGTGATAAAATCCATGCCTAACTTATCCCACTTCCATTCAGGTATTGGCAATGGCTGTAGCAATCCTGCTGGCTTCTGATGCTCTGCCTTTACTCTCTGACATACATCACAAACTGGTACATACTCCGCAATATCCTTCTTCACTCTGGTCCACCAGAAAGTATCCTTCAAATCCAAATACATCTTGGTATTTCCTGGGTGAATCGAATATGGTGAATCATGGGCCTCCTGCAGAATTAACTTCCTGATCTCCAGGTCATTGGGCACATAAACACGGTCTTCAAACCATAAGGCATCGTGCTCATCCTCATGAAATCCTTTAGCTTTTCCTTTGCTCATTTTCTCCTTAATAGAAGCAATCTCCTTGTCAGTCTTCTGGGCTTCTCTGATCTTATCCATCAAGGTAGACTGAATCTCCAATGCTGCTACATAGCCTCTCGGAGCTATCTCCAAACATAGCTCACAAATATTTTCGGCTAACTCCCTTGGTAATTCTCCCGTCATTAAGGTTTTGACATGACTTTTACGGCTCAACGCATCGGTTACTATGTTAGCCTTTCTAGGGTGATAATGCAATCTCATATCATAATCCTTGATGAGCTCCAACCATCTCCTTTGCCTGAGATTCAACTCCTTCTGTGTGAAAATGTACTTCAAACTCTTGTGATCCGTGTACACTTCACAATGGTTTCCAATGAGAGAGTGTCTCCAAGTTTTCAATGCATGCACTACGGCTGCTAACTCCAAATCATGCGTGGCATAATTTAACTCATCCGGCTTAAGCTATCGTGAGGCATATGAAACAACTCTTCCTTCCTGCATAAGCACCGCTCCAAGTCCTCGACGTGAAGCATCACAATACACCTCATAATCCTTGGTCTGATCCGGCAAAATCAACACTGGCGAGGTAACCAAACATTTCTTCAACTCCTGGAAACTAGCCTCACATTCCTCAGTCCATTTGAACTTGGTATCCTTCTTTAACAACTCCGTCATAGGCTTCGCAATCTTCGAGAAATTTTCAATGAATCTATGGTTGTATCCTGTGAGTCCAAGAAAACTTCGGATCTCTCCAACTGTTGTTGGGGCTTCCCAGTTTGTCATAGTGTCAAACTTGGTGGGATCTACTGCTATACCTTCTCCGGATATAACGTGTCCGAGAAATCCAGCTTCCTTCAACCAAAATTCACATTTGCTAAACTTGGCATATAACTGATGTTCTCTGAGCTTCCCAAGTACCAAACGCAAATGCTCCTTATGCTCCTCTTCATTCTTCGAGTAAACCAGAATATCATCAATGAACACTACGACGAACTTATCCAAAAACTCCATAAACACTTTGTTCACCATGTTCATAAGATATGCCGGTGCGTTAGTCAGGCCAAATGACATAACGGTGTACTCGTACAGCCCATACCTGGTGGTAAAAGCCGTCTTAGGTGTATCCTGTTCTTGAATCTTCAACTGATGGTATCCTGATCGCAGGTCGATCTTGGAAAATACCTTAACTCCTTGCAATCGATCAAATAGATCATTGATCATTGGTAGTGGGTACTTGTTCTTGATTGTTACTTCATTCAATCCTCGATAATCAACAACCATCCTTAACGATCCATCCTTTTTCTCCACTAGAAGTACCGGCGATTCCCAAGGTGAAGAACTTGGGCGAATATAACCTTTATCCAGTAACTCTTTAATCTGCTTCTTAATCTCCTACAAATCCTTTGTGGTCCTATACGGTCTCTTAGATATTGGTCCTGTGCCTGGCAAAAGCTCAGTCAAAAAACTCAATGTCTCTATCCGGTGGCATGCCTGGCAACTCCTTTGGAAATACATAAGGGAAATCCTTCACTACTGGTACTTCCTCCTGCACAACTCATGTTAACGAATTTACTTTAGTCCTTTTAGGCACATGTAGGGATACATACTTGATCCTTCTTCCTTCTAGGGTGGTAAGAAAAATTGACTTACTGGCGCAATCGATGTTTCCTCCATACATCGACAGCCAATCCATACCCAGAATTACATCCAAACCTTGTGATTCCAAAATGATTAAATCCAAGGGAAACACATGCCTACCTATACTCAATGGCACTTGAAAACATCCCTTACTGGCCATATACTCCGCTCCTGGTGAGCTTACTAACATAGGTGTTCTAAGAACCTTAGTGGGCAGGTTATACTTATCCACAAATCCCCGTGATATGTATGAATGCGATGCACCGGTATCAAAAAGAACGATTGCAGTAAATGTCTTAACCAAAAACTTACCGATTACTGCATCCGACTGCTCTTCAACCTCCTCCACGTTAACTTGGTTCACCTGTCCCCTATTGAAAGGGTTCGGCTTCTTCCCAGAGCTTCCATTGCCATTTCCATTCTGGGATTCAGGACATTCATTGGCATAATGTCCGGTCTTCTGGCACTTAAAGCAAGTGACTTGGCTCAGGTCTCTTTTGGCTGGGGTTGATGGGTTGGTACGGTTCTGGCCATTGCTTCCTCCAGTCCCATTACCATTCTTGGGGCCATTATGATTGTGCGAGCTACCTCCTCCATGAGTATGTTGAAAATGTCCTCCTGGTCTAGGGGTAAAATGTGGCTTCTGCTGAGCTCCAGAATTGTACTTTCCTTGTCCATACTTCCTCTTGCGGTTCTGAATTTGCTGCTGCTTCCCTTCAATCATAAGAGCATGATCTACCAACTCCTGGTAGTTGTTGAAGGTTGCAACCATCAATTGCATGCTCAAATCATCATTCAGTCCTTCCAGAATCTTCTCCTGCTTAGCTGCATCCGTAGCAACGTCATCTGGGGCATAACGTGCTAGCTTACTAAAGTCCTCCACATACTGGCCAACTGTCCGTCCTCCTTGGCGCAAGTTGCGAAACTCTCGCTTCTTCATGGCCATAGCTCATGCTGAAACATGGGCAGTATGGAAAGCCTGCTGGAACTGGTCCCATGTGACAGTGTCGATAGGGAAAGTGGTTGTGAAATTCTCCCACCATGATGTTGCGGGTCCGTCAAGCTGATGTGCGGCAAACTTCACCTTTTCCGCATCTATGCATCCTGTTATGGTCAACTCCCTTGCTGCCTTGCGGAGCCAATCATCTGCTACTATAGGCTCGGTGCTACTGGAAAACACCGACGGATTCATCCTAAGAAAACGGGCTAAGTGATCAACAGGTGGTGGTGGTGGTGGGTTGTTGTTGTTGTTCCCCTGATTCTGATTCTGGACTAGCAACTGCATCAACGTATTCTGCTGCTGGATCAACTGAGTGAGCTCCGGTGGGAAGGTAAATCCGGGGTCACGTCTTGGAGGCATCTGAGGGGTTTAGAAAAGATGAGATTTAAGAATAGAGAGGGGGTCTAAAGAGAAAACACTACCCATATGCACATGAGGCAAAAGCAAACAATTCACTTCAGTCAATCAAACAAGGGCATACAATCGGTCTAACTATCGCAAAAGTGCTCGGACTACTATATTTACATGGTGGACTACTACTACTGTTGGGGTGGTCTACTAGAAATATTCTTCGGTTGCAGACTCCATGATATCTGCTCCAGCTTCATCAACATAGTCATCATCGCTATCATCTGGATCCGAGTCGGTGTCGTCGATGATGATGTAGTCTTCCAGGCGAATCTCCTTGGGTTCTTCATCTTCTTCTACTGGTGTATGGCCTCCCATAAATATTCCTATCTTCATTGTTAGGTCTGCATTCTTATCTACTAGTACTTTGATTTCCTCTTCATAATCTTCATGTGTAGCCTTGAGTTCTTCCTCCAGTTCCGTGATTCTTGTCCTTGCCTTCTTCAGATCTATCATATCTGCACACATTTGGTTCTCTTGTCGTCGAATGTGCTGGTTTAACTCCTGGATGAAAGCTGTGATTGATCTATCCTTCTTGGTGCTGATCATCTCCCATTGCTCATCTCGGCGCCCACAAATATGGTAGATAGTATCCTTGAGATCATTGCGGTAAACTTCTCCAATACGTCCCATGGCGATGTGAGCTGCCATGCTCTTTCCTAGACTCCAGGTTGGTGCATCAAAGGAAAATTCTATGGGTTTGGTGACTGGCATGAACGTCCTTCCTGGAACTTGAACTTGAATCATCCAGTGCTCCTCTTCAGGTAAAGTGGCGTTGTAGGTCCCGGTGAAGCTTGGTACTCTGATGTTCAGATATCTAGTGCCTTCCTTCAAGTGACGTCCAAAGGGTGTATCTTCATCCGGTTGTGTGAACTTGTTCCTTGCATCCGCCATCCTAAAAGAGTAGAAAAGATGAGAAGTCAAAATGAGAAGAGTGAGTAGTGATCTAGGGCTTTAGCTTAGTGGTCGTGTCCTACAGTCAGCGTATGCTCTGATACCATCTTGTAGCGACTAGACCTCAAACGGTCCAATCTCTGTGCTCCGGTGTCATCCCTGGATCAGTAATGCTGACACCACACAGTACTTGAAGGATTTATAACAGAGTAGCAATCACACACTTATTACATCGAGTGTCTCAAAAGAGAACTTATTACAATAAATATGGCATAAGGCAATCTAATAACGATAACAACGGAAGGCTTGGAAGATAAGTGAGTCCATCAACTTCAACGACATCATTGAGTATAGAACCACGACCTAAAAGCACCTTACTCGTTGTCTGAAAAGTCTGCAACATGATTGTTGCATCCCGAAACGGGTCAGCACATGGAATATGCTGGCAATGTAACACATAGATAGCAATGAAAGAATAAGGCTATACTACATGCATATTTGGCTGGTGGAAAGCTCTATGGTTATAGTTTTGCGTAAAGCCAATTTTTCCCTACTACAAAGGAATACATTTTATTTAACTATCATGGTAGTTGTTAAACATTGAGAGTGTAGACACCCTCTCAATCCCAATTAAACATCATCATTAAAACTCCAACAAATTAATTAGAGTAACATGATGAGATTCACATGATAATCCAAGTACTAGATACTCAAGATGTCCATAACCAGGGACACAGCTAACCATGATTAGTTTATACACTCTGCAGAGGTTTGCGCACTTTTCCCCACAAGACTCGATCTCCTCCGTTGGGATTCTCGCACTTCATGGTGTTTGAGAAACGGATGACCAATACATAGTCTTTCAAAAGCGCTAGCACCTTACGACCGGGTAGAGCGGTACACCTACTTTCCCCTACATCTGCTAGTCTACCACTGTAAGAGTTTGCACAACTTAATCAACTATGCTAGAGCCCATAGTAGCTTGTGGCTGCACACAGAAGTTTCTAGTATGAATAATCTCATGATCCCTTTGAGCCTGGGTGGCGGTCCAAAAGAAAAACAGGCAATCGCTGGAATACCCAGGTGCCTCAATCCACCCAGATGTGTGTTTAAGTTGCCACCTTAGATAAACCATTAATTCAATAATCTCACATCTGTCATGGATACACTCACCCAATCCACGTCTACTAGCATAGCATGGCAATATAAGCAAACGTAGAAGTAACTCCCAAGGGTTTGATAATAACACATGTAATAGATACTACCTCATCTACTTCCCAAAACCCACAATTTAATTAGATCCTAATCATGCAATGTGTGAGGATTGATCTAATGCAATAAAACTGGGTAGTAGGAGGTATGATCAAAGTGTTACTTGCCTTGCTGATGATCCGCAAAACCTAGCGATTCAAAGTAGCAAGCGGCGCACTTCGGGTACTCTATCACAAACAAACAAGCATACAATAAGTACTCAACTAATGCACAGGTAAAACTCAAATAAGAGATCTAACCAGAAAGTTCAATTTAAGAACTCCGGTTGGCAAAAAGAACCAAATCGAAAGAAGCAACGAAAGACAAACGACAAAAGAAACAAGCTTCGTTTACTATTCTCGATCTAGGTCAAATTTTACAGAGGCAAAAACTTGTTTGAGTTGGTTAAACGAAAAGAGGGTTTCGAGACGAAACTCCAGGCGCTTGAATCGCCTGATTCCAATAAACGAGCGAAAAGTTAATACTAAAACGAAAATCGGATCAGAAATCGCGATCAGAAAAATCGCGGAATAAATCTGAGAAAAAGAAAAAATGACGAACAGATTAACGAACGAACGTTTGTTATCTGGATCTAAACAATGAATGCGTTCGTGAAAACGAACGAACGAGCGAACGCTCGCTAATTAACTAACCCGAAAAACTGATCTATCTAAAAAACGGATCTAAAAACTGATGGAAAAACCGAACGGTTTTTATAAAAAAAATGGCGGCGGCGGCGGCGGGATCGACCTCGTCGGCGGCGGCAGGCGGCGGCGGCTGGGCTCGGGCGCGGCTTAGGGTTAGGGTGGCGGCGGCTTGGATTGATTCGAGGCGCGCTATATAAAGCCCCCCCCCCTTGAGGAGTTCGGACCAAACACGGTCCGTAGTCGGTACGCTCCTTTTTGTAAATTATTACGCGCAGAAAAACAAACAAAAGGAATACTAAATGGACTCCAAAAATCCCGAAATAATTTTTTCCCGGCTTCTAAAATCAAGCCGCACAGGATGAGCATTTATTTGGGGGCCTAAATGCAATTTTGAAAAACACGCATTTTTCCTAAATTCAAATAAAATAGCAAATAAATCCAAAATAAAATCTTATTTGATTTTATTATTAAATCCTCAATATTTCTTTATTTTGGGAAAGTCATTTTATTCCCTCTCTCATATTTTTATAATAGAAATAATTAATGATAAAATAAATAAAATCAAATTATCCTATTTTCAAAATTTGGGAAAACTCAAATATGAAAAATAACAAAATCCCAAACTCGCTCCGAGGGTCCTTGAGTTGCGTAGAATTTCTAGGATCAACCAAAAGGCAAATAAACATGATACGCAATGATGATCTAATGTATAACATTCCAAATTGAAAATTTGGGATGTTACAGGAAGAGTCCGGCAGTTCGGCGTCATGGCTCCCGTGAAGGGTAAGGTCGGTATTTGGCTCGATCGCCGCTGAAGATGTGGCCTTCGTGACAGGGTCTATCCACCCGTCCTTGGATGGCGCAATGGGCTCCGAATTGAGGGACGGAACGGTCGCTGGTGCGATCTCCCGAACACTGTCCGAAGGTAGAGCTAAATCATGCTCATCGTGACCGTGCGGCGCACTCGGCAAAGGCTCGAATCTGCCAAAGATCAAGTCTCCATGGATGTCGGCCGTGTGGTTTATGCTTCCACACCTGACCCGGTGGCCAGAGGCGTAACTCTCGATCTGCTCCAGATGGCCAAGCGAGTTGGCCCGCAGTGCGGAGCCATCGAATACAAAGATCTGTCCAGGGAGAAAAGTCTCACCCTGGATTGCATCGCTATTGATGATTGAAGGAGACATCTAGCCTAACAATGACGACACAGAGGAACTCTCAATGAAATCACCAATGTCGGTGTCAAAACCGGCGGATCTCGGGTAGGGGGTCCCGAACTGTGCGCCTAAGGCGGATGGTAACAGGAGGCAGGGGACACGATGTTTACCCAGGTTCGGGCCCTCTTGATGGAGGTAATACCCTACGTCCTGCTTGATTGTTCTTGATAATATGAGTAGTGCAAGAGTTCATATACCACGAGATCGAAAAGGCTAAACCCTACAAGCTTGCCTATGGGATGATTGTTGTTCTTGGTCCTACAGACTAAACCCTCCGGTTTATATAGACACCGGAGGGGGCTAGGGTTACACAGAGTCGGTTACAAGGGAGGGGATCTACATATCCGTATTGCCAAGCTTGCCTTCCACGCCAAGGAGAGTCCCATCCGGACATGGGACGAAGTCTTCAATCTTGTATCTTCATAGTCCAACAGTCCGGCCAAAGGATATAGTCCGGCTGTCCGGATACCCCCTAATCCAGGACTCCCTCACTCCCCCTTTTACATCAATTTCCGAGAAGGGATCTTCCGGAGTGTGAGTCAAATAGGTTTGGTCCTTGATTCACAGAGCAAAGCAACATATAGATTGTGATGTTGGAAGATGACAAGAATCATCGAGTGGAGCTGGAATAAAACTATAGGAACAAATGGCAAATTGTCTTCTCTGCAGTGAAATCGGTGATACCGAGTTGTAGTCTTCGGTGGCACCGAGTTGGTTCGGTGTGACCGAAAGCAACAAATCGGTATGACCGATTCCAACATAGAGAGAACACTTGTCACCTCCGCTCACTCGGAAAATAAGATCTCACAAAGATTTGCAAGGAATTAACCAAAAGATTTTCAAGGAATTGGATGCGGGTAAATGCAGGACTACAACAAAGAAAAGAAAATCTATATGAAGTATGCAAAAACTCAATGACACACTAGAGCACTTCATCCAAAATTGGGCGGTGACAAAGTCACCTATGTTAGAGTATATTAACTGAGGAGTCAAGTGAGAACACTTGATCGTAAGTCATACTCATTGTTTAAGCTCAAAATGGGGTTACCATTTTTCGTTTAAGCATTTGATGTATTCACATCTTGTTGAGTTGCTTTGACCTATGTCTTGAGGTAAAGCTTCTCTAAGATGGAATTACATACCTTGGGTGGTGGTGTTGATCTTGATCATGTAGTTGAACTTGCGTGGGGTGCTCAAAGTTGATGTAGCGCAAGAATGGTTGGGAGCACCACTTGGAGTTGAGTTCATCTACCTACATCGGTTAGTTTTGCAAGGAAGATCACTTGTGTATCCAAAATGACAATCATGAAATTTGATACCAAATGAAATTTGATACATATAATTTGTCCAAGGATATGCTGAAGGGTTTCATGCTTCCTTGTTTTCAACCACCATGGAGTAGAGACTTGGTGATGTAGAGATTGCTCAAGATGTGAGTGAGTTGCAATCTCATAGATTTAGATTCATACAAGTACCTACAAAGGTTAGATAGCATGCAAGGGTGCAAATATATCCAAGACATATGATCATCATCATAGGAGAAAAGTCAAGGATTAGTCATAGGCTCATGCCTTGCATGTATCCAAATGGAGTTCCTACTCCAAGTTTGAAGCATCAATGATGTTAAATTCACCTCTCAAATGGCAAAAGACTTTCTCATCAAGCGGTTTGGTGAATATATCCGCCAATTATTGCTTATCGGTACGAACATGTTTAAGATCAATGTCCCCTTTAGCAACATGATCTCGAATGAAATGGTGACGAACTTGAATATGCTTAGTTCGAGAATGTTGCACGGGATTGTGAGAAATCTTAATAGCACTCTCATTGTTACAAATCAATGGAACATGTTTCACATTGATCCCATAATCTTTAAGAGTTTGGGTCATCCAAAGTAATTGAGCACAACATGAACCGGCGGCAATGTATTCCGCTTCAGCGGTGGATAAGGATACCGAGTTTTGTTTCTTGGAAGACCAAGACACAAGAGATCTACCAAGAAATTGACAAGTACCCGAAGTGGACTTTCTATCAACTTTGTCTCCAGCATAGTCCGAGTCGGAATAGCCAACAAGATCAAAAGAGGACCTCTTAGGATACCAAATGCCAAAATTTGGTGTATGTATTAAGTATCTCACTATCCTTTTCACAGCCTTAAGATGACATTCTTTGGGCGCCGCTTGATATCATGCACACATGCACATACTTAGCATAATATCGGGACAAGTGGCACATAGATATAACAATGATCCAATCATAGAGCGAAAAACCTTTTGATCAACCGGTTTACCATCCTTAGTCAAATCAAGATGTCCACTAGTAGGCATGGGAGTTTTCATACGTTTGTTCTTGCATGTTGAACTTCTTGAATAAGTCCTTGGTGTACTTTGTTTGAGAGACAAAGGTGCCTTCCTTAGTTTGCTTGATTTGCAAACCAATAAATAACTTGAGTTCACTCATCATAGACATCTCAAACTTCTCCGACATTAGTTTTCCAAACTTCTCACTAAAATGAGGGTTACTTGAGCCAAATATGATATCATCAACATAAATTTGGCATACAAATAATTGACCATTAACCCTTTTAGTAAAAAGAGTAGAATCTATCTTTCCAATCTCAAAACCTTTTTCAATAAGGAACTTGGCCAAGCATTTATACCACACTCTAGGAGCTTGTTTAAGACCATAAAGAGCTTTATGAAGTTTGTAAACATGATCGGGTTTCTTAGGAATGATGAAGCCGGGAGGTTGTTTAACATAAACCTCCTCCTCAATCTCACCATTTAGAAAAGCACTCTTAATGTCCATTTGGTATAAAGTGATATCATGGTGATTAGCATAGGCAAGTAAGATGCGGATGGACTCAAGTCTAGCAACGGGAGCATATGTCTCACCGTAGTCCATACCTTCGACTTGAGTGTAACCTTGGGCGACGAGACGAGCTTTGTTGCGGATGACTTGCCAATCTTCGTCTTGCTTGTTGTGAAATACCCATTTGGTACCAATGATGTTGTGGTTGTTGTCAGGCTTCTCGACCAATGTCCACACTTGGTTTCTCTCAAAGTTGTGTAGCTCTTCATGCATGACGTTTATCCAATCCGGATCATGCAATGCTTCTTCAATCTTCATAGGTTCAATGCTAGAGATGAATGCATAATGTTCACAAAAATTAGACAAACGAGTTTTATAGCAAGTGATTCTCCCGGTTTTAATATCATTGTAGATTTGCTCGATGGGATGGTCTCTAGCGACTCTTGCTCGAACTCGTGAGAGATTTTGCTTGGGTCGGGGTGGAACATCTTCTTCATCATCTTGTCCTTTTTCTTGGCCTTCTTCATTGTTGACGTTGTCGTTCTCTTGTTGTGGTGGAGAAGGAGGTTGATGAGGTTCATCTTGGTGTACTTCCTTGTTTTCTTCATCTTGATGTGTCCCACTCGTGGATGCTTCCGTATCAACTCTTGGTTCACCTTGTCGTGAGGTAGAAGCTTCCACTTGGACGGACGAGGTACTCTCCTTCACCTCCGTTGGACGGATCTTGCCAATAGACAAGTCTTGGATTGCTTTCGAAGGATCTTTATCTCCTACATCAATTGGCAATTTCTCTACTTGCGAGCCGTTAGATTCATCAAACTTCACATCTACCATTTCTTCAACCTTTCGGGTGAAATTGTTGTAGACACGGTAAGTGTGAGAGTTTGAGCCATAACCAAGTAGGAAACCTTCGTGAGATTTAGGAGCAAATTTAGAAGATGATGCTTATCAAGAATGTAACACTTTGAGCCAAATACTCAAAAGTATCCAACTTGGGGTTTGTTACCGGTGAGGAGCTCATAAGCCGTCTTGCCGAGTAGCTTGTGAAGATACAAGCGATTTGTTGCATGACAACCTATCTCAACGGCTTCCGCCCAAAAGTATTTTGGAGTCTTGTACTCATCAAGCATCGTTCTTTCCATCTCAATAAGAGTTCGGTTCTTCCTCTCAACAACTCCATTTTGTTGAGGCGTGTACGTAGCCGAGAACTCGTGTGAAATCCCTTCTTCGTCAAGAAAGGTGTCCACATTTGCATTCTTTAACTCCGTTCCATTGTCGCTGCGAACCTTCTTGATCTTCAATTCAAATTGATTTTGGGCCTTCCTAGCGAAGTTCTTGAAGATCTTTTGGACTTGCGATTTATCATCAAGAAAGAACACCCACGTAAATCTTGAAAAATCATCAACTATAACTAGACCGAATGAGTTACCACCAAGACTCTTATAGGCATTGGGACCAAAAAGATCCATATGAAGTAGCTCGAGCGGTCTTCTTGTGGTCATAATGTTCTTCACGAGGTGACTTCCTCCAACTTGTTTTCCTGCTTGACAAGCACTACAAAGTCTATCCTTGTCAAATATAACATCTTTTACTCCAAGGATATGATCACCTTTAATAAGATTATCAAGATTTCGCATGCCCACATGACCTAACCTTCTATGCCACAACCAACCTTTCAAGGATTTAGCAATTAGGCAAGTTCTAGGTTGAGACTTTTTAGTGAAATCAACAATGTAAAATCACCTCTACGTGTACCGGTAAAGACCATTTTATGGTTATCTCTACGAAACACTTGGCAATCTACTTCAGTAAATACGACATTGAAACCAAAGTCAGCAAGTCTAGATACGGAAAGTAAATTGTAGCCAAGAGATTCAATGAGCATAACATTTTGTATGGAGCTATCATGTGAGATGGCCACCTTACCAAGGCCAACCACCTTACCCTTTGAGTTATCACCGAAAGTGACATACTTTCGAGGGCCGTTGTTTTTAGCAAGCTCATGAAACATATCTTTGTCTCCGGTCATATGATCAGTACATCCACTATCACGGACCCATTCCTTTCCTCCAGCCGTGTAGCTGCGAAGATTAGCCATAAGACCAAAGTGTCTCATCACATCATCAAGATCATAGTCACTATCATCATAGTATCCATGTTCAACATTATCATGTGATGGATCAATTCTAGAGAGAGTGATTCATTAGAAGTATGACCATAGTGGTGTTCATCTCTATGAATTCTAATTACTTCGGAAATGATATTGCTAATGATTCCAACATCTCCTTCTGCACTCGTAAGATTAGTAAGCTCAAATAAGAAATCACCAAATTTGGGATCATTGGAACTCATCTTACTCATGGCAATAGACTTATGAAGAATCTCATCTAGAATTTTCAAGGAATAATTTGGGAATCGTTCCTCGAGGAATCTCCATAAGGTGTAGGCACAATCAAGAGTAGGCAAGATAGCAAGCAAGTTTCTAGGCAAACCTCTAGTGATTAAATTGACAGTTCTAAGATTACGGATCATGTCAATAGACTCATCAAGGGTAGGATGCAAAGGATCAACATGAGGTGCACAAGGGCTAGTAATGTACCTGTTCAAATGATATTCATTGAAAATCTCAGGCATCTCATTTTTCCACTCATGAAACTACTCTCCATCAAGTATAGGCACTCTATGTCTAAGACTCCCCAACTAGACTCATCCATCTTCCTCCAAAGGTGTTTAAACCAAAGCAATGGAGACCAATGCTCTGATACCAATTGAAAGGATCGAGAAGAGGTGTCTAGAGGGGGGTGAATAGACTCTTAGCAAGAAAATTTGCAGTTTTTACTTTCGTTAAGTTGAAGTGGAGTTTTGGCACAAGTTTAAACATTCACAATACATATCAAGCAAGCATGACAAGAGTATATGAGCAGCGGAAAGTAAATCATGCAAGTTGCAAGAATGTAAAGGGATGGGATTGGAGTGTGCAAACGCAATTGGAGACACGGAGATTTTGGCGTGGTTTCGATAGGTGGTGCTATCGTACATCCACGTTGATGGAGACTTCAACCCACGAAGAGTAACGGTTGCGCGAGTCCACGGAGGGCTCCACCCACGAAGGGTCCACGAAGAAGCAACCTTGTCTACCCACCATGGCCATCACCCATGAAGGACTTGCCTCACTAGGGTAGATCTTCACGAAGTAGGCGATCTCCTTGCCCGTACAAACTCCTTGGTTCAACTCCACAATCTTGACGGAGGCTCCCAAGTGACACCTAGCCAATCTAGGAGACACCACTCTCCAAAAGGTAATAGATGGTGTGTTGATGATGAACTCCTTGATCTTGTGCTTCAAATGATAGTCTCCCTAACACTCAACTCTCTCATAGGATTGGATTTGGTAGAAAGATTATTTGAGTGGAAAGCAACTTGGGGAAGGCTAGAGATCAAGATTTATGTGGTTGGAATGGAGTATCTTGACCTCAACACAAGTGTAGGTTGTTCTCTCTCAGAAAATGTATGTTGGAAGTGTAGGCATGTTCTGATGGCTCTCTCCACGAATGAAGAATGGGTGGAGGGGTTTATAAAGCCTCCACACAAAATCTGCACAAATCACCAAACTTGGTGGGACTTAATAATATAACTCGGTCGGACCGATTTAGTTCAAAATGTGAACGTTAGGATTTTCGGTGGAACCGACATGATCAACTCAGTGGGACCGATGTGCTAGGATTAGGGTAAAGCGTTATCTCGGTTGGACCGATTACACAAACTTGGTGGGACCGATTTGGGTAATAAGCAAAACAGAGAGTTGGCCAAGCAAACTCGGTGGGACTAATTTCATATTTTGGTGAGACCGAAATTAATGCAATATGCAACAGAGAGTTTGCAAGCCCATCTCGGGGAGACCAAGATCCCATCAGTGAGACCGATTTGATTAGGGTTTCTGGCAGTGGCTATGTCAAGAGAACTCGGTGGCGCCGGATAGAAAGTTTCGGTGGGGCCGAGTTTGACTTTTGGTTTGGGACAAATGTGGATGTGAGAAAGTGGTTGAGGGCTTTGGAGCATATCACTAAGCACTTTGAGCAAGCAAGTCATTAAGCTACACCTCATCCCCTCTTAATAGTATCGGCTTTCCTATGGACTCAATGTGATCTTGGATCACTAAAATGAAAAATGTAGAGTCCCGAGCTTTGAGCTTGAGCCAATCATTTGTCTTCATCATCTTGAAGGGGTCCCACATCCTCTAGTCCATGCCACTCCATTGTTGGACTTATCTGAAATATGCTAGATGAAAGTATTAGTCCAACAAGAGATATGTTGACATTAATTACCAAAATCACCCAGGGAGCACTGTGCTTTCAGGAGGCTACCACTGAACTCACCGGTTTACAACACCGTGTGTCTCATATGGTTTCTGCTATCTTCGGTGAGTCGCCTTGTTATTTATCCAAAGCATTTGTCATCGTAATGTAAGTCGGCATTTTAACCAATCTATGACTTACTCAGGTCCCAGAAGCAGCAACCTTAGCTAAGACACTCTTGTGAAGCTCAAGGCAGTTTATACTCTTGTTGAGAAATTATATACTGGAGCTCAACGTACATTGGCTACCATCTCCCCGGCTAATCAAGGGCCCAATTTGTTAAGCGATGTGCTGAAGAAATTATCCATCCTGCCCACCAGAATCCAAGAGATAAAACGGTCTTGTGCAAGAGCTGGTGCTATGACGGCCTTGAGCCGTGCCAAAGCGTGGGTACCGGATAGACCCGGCAGATGGAACCTCTTTCGATCAGCAAGACTTTGCCGCCTGTGTCAAGGAGATTCGTCCTCATGCAATGGTCATTGATGAAGAGACCAATCTTTCCAAATATCAGCCGGCTTATGATGCGGATAATCAGAAGATGCATATGCATGCGTACAAAGTGATGGACCTAATTCCGCCGATTCGTAAGCACACCTTCGCTCCTGATATTGATCCGTCCAATCTGATTGACGACGAAGCTGAATTCTTCGCCTTGCGTGGCTTTGATTGGTCGAAACCCAACTTCCAGACGACGGGGGAGGAAGAAGAACCGGCAAGGGATGAACCGGAAGCCTCCCGTCAACAAGATCAAGAGGATTGAACCGCCAGGTGGTTTAAAGATTTAAGTTTTGACAAAACACTTGACCTCATGTTGGCTCATGGAGCTATGTAATAGGGTAGTTAATATTTGAATTGGTCGTGCCATCGTGCATGTTTTCTATTTTCCGTAATGCTGAATGATACACTGATTTAAAGAACCACTCTTTGTAAGATAGTCTTTGACTTATGCAGATTTGAATTATTATGATCCTGCACACAAAGAAAACACAAGGGCCCTGGCGGCTTACCATCGGGCGGGTCATGATACCCAATGAAAGCCGCTGGGGATGAATAGTCCAAAACCAGGGCCGGTCTGATAACTTCTAAGGAAAACAACATACCTGTGATATATACTTAAACTGCCGGCTTATTAGCTTCGTGCAATTTAGAGGTGTTAGAACTATAACTTCAACCATGGTATTCATTACGCTTTGGCGATTTAGAGTCTGTCCTCCCGATGGGTTGTATAAACCCAAAGCATGCTTCCAATGTGAGCCGTAAACAGGGCAGCTGGGCCCGACTTATAAAAAACCGGAAAGCAGCGAAAAACTCAAATACGAATAAGAAATCAAAAGAAATTCAGGGCTTTTGGAGACTGTCAAAGTAAAGTGTCATCTTCAATGAAACTAGCCGGAGCCACTGGATTGTTCGTGTTGCCATGATCCTGAGTCACAGTGTGCCCAATCGACATTTGAACCCTAGATAAGTCTAGTCTTGCTCAAAGACTTATGAGGAGTACGCGGGGCCGAAGCAACAGTATCATGGGCCGATTTATCCAAGTTTCAAGGAAGGCGGCTTATGAAGCCTGCATCCATCTGACTCTATAAACCATACTCTTGCATGACAAGCCGCGTTTGAACCTTAATCGAGCTCAGATCTTGGTCGAATACGCCGTAAAGACTGATCGCTAAAAGTTCGGTGGGTCAATCAGAATGACCTGATGGAGTTGATGGAGTTGAAGCAGCTGGTGTTACAGGACGACCCAGTCAGAGTTTGTTCTCTTCGGTCAAATACGCCTATGTTTGAACAAACCTGGTCAAGAGGGTAGTAACGCTATGTTCTCTTTGGTTGAATACGCCTATGTTTGAACAAACCTGGTCAAGAGGGTAGTAGTAACGCTATGTTCTCTTTGGTCGAATACGCCTATGTTTGAATAGGAAGCCCCCAAGTGACATACTTACAAGCGTGGCGTTGAACCGATCAAAAGGTTACTGACAGCTATGTTCTCTTTGGTGAATACACCTATGTTTGAACAGGAAGCCCCCAAGTGACCATATAACCTTTTGGCCTTGCGCCGATCACATGGGTACTGACAGCTATGCTAGATGAGCAGGAAGCCCCCAAGTGATCATATAAGTTTTGGCATTGCGCCGATCAAGAGGGTATTGACAACTATGCTCAATGAGCAGGAAGCCCCCAAGCGATCATATAAATTTTGGCATTGCACCAATCAAGAGGGTACTGACATCTATGCTTAATGAGCAGGAAGCCCCCAAGTGATCATCAGGGACCTATGTTTGAGTTGTGCTATGCATCCAACTCTCTTTGGTCCTGGAAGTTGTGGGCGTCAAGCCTCTGAAATGATGATAAAGACTTAGCTTTGAATAAGTAAAATGATAGAGGCCCTGAATTGTCAGGGATGCCGGCTTTATTATACTACTTATAATATATACATTAGATAACTATGTACATCATGAGAGCCGAAGGCTCAAGTATAGTAGGGCCGAAGATGAGCAATGTTCCACGGCCGACGGGTCTCCTCCTCCGATGTGCGTGAGTCCTTGTTGTCTTGAACGTTGATAAGGTAGTATGACTCATTATGTAGATTCTTGCTAACCACAAAAGTTCCTTCCCAATGTGGTGATAAGTTGTGCATATCTGTCTGATCTTGGATGAGCCGGACCACTAAGTCGCCTTCTTGAAAGGGTCTGGTTTTGACCCGACGGCTGTGATAATGCCGTAGGTCTTGCTGGTAAATCGCCAAAGCAGCCGAAGAGAGGTCACGCTCCTCATACAATAAGTCAAGTGCGTCTTGACGCGCCTTTTCATTGTCGGCCTCAACATAAGCCGCCACCTGGGGTGAATCGTGACGGATGTCACTAGGGAGAACCGCCTCTGCCCCCATAAACCATGAAGAAGGGTGTGTAACCCGTAGACTTGTTGGGGGTTGTGTTGATGCTCCATAACACTGAAGGTAACTCCTCCACCCAACAACCTGGCGTTGTCTGTAAAGGAACCATAAGCCGGGGCTTGATACCTTGCAGAATCTCTTGATTTTCTCATTCTGCCTGCCCATTGGATTGAGGGTGAGCTACAGAGGAAACATCAAGCCGGAAGTGCTCCCGTTGACAAAATTCTTCCATAGCACCTTTAGAAAGATTAGTGCTATTATCTGTTATGATGCTGTGCGGAAAACCAAAACGGAAGATCACCTTCTTCATGAATTGAACCGCCGTTGCCGCATCACATTTACTAACTGGCTCTGCTTCAATCCACTTAGTAAACTTATCAACCGCTGCCAAGAGGTGGGTCTTCTTATCCTTGGACCTTTTGAAAGGCCCAACCATATCAAGACCCCAAGTTTCAAACGGCCAAGTAATTGGAATCATCCTTAATTCTTGAGCCGACACATGAGCTTGTCGTGCAAACTTCTGACAGCCGTCACATCTGCTTACCAAATCCTGAGCATCAACATGAGCTGTTAGCCAATAAAACCCATGATGGAAAGACTTGGCTACCAGAGATTTAGAGCCGATGTGATGACCACAGTCTCCTTCGTGGATTTCTCGTAAAATCTCACAGCCTTCTTCAAGAGAGATGCAATGTTGAAATGCTCCTATAACGCTGCGATGGTGCAACTCTCCATTGACAATCGTCATTGACTTGGACCGTCGGGTTCTCTGCCTGGCCAAGACCTCATCCTCTGACAACTCACCCCGGGTCATGTAAGACAAATACGGAACCGTCCAATCAGGAATAGCATGGAGAGCCGCCACCAATTGTGCTTCTGGGTCAGGAACAACAAGGTCCTCCTCTTTAGGCACTTTCACAGATGGGTTAAGCAGAATATCCAAAAACGTATTGGGCGGCACCGGCTTACGCTAAGATCCTAGCCAGCTTAAAGTATCAGCCGCCTCGTTCTTCGGGTGATCAATATGTTCAACTTGGTAACCCTTGAAATGACCTGCAATGGCATCAACCTCCCGGCGATAAGCCACCATAAGAGGATCCTTGGAATCCCAAGTGCCTGAAACTTGCCGAGCCACCAGATCTGAATAGCCGAAGCACCTCACCCGGCTTAAGCTCATCTCCTTAGCCATTCGAAGACCATGGAGTAAGGCCTCATACTCAGCTGCATTGTTAGTACAAGGGAACATTACTGGAGAACATAGGAAAACTTGTCACCTCGTGGGGAAGTCAAAACAACTCCAACCCCCGAGCCCCACAGCTGTCTGGATCCATCAAAGTGGATAGTCCAATATGTGTTATCCGGCTTTTCCTCAAGCGCCTGTAACTCTGTCCAATCATTAATGAAATCCACCAGTGCTTGGGATTTGATGGACGTGTGTGGCACATACTTTAAACCATGAACGAGCTCAATGGCCCATTTAGCAACCCGACCTGTGGCTTCTCTGTTTTGAATGATATCTCCTAAAGGAGCAGAACTCCCCACGGTGATAGGATGACCTTGAAAGTATTGCTTGAGTTTCCGGCTTGCCATGAAAACCCCATAAACAAGCTTCTGCCAGTGTGGGTACCTCGTATTAGAATCAATAAGCACCTTACATATATAATAAACCGGCCGTTGAACCGGATATTCCTTGCCTGCCTCCTTCCTTTTGTCACATCCCTAGTTCTGGCCTGTCCTATGCCTGCTTCCATCTGAGCATCATGTTTAAATTTTTGAAACCTGAACTGAGGAATTTTGGAAGCCTCAAAACCCTAAATAAAAGAGGGGCAAAAACCCTAGAGATCTCATTCATTGCTCCAAAGTGCTCCTCTTAAATGTTTGATAATTTTTGGTAAGGGTTCTGGTCCCAACCAAAATATTGAACATTTTTAAGGATTTATTTTTGGGACTTTGGATTTAATTCATTAGCTATTTGAATTTGAGTTATATTCATATAATTAGAATATAATTTCAAATACCCCTGAAATATTTTATAAGCTTTTGGAAAAGTCCATCTAGCAATATAAAATATTCAGAGGAGTTTTTGGCATTGTTTGAATTATTTTAAATTCAAAACAGTGGCAAAATAAATTAAATAAAACAAAACAGAACAGAAAAATATAAAAAACAGAACTTACCTGGACTTACCTGGCCTCACCCGTGCAGCCCACCAGAGCCGGCCCAGCTCTTGTGCTGGTCCAGCACTGTGCGGCCCAGCCCACCGTGGTCGCCACCGTCTTCAACCTCCTGCCAGTAGGCAGGAGGGCGTGTGCTCGACGCGCGCGCGCACGCTCCGGCCACCTCCTGCTTACCTGCTCGCCGCTGGAGGCACCCGAGGGAGCCACGCACTCCCCCTCGCCCCCTGCACCTCCCCTCTCCTTCCCTGGACCCCGTTCCCTCCTCTGCTTCCCTCCCGCGCACACCACCGAGCGGAGCTCGCCGTCATTGTCGCCGTACCCATGGCCACCGGCCACCCCTAGCCTCGCCGATGCACCCAGGAGCTCCGCCTCGACCCCCTCTTCCTTCCCACAGATCCACAGCCCTCCGGAAGCCCTGCATCGCCGCCATCGCCGTCGTCTTCTACCTCGGACCCGCCGGCCATCTTCGTCAAATTCGCCGGCTCCGGACCGTCCCCGACCTCGCCGAGCGTCCCCTCGTCATCGCCGTGAGTCACTGACCCTCTCCCCTAACTCAGCATGCTCCCCTCCGTGCCGTAGCGCCGTTCCCCACAAGCAGCGAAGCCACCGTCCGCCATTGCTGCTGCACGCATAGCCTCCATGCTCCCCTGGCCCCACTGAGCTGCTCTTAGTGCTCCCCATGACTAGCAGGTGCTGCCCAGCCTCTCAGCTCGCTCGCTCGCCAAGCGTAGCTCCGTGCCCGTGCTGGCCTGAACTCCGGTCGCCGCCGCGGGCCCCGTTCCGGTGAGCTCGGGCCACCTCAGCCCCTGCCGTTTGCACAGATGGATGCGGGCGACTCCCAGCTACGCGTAGAGCCCCTCCTCCGTCCGTTTGGTCGCCGGAGCACGAAACCCGAAGGCCTCCGCCGCCTCGGCCTCGCCGGCGACTCACCGCCGGCGGGTTAGGCCCTGTTGACCAGGGGTTTGACCCCCCCTGGGTCGATGACAGGTGGGGCCAGCCCCCCCTGTTAATTAGTTTAGTTTATTTTAACTAATTACCCCCCCTGCTGACACTGACATGCGGGCCCAGGCTCTAATTAAAATTAGGTTAGTTAGTTAGTCACTGACGTGTGGACCCCACACGTCAGGTTTGACCCTGACCGACCCCTGTTGACTTGCTGACGTCACGGTGACGCACTGCTGACGCAGTAAATGTTTTCTGGAATTTAGATAATTCTTAAATGATTTATTAATTCCAGAAAATGCCTAAAACTTCAATAAATCATAGAAAATTAACCGTAACTCCAAATTAAATAATTTATATATGAAAAATTATCAGAAAAATTCAAGGAATCCATCTGTACCATTTTCATGCATGTTAGAACAACTTATAGCTGCTGTTTAGCACAAATCAATTAAATGGCATTTGAATAATCACATATGGAGTTTGAATTTGAATCTTGTATTCAAACCAACTTCATTTAATCTGTTGCTAGTTGCATTAGCTCAAAACACATTCATTTTGCCATGTCATGATCATGCATCATATTGTGCATTGCATTGATTGTGTTCCCTTTTGTGTTGCCGGTATTTGTCCCCTCTCGATAGACGTGATACCGATGATGTGATCGTTGACACTGATGAAGACTCAATGCTATCTTCAGAAGTGCCAGGCAAGCAAAACCCCCTTGTTCATTCCGATACAATCCCACTCTCTCGCTCCTGCTCTCTTTTACTGCATTAGGACAACAACGATTCAACTGTTACTTGCTGCGGTAGCTGAACCCCTTTATCCTTTGCATGACCTGTCATTGCCACAGTAAATAGATGAAACCCACTAGCATGAGTAGGAGTTGTTTGAGCCCTGATGTGCCTACTCATTTATGTTTGTTGTCATGCCTGCTACTGCTTAGAGTTGAGTCAGGTCTGATTCATCGGGGATGAATCAGAGGCGTGTGAACATGTCCTACTGTGTGTGAGCTAAGTGTGTGAACACGATTTGGTAAAGGTAGCGGTGAGAGGCCATGTAGGAGTACATGGTGGGTTGTCTCATTGCAGCCGTCCTCAGGAACTGAGTTCTGTGTTTGTGATCCATGATTCAGCTACTACCACGCATTGGGCCCGAAACCAATGGACCCTCTCGGCTTCTTGATCACCCTTGTCCTCTGTCCAGGAGTTGCAAGTAGTTTCTGGTGTTTGTAGTATGCTGGAGGCCGTGCGCAGCGCTGACTGTAGGGGTGGGCTGTGATGCGGTAGGCACGTGGCCGGGTATACCGGGCGCCCGTTTGGTGTCACGGAACCCTGTACACATCGTTTGGGGCTGTGAGCGAAACTCCGGCCGGATCTCCTCATGGATGGAACCCGAATAGGCGATAAACCTGGACTAGAGACTTAGGTGATTAGGTAGGTCGTGGCCGACACCCACGTTGGGCTTCCGCTTGAAGGTTGCCGAGTACATGTCGTGTAAACGGCGGTAAGTGGTGAGAGCGTGTGTGAAGAAGTACACCCCTGCAGGGTTAACATCATCTATTCGAATAGCCGTGTCCGCGGTAAAGGACTTCTGGGTTGCTTATATCAGTTCATAGACAAGTGAAAGTGGATACTCTAAAATACGCAAGATAAGCGTGAGTGCTATGGATGGCGTTCTCGTAGGGAGACGGGAGCGGATCCATAGTGGCGTATTGATATGGTGAATATGTGGACTCGTGTGCGCCACCTCAAAAGAGTCGCTTGCAGTCGTAGTTTAGGATAGCCACCGAGTCAAAGCTGGCTTGCTGCAGTTAAACCCCACCACCCCTTTGTTGATAATGATGCATATGTAGATAGTTCTGATGTAAGTCTTGCTGGGTACATTTGTACTCACGTTTGCCTATTTTATGTTTTTGCAGAGAGACTTCAGTCTCACTAGTAATTCCGCGTGGTCTTTGACGTTTAGCTTGTTACCTCAGCTACGATCTTGTGCCTCGGCAGGATCTGATAGATAGTCAGGCTTTTCAGCCTTTTCCATTTATAGATGTCTGTACTCAGACATGATAGCTTCCGCTTGTGCTTTGACTTGTATGCTCTGATTGTTGGGTCATAAGACCCATGTTTGTAATATCTCGCTCCTCGGAGCCTATTGATAAATTACTTGAGTCATAGAGTCATGTTGTGATGCCATGTTGTATTTGCACATATCGAGCATATTGTGTGTATGTTATTGAAATGCTTGGTATGTGTGGGATCTGACCATCTAGTTGTTTCTCTTTAGTAGCCTCTCTTACCGGGAAATGTCTCCTAGTGTTTCCACCGAGCCATGGTAGCTTGCTACTGCTCCGGAACACTTAGGCTGGCCGGCATGTGTCCTTCTTCGTTCCTGTGTCTGTCCCTCCGGGGAAATGTCACGCGATGAATACCGGAGTCCTGTTAGCCTGCTACAGCCCGGTTCACCGGAGTCCTGCTAGCCCAGTGCTACAGCCTGGATTCACTCGCTGATGATCGACACGTTCGATGCTGGGTCATGGATGCCTGTCCCTGTAAGTCTGTGCCACTTTGGGTTTACGACTAGCCATGTCAGCCCGGGCTCCTTATCATATGGATGCTAGCGACACTGTCATATATGTGTGCCAAAAGGCGCAAACGGTCCCGGGTAAAGGTAGGGCGACACCCGTGGGAATACCGTGCGTGAGGCCGCAAAGTGATATGAGGTGTTACATGCTAGATCGATGTGGCATTGAGTCAGGGTCCTGACAGCGTTGGTATCAGAGCTTGACTGCCTGTAGGATTACCAAGCCAAACTGGTCGAAGTTGAGTCTAGAAATTCTTTAGTTATATAAGGGAATTGATTGTGGGATGGAACGTAAGGCTCTTTTTACTCCTTATACCTTATGCCCTTCTGATCTGAGTCATCTTATCTTTCCTACAGGGATTAAGAACTAGGCTATCTCTTCTTTCTATTAGGATCACGTGTTACTAATCCGTAGACTTATAGATTGTTGGATTTAAGCTTGAGTTCAGTTTCTACTACTTCCGTACGTTAACTGTTGATCTCGAAACCTTGATATTGTGCTTCTGAGTGGTTATGTCACCATTTTTGTGAATGTCTCAAATCTTTCTGAGCATTTACAGCCGTTATGCTGTCCGAGTCATTCCAGGTTTCTAAATAGTCTGATGCATTTGCAAAATCCTTTCCCTCTGGTTTCGATGTTCCTTTATGCCAGCTCAATCACACTAATTGTTGAGTTGAGGTATTCTATTGCCTTGACATTATGTTGGAGTTACTATTATGACCCTAGGTGTCTCAGGGGATCATCTAGTAGTCTAGCCATGATTTATGTTCCAGTGTGATGACTCTGGCCGTCATTATCGAAAGCATCCCGTGATGCCATTTAGTAGTAGGTATTCTATCCCTGGGTTTTGAACCCGAGATTCACCCTACTTGCCTCATGTTGATAGTGTTGCTAGTTCCTTAGGTTATTAGTAACCTTTGTGATAGTCCTTGAAGTCCGTGGTATCTTCTTCTTCCAAATACCATGAACTACTTATGGCAGAAGTTCCTCGTTGAACTGAACGATCACAACCAGAGTGCTTTTGATGAGTTCTCCATTATATATTGTGACTCTGCCAGTTCTACCCTTCCGCATGGATTGCCCGGAAGAAATATGTTGAATTCGATCGACATGCTAAACCATGCATCCACAACTCAGAAAATCGTATGTTCCTTTGAGTTGTCCCTCTTTAGTTGTCTTCTGACCCTCGTCTATCAATTGATAGTCAAGAGTATGCGTGCATTCGTTCGTCGATGCCTATTACCCTTGTGGTCCGTCAAGCCATTCTATTCCGGAATGACTAGGAGAAACAAACTCCAGTACCTCATCCATATCTAGGATTGGGTCAAAACAATTGTACTCCGCAGATCAAAATGCCAATCCAGCTTTTGCTCTGTTCTACCTTGGAGTATTACCATCTCTATATCAAGAATGTCATGGGAATTGCACACCATTCTATGAACTCTTGACACAGTGATACTTCTCACCATCATTAGTCATTCCTCGGTCTTCGTGTTGATGCAATCGGAATGTCGACAAGTGAGTCGTGATGTGTGAAATCAATACTGCTAGCAACTCCGTTGTTTGGTAGTTAAAGGACAATAATTTCATTCTTAGCATGTTGGTTAGTGAATCATCATTCTAAGATTGATCCTGCTACCTAGTCCATTCTCCTGGTTCACTCCTCGATCGATGAGTTAGGATTATTTCAAATCCTTGCCCTACTGATCATATCGTCTTGCCCTGAAAAGCAAGATTGTTCTCGAGCTTAGTAACATACCGGTGGTTCGTGATTTTCCGAATATCTTCTCGAAAGTATCACCAAGCTGTCACCTGACTGTTATGTTGAGCTCGTGATCAAGTTGGTTTATCCTGTAAACCACCCTTTCTCCAAGAATCCGTGTTGGATACCCTGAGCTAGTTGGTTAAGCTAAACGACAACTTGGAGAGTTAGAAGATAAAAGCTTGCCTGACTTAGTTCGTTCCAAAGGGATATTCTTGTGTAGTGTGTGTTGAAAGAAGATGATATCTTCATCGATTGGTCCCTGTGATCAGTTGCTGGACCTATTGTCTTATTAATCCCTTGATTTGAGTGTGGGCTATCGTCAAATCAAATCAGTACCAACGATGCTCGTAATGTTGTCCTACTCGTGGTTGATCCCTCGAGCATACACCATTACATCTTTGGTCTGACCAATGCTATCACCGTGTTCACATGATGGTGGAAGTCCAGTGATATGGAAATTCCGGTGAGTTGCTGTTGAGCCCATCAGTAGCATTTTGTCTCCCCCCCATGAATCATGTTGAACATCAACCTAGTGTTGGAAACTTGTGTAAGCATTTCTTCGTGTTTCGTTCATGAAGCATATGTTTGAATGAAAGTAGTGACTTTCCCTAATTCATGTGCATATGATGCAAGTTGCCGCCATGAATTTGAGGAAGATTGTTTTGTTTCCTTGGAATCATCCCAAATCAGTCATGCACACGTGCGAAGTATTCTGTGGTCTGTTAGACTGATCATCTTCATTCCATATGTATATCCTAGCACACCAAGCCACTGATTGACTTGTTCAAGGAAAAGAAGTCTATGCTTGGGATCTAATCCATGGACTTGCGTAAGGACTTCGATATCCTCGATGATGGCTCCCAACCAGAACTCGGTAGTGTTTTATTGTAAGACTACCATGTGGGCATGCTTGTCTGGCACAACGTGTTCACATGTTTGTAGCAGAACCAGCTCATGTTTTGGAGCTTGCTATCGTAGTTCATTTCCCGAGAATCTCGCAACGTCATCTCGTCGATTTGTGTTGCAAACTTTCATTTTTCTTCCTGGACTCGATGAGCCTGGAATATCCTGACACCAACCAGATCTGAATCTCAGGCAAATATGATGGTTGGAATATTTCCCAAGAATTATAATATTGGTCGCGCGATAACCGGTAAAGTGGATGTCGTGGCCAACACACCCAGCCGGAAGACCTGTTATTATAATATCTTGATTGATGAAGTTGGCCACCTCCCCATAGGGATTTCGTAGGATTTACTCCCTAGTTGCCCTATGGATTTCTGTATTCCGAAGTCCGACCTTTTACTTGATGTTCTAGATATCAAACCATATCTATGAATGGGTACACTAGCACATCAAGGAGAACATTAGGAGCGGAGTGCTAAATGTCTCTCGGTCGATCATCCAGATTTTGTTCCTTGGCTCGCTAAGGTGGAATCTGAGAAAGTGTTATCCTCCTTTGCATCTGCATCGTCCATCGCTATCCATCATGGTAGTATGTTGTGTTGTCAGCACCCTTGACACGGATGTTGATAAAACCTTGATGATTGTGGAAATGCTCAAGTTCTTGAGAGCACGCACAAGCGCTACGTGTTATCATCGACTCTAACTAGGATTCCTCTCAGCTCCCTCGGCAATGCTATGATCTTTTCAAACAGCGAATTCACTCTCTATTGTTGGGTTCTTCCCCAGTTACCAGAATCATTCCCATCATTTGCATTTTGTTCCCAGCTTGCACCGCCAATGTGCCATTCTACCATGGGTCTCTTCCATTTCCGGTGATAAGCCAATTCATCCATTACGTTGTCTTCAACAAGGTAATCCACATCATCCAAGTTTGAGTTTGCCATTCTACCGACCCCCTCCAAACGATCGCTCGAGAATTGCCTTAGGTTGGTTTAAAGAGTCTCAATGATCTCTGAATCAAAGGTAATTCTTTTTGCCACTTAAGGGGAGATATCTACGAGTCACGGTTCCGAAGGTGTCTCGTTGTGGTATCATGGCAACTCAACTCCTCGCTACGTTGACAACCGTTCACCACCTTCTTAGGTGTGGAATCGTTGTCTACCTAGTGAACCTTCGTCATCTGTTCCACTCCATTCCTCTAGAGGTGTGCTTCGTCTCTCAGCTCGAGAGATGTTGCTATGTCCCATTCCGTGAGTCAATCCTGAGTTGTTCGTTCCTTGAGAAGATTAATTCTTCTAGAGTTTTCCTTCCCTCTTCTTGTCATGTTAGTTGGAGTTCTTAGAGAAAGACTTCGAGGCAATGATGGTGATCGAATCAACGCTCCTATGAAGTGCACCCTGGATCGTGAAGATTATACTAGTTGCGTTTTCCCTTCACCTTACCCTACGCTTGAATCTCGGGACGAGATTTTTGTTTAGTGGGGGTGAGTTGTCACATCCCTAGTTCTGGCCTGTCCTATGCCTGCTTCCATCTGAGCATCATGTTTAAATTTTTGAAACCTGAACTGAGGAATTTTGGAAGCCTCAAAACCCTAAATAAAAGAGGGGCAAAAACCCTAGAAATCTCATTCATTGCTCCAAACTGCTCCTCTTAAATGTTTGATAATTTTTGGTAAGGGTTCTGGTCCCAACCAAAATATTGAACATTTTTAAGGATTTATTTTTGGGACTTTGGATTTAATTCATTAGCTATTTGAATTTGAGTTATATTCATATAATTAGAATATAATTTCAAATACCCCTGAAATATTTTATAAGCTTTTGGAAAAGTCCATCTAGCAATATAAAATATTCAGAGGAGTTTTTGGCATTGTTTGAATTATTTTAAATTCAAAACAGTGGCAAAATAAATTAAATAAAACAAAACAGAACAGAAAAATATAAAAAACAGAACTTACCTGGACTTACCTGGCCTCACCCGTGCAGCCCACCAGAGCCGGCCCAGCTCTTGTGCTGGTCCAGCACTGTGCGGCCCAGCCCACCGTGGTCGCCACCGTCTTCAACCTCCTGCCAGTAGGCAGGAGGGCGTGTGCCCGACGCGCGCGCGCACGCTCCGGCCACCTCCTGCTTACCTGCTCGCCGCTGGAGGCACCCGAGGGAGCCACGCACTCCCCCTCGCCCCTGCACCTCCCCTCTCCTTCCCTGGACCCCGTTCCCTCCTCTGCTTCCCTCCCGCGCACACCACCGAGCGGAGCTCGCCGTCATTGTCGCCGTACCCATGGCCACCGGCCACCCCTAGCCTCGCCGATGCACCCAGGAGCTCCGCCTCGACCCCCTCTTCCTTCCCACCGATCCACAGCCCTCCGGAAGCCCTGCATCGCCGCCATCGCCGTCGTCTTCTACCTCGGACCCGCCGGCCATCTTCGTCAAATTCGCCGGCTCCGGACCGTCCCCGACCTCGCCGAGCGTCCCCTCGTCATCGCCGTGAGTCACTGACCCTCTCCCCTAACTCAGCATGCTCCCCTCCGTGCCGTAGCGCCGTTCCCCACGAGCACCGAAGCCACCGTCCGCCATTGCTGCTGCACGCATAGCCTCCGTGCTCCCCTGGCCCCACTGAGCTGCTCTTAGTGCTCCCCATGACTAGCAGGTGCTGCCCAGCCTCTCAGCTCGCTCGCTCGCCAAGCGTAGCTTCGTGCCCGTGCTGGCCCGAACTCCGGTCGCCGCCGCGGGCCCCGTTCCGGTGAGCTCGGGCCACCTCAGCCCCTGCCGTTTGCACAGATGGATGCGGGCGACTCCCAGCTACGCGTAGAGCCCCTCCTCCGTCCGTTTGGTCGCCGGAGCACGAAACCCGAAGGCCTCCGCCGCCTCGGCCTCGCCGGCGACTCACCGCCGGCGGGTTAGGCCCTGTTGACCAGGGGTTTGACCCCCCCTGGGTCGATGACAGGTGGGGCCAGCCCCCCCTGTTAATTAGTTTAGTTTATTTTAACTAATTACCCCCCCTGCTGACACTGACATGCGGGACCAGGCTCTAATTAAAATTAGGTTAGTTAGTTAGTCACTGACGTGTGGACCCCACACGTCAGGTTTGACCCTGACCGACCCCTGTTGACTTGCTGACGTCACGGTGACGCACTGCTGACGCAGTAAATGTTTTCTGGAATTTAGATAATTCTTAAATGATTTATTAATTCCAGAAAATGCCTAAAACTTCAATAAATCATAGAAAATTAACCGTAACTCCAAATTAAATAATTTATATATGAAAAATTATCAGAAAAATTCAAGGAATCCATCTGTACCATTTTCATGCATGTTAGAACAACTTATAGCTGCTGTTTAGCACAAATCAATTAAATGGCATTTGAATAATCACATATGGAGTTTGAATTTGAATCTTGTATTCAAACCAACTTCATTTAATCTGTTGCTAGTTGCATTAGCTCAAAACACATTCATTTTGCCATGTCATGATCATGCATCATATTGTGCATTGCATTGATTGTGTTCCCTTTTGTGTTGCCGGTATTTGTCCCCTCTCGATAGACGTGATACCGATGATGTGATCGTTGACACTGATGAAGACTCAATGCTATCTTCAGAAGTGCCAGGCAAGCAAAACCCCCTTGTTCATTCCGATACAATCCCACTCTCTCGCTCCTGCTCTCTTTTACTGCATTAGGACAACAACGATTCAACTGTTACTTGCTGCGGTAGCTGAACCCCTTTATCCTTTGCATGACCTGTCATTGCCACAGTAAATAGATGAAACCCACTAGCATGAGTAGGAGTTGTTTGAGCCCTGATGTGCCTACTCATTTATGTTTGTTGTCATGCCTGCTACTGCTTAGAGTTGAGTCAGGTCTGATTCATCGGGGATGAATCAGAGGCGTGTGAACATGTCCTACTGTGTGTGAGCTAAGTGTGTGAACACGATTTGGTAAAGGTAGCGGTGAGAGGCCATGTAGGAGTACATGGTGGGTTGTCTCATTGCAGCCGTCCTCAGGAACTGAGTTCTGTGTTTGTGATCCATGATTCAGCTACTACCACGCATTGGGCCCGAAACCAATGGACCCTCTCGGCTTCTTGATCACCCTTGTCCTCTGTCCAGGAGTTGCAAGTAGTTTCTGGTGTTTGTAGTATGCTGGAGGCCGTGCGCAGCGCTGACTGTAGGGGTGGGCTGTGATGCGGTAGGCACGTGGCCGGGTATACCGGGCGCCCGTTTGGTGTCACGGAACCCTGTACACATCGTTTGGGGCTGTGAGCGAAACTCCGGCCGGATCTCCTCATGGATGGAACCCGAATAGGCGATAAACCTGGACTAGAGACTTAGGTGATTAGGTAGGTCGTGGCCGACACCCACGTTGGGCTTCCGCTTGAAGGTTGCCGAGTACATGTCGTGTAAACGGCGGTAAGTGGTGAGAGCGTGTGTGAAGAAGTACACCCCTGCAGGGTTAACATCATCTATTCGAATAGCCGTGTCCGCGGTAAAGGACTTCTGGGTTGCTTATATCAGTTCATAGACAAGTGAAAGTGGATACTCTAAAATACGCAAGATAAGCGTGAGTGCTATGGATGGCGTTCTCGTAGGGAGACGGGAGCGGATCCATAGTGGCGTATTGATATGGTGAATATGTGGACTCGTGTGCGCCACCTCAAAAGAGTCGCTTGCAGTCGTAGTTTAGGATAGCCACCGAGTCAAAGCTGGCTTGCTGTTAAACCCCACCACCCCTTTGTTGATAATGATGCATATGTAGATAGTTCTGATGTAAGTCTTGCTGGGTACATTTGTACTCACGTTTGCCTATTTTATGTTTTTGCAGAGAGACTTCAGTCTCACTAGTAATTCCGCGTGGTCTTCGACGTTTAGCTTGTTACCTCAGCTACGATCTTGTGCCTCGGCAGGATCTGATAGATAGTCAGGCTTTTCAGCCTTTTCCATTTATAGATGTCTGTACTCAGACATGATAGCTTCCGCTTGTGCTTTGACTTGTATGCTCTGATTGTTGGGTCATAAGACCCATGTTTGTAATATCTCGCTCCTCGGAGCCTATTGATAAATTACTTGAGTCATAGAGTCATGTTGTGATGCCATGTTGTATTTGCACATATCGAGCATATTGTGTGTATGTTATTGAAATGCTTGGTATGTGTGGGATCTGACCATCTAGTTGTTTCTCTTTAGTAGCCTCTCTTACCGGGAAATGTCTCCTAGTGTTTGCACCGAGCCATGGTAGCTTGCTACTGCTCCGGAACACTTAGGCTGGCCGGCATGTGTCCTTCTTCGTTCCTGTGTCTGTCCCTCCAGGGAAATGTCACGCGATGAATACCGGAGTCCTGTTAGCCTGCTACAGCCCGGTTCACCGGAGTCCTGCTAGCCCAGTGCTACAGCCTGGATTCACTCGCTGATGACCGACACGTTCGATGCTGGGTCATGGATGCCTGTCCCTGTAAGTCTGTGCCACTTTGGGTTTACGACTAGCCATGTCAGCCCGGGCTCCTTATCATATGGATGCTAGCGACACTGTCATATACGTGTGCCAAAAGGCGCAAACGGTCCCGGGTAAAGGTAGGGCGACACCCGTGGGAATACCGTGCGTGAGGCCGCAAAGTGATATGAGGTGTTACATGCTAGATCGATGTGGCATTGAGTCGGGGTCCTGACACCTTTTCACCACAATGGCTACTCTGAAGGCCTGGCTATCAGTAGCCACATATAAAAATAAAGGCTTCTTATCAATAGGGGCAGCAAGCACGGGCGGCTCAGCCAGCTGTTTCTTCAGATCCTCAAATGCTTGATTAGCAGCATCACTCCAAAAAAGTGATATGTCTTCTTCATCATGTGATAAAGAGGAATAGCCTTCTCCCCCAGCCGGCTTATGAACCGGCTCAGAGCTGCAATACAACCCGCCAAACGCTGAACATCATTAGCACACGCCGGTTTAAACTTTGGATCAATATTAAGAGTGTGCTCAGCGAGTTCCCTCGGTACACCCGGCATGTCTGAAGGCTTCCATGCAAAGATGTCCCGGTTCTCACGGATGAACTCGATGAGCGCGCTTTCCTATTTCGGATCCAGATTAGCATTGATGCTGAACTGCTTAGATGAGTCGCCAGGGATGAAATCAACCATCTTAGTATCATCCGCCGATTTAAATTTTAATGAAGGATCATGCTCAGTGGTTGGTTTCTTCAAGGACATCATGTCCGTCGGGTGAACATTGTCTTTGTAAAATTTTAGCTCCTCCATTGCACAAACTGATTCAGCATAGGCCGCATCTCCTTCCTCACATTCCAAGGCCACCTTGCGACTCCCATGCACTGTGATGGTGCCCTTATAACCCGGCATTTTAAGCTGCAAGTAGACATAACAAGGACTCGCCATGAATTTAGCATAAGTCGGCCGTCTGAACAAAGCATGATAAGGGCTTTTGATCTTGACCACTTCAAAGGTTAACATCTCAGACCTGGAATCATGCTCATCTCCAAAGGCAAATTCTAATGATATCTTACCCACTGGGTAGGCTGATTTACCTGGCACGACACCATGGAAGACAATATTTGACGGCTTAAGGTTCTTATATGTCAGTCCCATGCGTTGGCAGGTCTCATAATATAGGATGTTAATGCTGCTACCCCCATCCATGAGCACCTTAGTAAACTTATAACCCCCAATTTGAGGCGCCACCACCAAAGCCAGATGACCCGGATTATCAACCCGGGGTCGATGATCCTCTCGACTCCATACAATAGGCTGCTCTGACCATCGTAGATAACGTGTGACCACCGGCTCAACAGCGTTCATAGCCCTCTTGTGAAGCTTCTGATCCCGTTTACACAAACTGGTGGTGAAGACATGGTACTGCCCACTATTCAATTGTTTTGGATTGATCCGATAACCAGACTGTTGGTGCAGTTGATTCCCCTGATTACTCTGCTAATTGTAACCACCCTAGTTACCGTGACCTTGAAAACCGGAACTTGAAACGCCGCCTCTATGACCCGGACCATGAGAACCGGACCCTGACCCGCCATTTGGGCCATGGTGGCGCTGGATGGATTCCCGAAAGCTTCTCATTATGCTGCAATCCTTCCACGAATGAGTAGCCGACTTACGATCCGTTCCGTGTTTTGGACATGGCTGGTTTAACATTGCTTCAAGGTCGAATCCTGCCCTCGAAGCCGGCGGCCCCTGCGGTCCCCTACAGCACTGATTATCATTGCGCGTACCTGTGTTGGCTACAAAGTCATCAGCTTTGCGCTTACCGTTGCCGCACTAATTGGTAAGGTTGTACTGTTGTCCCTTCATGCCATTACACTTCTTTCCCTTTCCCGACCTTTCGTCCTATGAATCGGGGTCCTTGGTACCATCAGAGTCGGCATACTTAACTAGAGCCGCCATCAGCTCCCCCATGTCATTGCAATGACGTTTGAGCCGCCCAAGCTTCTGCTTGAGTGGAATGAACCGGCATTTTTTTCTCCAACATTAGAACCGCTGAGCTGACGGTGATGTTATCTGAAGAATGTATGATGGTTGAGACCCGGCGCACCCAGCTGGTCATGGACTCACCCTCGGCCTAGATGCAAGAAACCAGATCCACAATCGACATCGGCTGCTTGCATGTGTCTTTGAAGTTCTGGATAAACCGGTCCTTCAACTCCGCCCATGACCCGATGGAATTAGCCGACAATCCCTTCAACCAGGTACGAGCCGTCCCTTCTAACATCATGGTTAAGTACTTGGCGTAAGCAACTTCACTAACATCCAGCATCCCCATGGCCATCTCATAACTCTCCACCCATGCCTCAGGGGGTTGATCGGCTGTGTAATTAGGCACCTTGCGAGGGCCTTTGAAGTCCTTGGGAAGACGCTCATTTCGTATGGCTGCCGTTAGACACGGCACGCCGAAAGCCTTGGAAGTCACACATGCCTCAATTGAAGCTGTCGGGTAAACCGGTGCATGCTGATGAGCCGCCTGTTGAGCCGCCAGCTCAGCCTCCTGATGTGCTCTGCCTGGTACACCAAATCATGTGCATTGGCTCCATTGCGTGCCGGGTCATGTCCATGAGGTTGGTTACGGCGCCATTCAGTACTTGAGACCACTGGAGAGTCAATGTGCATGTTGTAACTCCGGCTCGGACGAGGTGTCTCATGAATCCGATCACGACTATAAGAGTAAGCCTGCTGCCGCACCAGAGCTGTTTGAAGAAGCTCCCTGGCCCTTCGGGTTTCAACCGCTGCTGGAGTTTCACCCTTGTCGGGCAGAGCCACCAATCATGTAGCTGCAGCAAACATGTTGTCCAGAGGGGTGGAGTAATGACCCGGCGGTGTCATCACATGCTGAGGCGGAGTGCTGTTCATACGTGGCTGGCCGGGCGGTTCAACTATTCAGTTTACCACCGGCGGGTTACTGGCCCCAGCTCCAGGGATGTTGAAGAGGTCCCTTGACTCATAAACCAAGGGAAAATGACTCCGTTGCTTCCTCCTTAAGACTTCGTGTGAGGCGTTCTGATCTACCCTAAGCCGATATGAATCTACTTGAATCCGCTATGCTTGGGCGTCCAAAATTGCTTGTTCTGCGGCCATCCTAGTGTTCTCTACCACTAAGTTTGCCTTAGCTTACGCTATTCCATCACGTAATTTAGCCACTTCTACCTTCTGTTGCTCCTGGTTTTCTGGGGTTACCTCAACCTCCATCAGAGTCGCCAGAGCATCCAATAGATCTGTTAAGACTTGAGCCGGCGGGCGAGCTGAACCGCCAGCCCCAGCTGCCGTGATCGCAGCAGCACCAAAAGTTATAGCCGCAGTAGTTGTCGAGCCAAGAACCGGCTATGTGCCATCCATGAAGATCGCCACCCTGTTTGGTGGCTCACGAGGGTCCGGAATACCGTCGCCATCGGAACAACCCCCAAGCCTTCCATCATGTAGCTGATACATTGAACCGGTCTCGCCCGTGGACTCACCATCGGAGCAGATCTCTGTCTCACCGCCAGAGATCGAGCCTTCCATTTCAGCCCCATGGGTGAACCCAACGAAGACATGCCTTACAGCCGGCTGAGCCGGGGCGGGTCGTGCACGTTGAGATGTCTCGATGATGTCGGTGCAGACGTCCGGCTCAGGGCCCGGCTCGCCGATCTTGCCAATGAATATGTGGATTCCACCGAAGGGGATCCGGTACCCATACTCAATTGAGCCGGCCTCGGGGCCCCAGCCTACATCGTGGATGTAGAGCTTGCTGCGACGACTCTTGGTCATCCGGCCTGCAGTGTATCCCTTGAGCCCTTCGAAGCTGCCCTTTAAGAACTTGAAACCACCGTGCGCTCGCCCCACGGTGGGCGCTAACTGTCGTGGAAGTATCACGGTAGATGTCCTCATGGAAGGACTTAGTTGTGGAGCCATTGCGACGAGGTTAGCTTAAAGGGGTTAAATGGGACAGAGGACACAGAGAGTTTATACTGGTTCGGCCCCTTGCGGTGAAGGTAAAGGCCTACTCCAGTTGAGGTGGTATTGCTAGGGATTCAATTACCACGGAGCAAACACGCTTTTCCTGGCCCTCGATTTGATGTTTCTTGCCCTAAGCCGCTGCTGGGTCGTCCCCTTATATACACGGGTTGACACCCTGCGGCCTACAGAGTCCCGGCCGGCTCATACAATGTGTCTGGCTCGGTGACGTATCTTACATGCCTTATATTAGAAGTCTACTCATACATGGCGGTTTACACTTACGGGCCTTAAGCCGTCTCTGGGCTTGGGCGTCTTACCGGCCTATCTATGAACCGCCGTCTGGTATACTCTTGGGCTTCATGGATGAACCGCCATTGTGGTTGACCCGGCCCCTCCTGGGCGGGTCATACCTGATAGTCATATCCCCAACAACTTGGCTGCTTGTTTGAGGATGGAAAGCTGTGTTGAAGCGAATGTTGGTGCCCATGGCCTTCTGGAAGGAGTCCCAGAACTTAGAAGTGAAAATGCTTCCACGATCAGAAGATATCAATTGTGGAATACCGTGCAAGGAGACTATTCTGGAGGTGTATAGCTCTGCCAGCTGAGCTGCTGTGATAGATTCTTTGATTGGAAGGAAATGAGCCACTTTGGTAAGCTTGTCGATGACAACGAAAATAACATCATTTCCACGCTTGGACTTAGGAAATCCAGTAACGAAGCCCATCTCGATATGGTCAAACTTCCATTCTGGAATAGCAAGAGGTTGGAGGAGACCAGTTGGTCATTGGTGTTCTGCTTTCACCCTTCGGCAGACATCACATTCGTTCATGAATTGAGCAATCTCTCACTTCATTTGCGTCCACCAATATGACTGCTTGAGGTCATGGTACATCTTCATACTTCCAGGATGAATGGACAGAAGAGAATTGTGCGCCTCGTTCATTATGACCTTCCTTAGATCACCTTAAGGAACCACAATCCGGTCCTCAAAGAATAAAGTGTCTTTGTCATCAATGTGATAGCACTTGTATTTGGGTTGGCTCTTGGCAATACCATGTTTCACTCTCTTCACCATGGTATCAAGGAGTTGTGCCTCACGAATTTGATCTTCCAAAGTAGGAGTGACTTGAATATTGGCAAGAAAACCTTGAGGAACAACTTGGAGGTTCAGTTTGCAGAAAGCTTCACAAAGATCCGGTTGGAACGGCTTGAGGATTAAGCTGTTGCAGTAAGCCTTCCTGCTCAAAGCATCTGCAATGACATTGGCCTTGCCTAGAGTATATTCAATACTCGGATTGTACTCTTGAATCATTTCTACCCATCGAGTCTGCCTGAGGTTGAGGTTGGGTTGAGTGAAGATGCTTGAGGCTCTTATGATCTGTGAAAATGTCCACTTGCCTTCCCAACAAGAGATGTCTCCATGTTATTAAGGCATGGACAACTGCCGCCAACTCAAGATCGTGAGTGGAGTAGTTCCTTTTGTTGGGCTTCAACTGACGAGAGGTATAGGTCACAACTTTCTTCTCTTGCATTAACACAACGCCTAGACCTTGCAAGGAGGCATCACAGAAAACTTTGAATGGCTTGGATTCATCAGGAGGAGTCGAGAGAGGAGCTGAGACAAGCTTCTCTTTGAGGGTGTTGAAAGCAATGTCACACTCAAGCGTCCAAACATACTTGACATGCTTCTGTAGGAGGTTGGAAAGAGGCTTTGCAATCTTAGAGAAACTCTCAACGAATCTTCGACAATAGCTTGCAAGTCCAAGAAAACTGCGGAGCTGCTTGACATTCTATGGAGGTTCCCACTTCAGAATTGCAGACACCTTCTCGGGATTAACAGCGATGCCCTTGGCGGAGATGATATGACCAAGGTAAAGAACCTCATCAAGCCAAAACTCACACTTGGAAAACTTCACATAGAATTGATGCTCTCTGATCTTGTCGAGCACCAATCTCAAATGCTTGGCATGATCCTCCTTATTCTTGGAGAAGACCAAGATATCATAGAGATACACCAGAACGAAATCATTTGTGTAGGGGTTGAAGATGAAGTTCATCATGCGAGAGAACATTGGAGGAGCATTGATAAGGCCGAAAGACATGATGGTATATTCATAAGAACCATAGCTTGTTCTAAATGCTGTCTTGGGGATATCTTGTTCATGAATGCGAATCTGATGATAACCCATACAGAGGTCAAGCTTGGAGAATACTTTGGCACCTTTAAGTTTCTCGAATAGCTCATTGATATTGGGAAGTGGATACTTGTTCTTTATTGTCTTCTTTTTCAATGGACGGTAGTTGACACAAAGTCGGTCTCTGCCATCGTTCTTCTGGACAAAAAGAATACCACAACCCCATGGAGATAAACTCGGTCTGATCATACCAAGACTCTCTTGATCATCGAGTTGTTTCTTCAATTCCTTCAACTCCTCTGGTCCAAGCTTGTAAGCTTGTAAGGACGCTGTAACATCCCAAAATTCTAAATTTTGGAATGTTATATTAAAAAGATAGATTTGATTGATTGCTTGATTGTTGTGTGATTGATTGACAGAAATTTGAAACTTTTTGAAAGTTAAATGAGAGGGAATAAAAGGACTTTCCCAAAATTTCATTTTGCATTTATGATCTTCGTGACTTCAAATTATTTTCAAACACAAAACCCTAGAGAGAAAATGACATGACTTCTTCCATTTATTTAAATGAAAAGGGATTTGAAAAGATTTGAATCTTATTTGGAAATATTTCAAATTCAAAAACTTCATGCAACTCAATGATTTTCAAGAGCGAAGATAAAATGACTTCTTCAAAACATATGAAATATGAGTTGGGAGTTTCAAAGAATTAAATTCAAAGCCCCTTTGAATTTATTTCCAATTTGTAGTTATTTGGGTTTTATTCAAATTATTTTTCTCCAAAAATAAAATATATAGAAATTAGGATAAAATGATTCCCTACATCAGAAAATTGGAGAGAAATAAATTTGTATTAATTTTGGTATTATTAAAATGATTTTTATGGGATTTTACTAGAGCAGGAGCACTGTTTGAATTATTTGAATTTGTGTGGATTTTATTTGACATTAGGAAAATGTTTATCTTGTAGAAAATCTTTTTCTAATTTTTTTGATATATTATATGCCTATATAATTTTTTTAGTTATTTTTTATTATTTTAGATCACTAAAAAATGTTTATTAAAAAAAGAGTTTCCTCTCGCCGACTGGGCCGGCCCAGCTCCTGCCAGGCCGCGGCCCAGCCCAGCTCGCCCGTCGCCCCGTCCCCTATCTCCCGCAGGAGACCGACTCCCGCACGGGAGCGCTGCCGTCGGAGTCCGGCCGGACTCCGCGTCCTCCTCGCTCCACCCCTCGCCCACGCAACACCCGCCCCTTCCCTGGCCTTTATAAGGCGAGATCCGCCGCCGGGCCCTCTCCTCCTCTCTCTCGCGCCGCATCTTGAGCCGCCGCCGTCGCCACACATCTCGCCGAAGCTGCCTCCACCCCTGCTTCGTTCCGTCGCCGTGGACCGCCGCCGACGCCGCCATCCTCCTCGCTGCGACGCGCCGGCCCTCGCCGACCTCTCCGTTGCCCTCCCCGACCACCGGAGCCGCCGCCCCGGCCGAGACCGAAGTCACCGCCGTCGTCCTCCCCGACTCCGGCGATCGCTGCGGTAACCGCCGCCTCCCGCCCGTTGGATCTAGATCCAACGATCCAGATCTTGTTTTTCTTTTCTTCTTTTTTCAAAACATTTTTTTTGTTTGTGAGCGTTCACTAGTTCGATCTTTACAGCGAGCATATTCATTAGATTAGGTACTGTGACGAACGTTCGTTGTTTAGTATTTTTATTTTTCTTTTTAATTTCGGCCAGGGACCCATTTTTAATTAGTTTCTTCACAGTTTAGTCCCTGATCTTCAATCTATCACAACTTTTTGCTCGTTTGTCCAAATCCAATGAAACCAATGCCCACTTCTTTGTTATGATCCCCTCTATCCAGATAATCAACTTGAACATATTTTTGAAAGTTTTAAAATTTGAATTCAAATAGTTTTGTATTTGAACTTCGTTTGATCATAACTTGAGTTTTATAACTCCGTTTGAGTTGATTCTTTTTACAAATCGAAGCTCTTGACCTAAACTTTCTGATAAGGCCAAATTCACTTAATTTTGGTAATGTTAGAAATTGTTTTATGTTGCAAGAGTTACTTGCTTGGTTTTGACATTTTCCGAATTGTTTTCTTTGTTCTCTCCGATCTTTGAGTGATTGCTTATGTGTGGTTACTATTGCTTGCTTACGATAGATTGACCGGAGTGTGACGAGTAGAACTATCAAGAGTTTTGAGTGCGAATCATCTTCATCAACATTGCAGGCAAGTTCACACTTTGATCATATCCCCTCCATACCCAGTTTTTATGCATTAGTTTCACCCTCAAACATTGCATGAGTAGGATTAATAACATGTGGGTATTGGGAAGTAGTTGATGAGGTAAGAACCTATTGCCCTGCATTCAAACCTTGGGAGTTACTATTACGTTATGCTTATATTGCCATGCTATGCTCGTAGACGTGGATTGGGTTTGAGAGTATTCATGACAGATGTGAGATTGTTAATTAATGGTTTACTTAAGGTGGCAACTTTAACACACATCTGGGTGGATTGAGGCACCTGGGTATTCCAGCGATTGCCTGTTTAGGCACCTGGGTATTCCAGCGATTGCCTATTTTTCTTTATGGACCGCCACCCAGGCTCAAAGAGATCATGAGATTATTCATACTAGAAACTTCCGTGTGCATCCACAAGCTACTATGGGCTCTAGCATAGTTGATTAAGTCGTGCGAACTCTTACAGTGGTAGACTAGCAGATGTAGGGGAAGGTAGGTGTAACGGTCTACCCGATCGTAAGGTGCTAGCGCTTCTAAAAGACTATGTCTCGGTCATCTGTTTCTCAAACACCATGTAGTGCGAGAATCCCAACGGAGGAGATCGAGTCTTGTGGGGAAAAGTGCGCAAACCTCTGCAGAGTGTATAAACTAATCATGATTAGCCGTGTCCCCGGTTATGGACATCTTGAGTATCTAGTACTTGGATTATCATGTGAATCTCATCATGTGACTTTAATTTAATTTTGTTGGGTTTTAATGATGATGTTTAATTGGGATTGAGAGGGTGTCTACACTCTCAATGTTTAACAACCACCATGATAGTTAAATAAACTTTATTCCTTTGCATTAGGGAAAAATTGGCTTTTCGCAAAAACTATAACCATAGAGCTTTCCACCAGCCAAATATGCATGTAGTGATAGCTATTATTCATCATTATTCTATGGTGTGAATTTGCCAGTACATTCAATGTACTGACCCTTGTGGCTGCAACGTCTCATGTTGCAGGACTTCTTACAACGAGTAAGTGATATGTTAGGGTTGCGATTTCTACACTCAACTTTGCCGTTGGTGTTGATGGGAATCCACAACCTTTGTTACTTTCGCTATATGGATTGAGGTAAAAGTATTTACGTTACTTTATACATGTGATTTACCTCTGTTATAAATCCTCGAGTACTGTGTGTGTCAGCATACCGATCCAAGGATGACACTTAAACACAGAGACTTGACCGTCTGAGGTCGGGTCGCGACACGTGCCAGGCTCAAGATCGATAACGAATTCAACTGGCCGGTGAGGAGTCATTCCCGGAAGCTCTTCTAGAAAGACGTCTTGGTATTCACAAACGACCGGAATCTGAGAGATGGCATTTGATGACCCACAAGTGTAGGGGATCTATCGTAGCCTTTTCGATAAGTAAGAGTGTCGAACCCAACGAGGAGCAGAAGGAAATGATAAGCTATTTTCAGCAAGGTATTCTCTGCAAGCACTGAAATTATCGGTAACAGATAGTTTTGTGGTAAGGTAATTTGTAACGAGTAACAGGTAATAAAAGTAAATAAGGTGGAGCAAGATGGCCCAATCCTTTTTGTAGCAAAGGACAAGCCTGGACAAACTCTTATATAAAGGAAAGCGCTCCCGAGGACACATGGGAATTATCGTCAAGCTAGTTTTCATCATGTTCATATGGTTCGCGTTCGGTACTTTGATAATTTGATATGTGGGTGGACCAGTGCTTGGGTACTGTCCTTCCTTGGACAAGCATCCCACTTATGATTAACCCCTATTGCAAGCATCCACAACTACAACAGAAGTATTAAGGTAAACCTAACCATAGCAAGAAACATATGGATCCAAATCATCCCCTTACTAAGAAACTAATAAACTAGGGTTTAAGCTTCTGTCACTCTAGCAACCCATCATCTACTTATTACTTCCCAATGACTTCCTCTAGGCCCAAACAATGGTAAAGTGTCATGTAGTCGACGTTCACATGACACCACTAGAGGAGAGACAACATACATCTCATCAAAATATCGAACGAATACCAAATTCACATGACTACTTATAGCAAGACTTCTCCCATGTCCTCAGGAACAAATGTAACTACTCACAAATCATATTCATGTTCATAATCAGAGGGGTATTAATATTCATAAAGGATCTGAACATATGATCTTCCACCGAATAAACCAACTAGCATCAACTACAAGGAGTAATCAACACTACTAGCAACCCACAGGTACCAATCTGAGGCTTTGGGACAAATATTGGATACAAGAGATGAACTAGGGTTTCAGATGAGATGGTGCTGGTGAAGATGTTGATGGATATTGCCCCCCTCCTGATGAGAGGATCGATGGTGATGATTTCCCCCTCCCGGAGGGAAGTTTCCCCGGCAGAACAGCTCCGCCGGAGCCCTAGATTGGTTCCGCCAAGGTTCCGCCTCGTGGCGGCGGAGTTTCGTCCCGTGAGCTTGCTTATGATTTTTTTCCTCGGCGAAAGACTCCATATAGCCAAAGATGGGCATCAGAGGGCTTCCAGGGGCCCATGAGGCAGGGGGCGCGCCTAGGGGGGTAGGGCGCGCCCCCACCCTCGTGGACGGTGGGTGGACCTCCTCTGGTACTTCTTTCGCCCAATATTTTTTATGTATTCTGAAACGTGCTCCCGTGAAGTTTCAGGACTTTTGGAGATGTGCAGAATAGGTCTCTAATATTTGCTCCTTTTCCAGCCCAGAATTCCAGCTGCCGACATTCCCCTCTTCATGTAAACCTTGTAAAATAAGAGAGAATAGGCATAAGTATTGTGACATAATGTGTAATAACAGCCCATAATGCAATAAATATCAATATAGAAGCATGATGCAAAATGGACGTATCAACTCCCCCAAGCTTAGACCTCGCTTGTCCTCAAGCGAAAGCCGAAATCAAAAAATATGTCCACATGTTTAGAGATACAAGTGTCGATAAAAATAAAATACGGCCATGAGGGCATCATGATCATTCTTAGAACAGCAATATATACATATATTGTCATATGATCTCTTATGCTAAAGTAACAATTCATTCACAGTTCCAAGTATGAATCATAAACTTCGTTGAAAACTAACAAACTATAATCTCAGTCATTGAAGCAATTGCAATTTATCATAACATCGGAAAGATTAAATATAAGAGCTTTTCAGCAAGTCCACATATTCAACTATCATTTAGTCTTTCACAATTGCTAACACTCACGCAATATTTATGGGTATGAAGTTTTAGCCGGACACAGATAAAGATAGGGGCTTATAGTTTTGCCTCCCAACTTTTTACCTCAAGGGTAATGTCAACAATAATAGTTCATGAAAACTCATATCCAATTAGCTATATATATCAGGATCTTTCCAATACATTGTGCTTGCCAAAGGATAAAATGTAAAAAGGAAAGGTGAAGATCATCGTGACTCTTGCATGAAGTATAAGACAAGAATAAAAGATAGGCCCTTCGCAGAGGGAAGCAGAGGTTGTCATGTGCTTTTATGGTTGGATGCACAAAATCTTAATGCGAAATAACATCACGTTATATTGCCACTTGTGATATGGACCTTTATTATGCAGTCCGTCGCTTTTATTTCTTCCACATCACAAGATCATATAAAGCTTATTTTCTCCACACTAATAAGTCATACATATTTAGAGAGCAATTTTTATTGCTTGCAACTATGACAACTTACTTGAAGGATCTTACTCAATCCATAGGTAGATATGGTGGACTCTCATGGCAAAACTGGGTTTAAGGATATTTGGAAGCACAAGTAGTATCTCTACTTGGTGCAAAGAATTTGGCTAGCATGAGAGGGAAAGGCAAGCTCAACATGTTGGATGATCCATGACAATATAATTTATTTCAGATGTAAGAAAACATAACCCATTACGTTGTCTTCCTTGTCCAACGTCAACTCTTTAGCATGTCATATTTTAATGAGTGCTCACAGTCATAAAAGATGTCCAAGATAGTATATTTATATGTGAAAACCTCTCTTTCTTTATTACTTCCTATTAATTGCAACGATGACCAAAACTATGTTTGTCAACTTTCAAAATCTTTTATTCATCATACTCTTTATATGTGAAGTCATTACTCTCCATAAGATCTCTTTATTTCTTTTTATTCTTTCTCTTTTATTTTATTCCCTCAAGATCATAGCAAGATAATCAAGCCCTTGACTCAACACTAATCTTTATTATATATAGCTCACAGACTCGATTACATAGAAAGATCCTAAAGCAAAAACTCAAAACTAGATCATACTAAAACTTTATTCTACTAGAGCAAGATATTACCAAAAGGATCGAACTAAGAAAAATGGTAGAGATAAAAGTGTGATGGTGATATGGTACCGGGGCACTCCCCCAAGCTTGGAAGTTGCCAAGGGGAGTACCCATACCCGATACTCAGTTCTTCTTTGTTGGTGAAGAAGATGACGGTGATCATGGATAGTCGCACATCGAGCATAGAAGATCCTCCAATTTGCGGATAATGCCCTTGAGCGCGAGGATATGCTCCTTCAACAAAATATTTTCACTTGTGAGATACTTGTTTTGAATGCGAGCTAACTCAATCATCTTGAAAGCTTCAATATCCGTTGGGGTAAGGATATTGTGATGAGGTTGAAGGATGTCTTCGTCTTCTACTGCCGGAACTTGATCTCCCATGGCCGTCTTGATCCCATCATCCTTGTTGATCTCCCCGAGTACTTCGCTCTTCAGCTCTATCTTCATTAGCCAAGCATCATTGCCCTCATTGTTGGAGGAGGGGGACGACATGATGCCTGGCCTTGACAACCCTGGCAGAAAATAGCTCGAAACAAAAACAGAGGATATTTGCGTGGTAAGGTGGTCAAAACCTTCGAGAGAGTATATAATGAATTTTTACCGACCAAAAGAAGTATCGTGCAAGAAAATGGAGTGCGGAGAGCACACGAGGTTCCCATGAGGCAGGGGGCGCGCCCTCCACCCTCGTGGAAGCCTCGTGCCCTTCCCGGACTGCTTTATTATTTTCCTATTTTCTTAAATATTCCAAAAGGGAGAAAAATTGCTATTAGAACTGTTTTGGAGTCGGTTTACTTACCGTACCTCATACCTATTCCTTTTTGGAGTCTGAAACGTTCTGGAAAGTGCCCCTTATGTATTCCTCTGGGGGTTATGGTTTCAATAACATTAGTTTCAACATTTATGGGATTACCTGAGATATAATGTTTGATTCTTTGACCGTTCACCACCCTCGGATTTGTGCCTTCGAAGTTGTTGATTTTTATGGCACTGGAATGATAGACCTCCTCGATGACGTAAGGACCTTCCCATTTAGAGAGGAGCTTACCTGCAAAAAATCTTAAACGAGAGTTGTATAACAATACATAATCACCTACATTAAACTCATATTTTTGTATCCTTTTGTCATGCCATCTTTTAACCTTTTCTTTAAACAGTTTGGCATTCTCATAGGCCTGGGTTCTCCATTCATCAAGTGAGCTAATGTCAAAAAGCCTCTTCTCACTGGCAAGTTTGAAATCATAATTGAGCTCTTTAATGGCCCAATATGCCTTATGTTCTAGTTCAAGAGGTAAGTGACATGCCTTTTCATAAACCATTTTATACGGAGACATACCCATATGATTTTTGTATGCAGTCCTATAGGCCCATAATGCATCATCAAGTTTCTTGGACGAATTCTTCCTAGATCTATTAACAGTCTTTTGCAAAATTAATTTAAGCTCTCTATTACTCAATTCTACTTGACCACTAGACAGTGGATGATATGGAGATGCAATTCTGTGATTAACATCATACTTAGCAAGCATTTTACGAAAGGCACCATGAATAAAATGTGAACCACCATCAGTCATTAAATATCTAGGGACTCCAAACCTCGGAAAAATAACTTCTTTAAGCATCTTAATAATCGTGTTATGATCGGCACTACTAGTTGGAATAGCTTCTACCCACTTAGTAACGTAATCAACAGCAACTAAAATATGTGTATACCCATTAGAGGAAGGAAACGGTCCCATATAATCAAAACCCCAAACATCAAATGGTTCAATAACAAGTGAATAATTCATAGGCATTTCTTGACGTCTACTAATATTACCAATTCTTTGACATTCATCACAAGACAAAACAAACTTATGGGCATCCTTGAAGAGAGTAGGCCAATAAAAACCAGATTGTAATACCTTATGTGCAGTTCTATCTCCGGCATGGTGTCCTCCATAAGCCTCGGAGTGACACCTGCGTAGGATCTGTTCCTGTTCATGCTCAGGTACACAACGTCTAATAACACCATCTACTCCTTTATAAATATGTGGGTCATCCCAGAAGTAATGTCTTAAATCATAGAATAACTTTTTCTTTTGCTTGTATGTGAAACTAGGTGGTATAAACTTAGCAACAACATAATTAGCATAATCATCATACCATGGAGCAGTACGATAAGCATTTATCATAGCTAATTGTTCATCAAGAAAGCTATCATCAATAGGTAGTGGGTCATCAAGAACATTCTCTAACCTAGACAATGCAACGGGGTTCTCAGCTCCCTTTCTATCAATAATATGCAAATCAAATTTTTGTAGCAAGAGAACCCATCTAATAAGTCTAGGTTTAGCATCTTTCTTTTCCATAACATATTTAATAGCAGCATGATCAATGTGAACAGTTACTTTGGAATAAACAACATAAGGTCTGAACTTATCACAAGCAAATACAATTGCTAAAAACTCCTTTTCAGAAGTAGCATAATTTCTTTGGGTACTGTCTAGAGTTTTACTAGCATGTTGGATAACATTTAATTTCTTATCAACTCTTTGCCCTAGAACAACCCCTACAACATAATCACTAGCATCACACATAATTTCAAATGCTAAATTCCAATTAGGAGGCTGAACAATAGGTGCAGAAATCAAAGCTTTCTTAAGTATTTCAAATGCTTCTACACAATCATCATCAAAAACAAAAGGAACATCTTTTTGTAAGAGATTAGTCAGAGGCCTAGAAATTTTAGAGAAGTCCTTAATGAACCTTCTATATTAGGACACGACATCTTTTCAATAGCATCAACTTTAGCTTTATCAACTTCAATACCTCTTTCAGAAATTTTATGCCCCAAGACAATACCTTCATTAACCATAAAGTGGCACTTCTCCCAATTCAAGACAAGATTAGTTTCTTCACATATCTGCAAAACTCGATCAATGTTGCTTAAGCAATCATCAAAAGAAGTTCCTTAAATGGAGAAATCTGCCATGAAAACCTCAACAATCTTTTCACAAAAGTCAGAGAATATAGCAGTCATACATATTTGAAAAGTAGCGGGTGCATTGCATAAACCAAAAGGCATACGTCTATAAGCAAAGGTACCGGAAGGGCAAGTAAAAGTTGTCTTTTCTTGATCCTCTTTTGACACAGGTATTTGAGAGAAACCAGAATAACCATCTAGAAAGAAAAAATGAGTATGTTTGGATAATCTTGCTAGCATTTGATCAATAAAAGTTAAAGGGTAATGATCCTTTTTAGTAGCTTTATTTAATTTGCGGAAATCAATTACCATTCTATAACCTGTAACAATTCTTTGTGGGGTCAATTCATCTTTATCATTAGGAACAACAGTAATACCTCCCTTCTTAGGGACACAATGGACATGACTTACCCACTGACTATCAGCAACGGCATAAATTATACCTGCCTCCAGAAGCTTTAGTATTTCTTTTTTTTTGACCTGAAACTGTAGGGCAATGGCCCCACAGCAATTTTATTACTCCAAACAAAAATACATATGTGCAGAAAATTACAAGGCTAGGGAGACCCTAAAAGAGAAAAGGCAAGTTGAAAAAGCTAACCTCAAGGAGGCAAAAAAGAGATCCATCTAATCAGATCATCTTTGAATTTAGGTTTAATCCTATGAACTAAAAGAGAAACGTCCAAAATAAAAGAAGCTCTCCACCTACGAAAAGATGGTTTGATATTCCTGAAGACCCTGTCATTCCTAACATTCCAAATATTCCAGCAAGCTAGAAAAACAACTTCAGAGAAAAAAGGCCTTGCAAAATCCCTTCTAGCATGGAAAGCAATGGCAGTCATATCATCTCCAGCAGGCCAGCTGATTTGAAGGTAGTTCCAGACCCTGCAACTAAAGTTACACTGGAAGAATAGATGATCCCTGTCCTCCTTGGTGTGCGTGGGACACAACACACACAAATTTGAGTCGGAGACATTCCAGTGCCTTCTCTCCAGCATATCTTGTGTGTTCAGCCGATCCATGATCAACAACCAAGCAAAGAACTTAATCCTCAATGTGCAACAACTAGCCCAAATCCAGGACAATATTGGGTTTGACACAATGTGCTTGTGCAAGAAGGTATAATATTTATTGGCAGAGTAATCCTTTCCATCCTCTTCCCAAACCCAAACATCATTCAGCTGGTGATTTACATTTGAATTTCCAAGCAAGGACTGCAATGACTGCAACTCACCAAAAGCTCTCTCAGAGAGTGGTAAGTGAAATAGAGGAGTTAGCTCAGACATGTCAAAAACCTCAGCAGCAGAAATAAGAGGGTCAATGACAAAGGAGAAAAGTCTTGCAAATCTTTGATCAAGTGGTATACTGGAATCTCCCAAAGACCAAGAATCAGACCAAAATAGAACTGTGTCACCCCTATGAACATGCATAGTACAGACCATCCTGAATTTATCCATTAACTTGCAAATATCCCTCCACCAGAAGGAACCACAAAAGGTTGTAGCATGGGGGACTCTACCATGATAGTACGTGTTCCAAATCAAATGCACCCAGGGAACATCAACTTTATTATAGAACTTACTAACATGTTTGAGAAGAAGGGCTTTATTCTGCAGCCCCAAATTCAAAATACCCAGCCCACCTTTATTCTTTGGTCTGCAAACCAAGCTCCAAGCAGCCAAAGACTGACCAGACTCCTGCCCATACTTTCTCCAAGGGCACTGCCTCTGAATTCTCTCCAGTTGCTTTAAAATACCAGGAGGCAGGTCCAAACTGCAGAGGAAAAAAATTAGGAACCAAAGAGAGAGCAGATATTAAGTACTGTAGCCTTCCTCCATGAGCAAGGAAGGAGGAGCTTACAGAAAGTTTCCTCTCCATACTATCCACCAAAGGCATTAAATCCAGAATCTTGGGTTTGTTGATTCCCACAGGTAGCCCAAGATAGGTAAAAGGCAGAGAGCCAACCACACAACCAAAGACTGAAGCCAGCCTAGCTATCTCCACTTAATCAACATTAATAGGAAGCATAGAAGACTTATGATAGTTGATATGCAGCCCAGTGGACTTGGAGAATAGGAGTAACATCCCCTTCAGAGCAAGCAATTGCGGTTCCTTAGCAGGCAAAATAATTAATGTGTCATCAGCATACTGAATAATGGGGTAGTCTCTGTCATGACAGGGAATTGGAAGCTCCAAAAGTCCCTTGTGAAACATATCATTAACCACTGATTGCAACAAATCAGCAGCAATTGCACACAGGAGTGGAGAGAGAGGGTCACCCTGCCTAACACCTTTCTTGCAGGTAAATTGCTTACCAGGTACCCCATTAAGCAAAACAGAAGAAGTACCAGACTCAAGGAACTGCTTAACCCAGGAAATCCATTTGTCATTGAAACCTTTGTGTCTCAGAATCTGAAATATAGCCTCATGCTCAATTGAATCAAAAGCTTTCTCAAAGTCTAGCTTTAGTATGACAATAGGCCTTTTGGACTGGTTACATTGATGCAAGTATTCAAGTGTCCAAGCCACACAGTCCTGGATTGTTCTTGACTTGATAAAACCATATTGGTTTTTATGCAAACATATCATGATATCCAACTGAAGCCTATTAGCAGCCATTTCTGAAAGGAACTTAACCCCCATACCAGTAAGAGAGATAGGTCTAAAGTCATTGACAGATTCAGGAGACCTCTTCTTTGGTACCAGAGTGATGTATGAGTAGTTGATATTCTCAAGATTAGCAGTCCCCTCATGAAAAGCAGCAGCTAAAGCATAGAAATCCTTGCTGATTATATGCCAACATTTCTTGAAAAACAAGCCATTAAATCCATCAGGGCCAGGTGACTTATCAATAGGCATGTTCTTAACAGTGTTATCCATCTCCTCCTTGGAGAACACTTTAGTCAAGGAATCCAAACCCTCCACTCTATCCAAAATAGAAGAGAGATCAAAACACATTTCAATCCCATGACTAGTGCCCATTCTGTTCTTGAAATTAAGCCATAGAGCAGCAGCCATTTGTTCATGGTCAGTCACCACAGAGCCATCCTCCAGCCTTAAAGAAGAAATGGAGTTATGCCTATATCTTTCAGAAGCCATGGCATGGAAAAACTTAGTGCTTTCCTCCCCCACTTTAATGGATCGAATAGTACACCTTTTCCTCCAATATAGATACTGTAGGTGTAGGAGATGCTCCAGATGCAACTTAACAAGGTTTCTGAAGTTGAATTCATGTCTGAATAGGGGCCTCAACTCCTCCAAACTATCCAAAATGAGAACCACTCTGTTGCATTTAGCAATTAAGACCTTCATTTTGGAGACATTTATATGCCAACTCTTGAGATCTCTCCTCAAGGATTTGAACTTAGCAGCAATAACAGTAGTAATTTGTGCTTTGTTTATAGTAGAAGACCAAGAGGCAGCTACACAATCAATAAAACCCTGCAACTCCACCCAATAGTTCTCAAAACGAAAGATATTGCATTTGGGAATGGAGGTGTTGATTGCCACCACACAAGGCACATGATCTGAAGCAGTCCTTCCAAGTGGTAACACCTGAGTGGAAGGGTAACAGGAGATCCAATTCGCAGAAGTAAAAAACCAGTCTAGCTGCTCAAGGAGAGGATTATCTTGCATATTTGACCAAGTGAAAGATCTACCCTTAATAGGTAATTCAAGCAGACCAAGATGCCCGATAATCTCATTAAAGATAAAAATATCATTAGCATCACCCCCAGGTAGATTTATGTTCTCAGTTGATCTAATAAAATTAAAATCCCCCAGTACCAGCCAATTAGCAGAATCAGGTATTGAAAGATGGTAGAGCCAGTCCACAAAATCATCTCTAGCTTGGCCTCTGCATGGCCCATAGACATTGACCAACGTCCAAACTTCATTATTATGTTTGGAAGTGAATTGGACAATAATACCAAAATGCTTCGCCTCCATTAACCGACCAGAGAGAACAGAGGAGTTCCATAGCACAACAATGCCACCTGAGGCCCCAACCGAAGGACTGAAAACGAACGAGTCAAAACGACTTGGGCAAAAATTTCGTACAGTCATGGAATCAATACACTCCATTTTCGTTTCTTGTAGACATACCACAGACGCCATGCTTTCCTCCACCTTATTACGAACAGCACATTGATGATCATCAGAATTAAGACCTCTAACATTCCAACACATTACACGCCAACTTCTAGTAGATCGAGGATCCATAAAATATATTGTTTACAGATTTTAGGAGCATGCCTGCATAGCAGGGAGCACAGACCACAGTTCAAACCAACTACATAGCCAAACAAAGGACACATGCGTTGACAACGATCATCAACAACTCCCCAACAAAAGAGTCCTAAAATAAACCTACGAAAGATAGTCTGGTTATGGGTCGACCACACCCCGCATTCATAGCCCAGACTATACATCAGACGAATTGCCCTTAGCAGAGGATGGATCCGCCATAAGCGCATCCGCAGTAAGCTTGTCAGCCGCAATACCCAAGTCGGCTCCAATTTGCTGAAGGGAGGCACTGGAGTCGATCTTGGAACATGATCATCCTCCGCAAAGGGTTTTGGGCGAGGCTTCTTCTTCTTGGGCTCCGACATTGGCAGGGCTTGCAGCACAGGCTTAAAACCATCTCTCTTTATAGAGCTACGAGTGCAATGGCGCAGGTCAGAGTCAACAACGGGAGTACGATCACGTTTGGTCACTCGCTTCGTCTTTGGGGCAGGAGCAGAGAAAGAGAACTGCTCTTCAGCAGCAGTAACAGGCTGCAGTCCAAAGCCTGGCTCCAACTCCTGAGAACTGTCAGCTAACAAAGCACAAGCAGGCCCACTGAGGGGCGAAGCAACAGACAGTGGGACAACAAAGCCAGCAGAATCAGCAGGTATTAATTCAGAAACCCAGCTAACCTTCTCAAACGCCAACGACCAAGATCTCTTGGAAAGAATCAGAGGCTGAAACGAAGCCTGAAAAACTTGCTTTGGAACATGCATAGTAGAGCAACGACCCGAAAGGGTATCAAAGGTCCTTTTCCATGCCATCTCCGGCGGCAAAGGAGGGCCGTACACCACATTCAGACGACCAGCAAAGAGATCCTGCCGGGACACTATAGGCTGCTGATATGCCACTATGGCCCAAGCATCAGGGTCAGCAGGCATAGCAGCGTTCTGAATGTCATTACCCAATAAAGCTTCAGGGGACTGTAAGTCATCACCAGGAGCAACCTCCAAACCCGGCATCAAATCCCCAGCATCCAACGGAGCAATCACCGGGTGCAACTAATCAGGCTCGGCAACCACAACAGGTGGATGATCCTCAACTTCAACAGCATCCAAATGCACGATCACAGGCGGAGCAGGCGGAATAGAACTGTCCGACTGATTAACAGAGCCTGAAAAATCTTGCTGGTTTATGACAATGGACTCCTGATCAGGGACTTCTGCATTTGCTGCATCATCTGCTGGAGCTTGCGCATCGTCATCCCAACCCCATCCTCCGCCCTGATTCACATCCACAGGGGGCGGCGGCGGTGGCACCTCATTCCATCCAAGCGCAGGGTAAGGCGGCAGAGCAAATACATTGTCATCATGGATCAAATTCCCGGGCAAGGGGTGAGGGTTTCCATCGATGGGCATAGGGTCTTCATCTTGCGGCATTTGCTCAGCAAAATTAGCACCAAGAATAAAGCATGGTGCAGTCCAAGACACTTTTGCACCTCCCCAAACCGCATAGTCAGAGAACACCACATCCCTGGGAACTAGTATGTCCTCTGGAAATGAAGCAAAAACTATCGATCTTACAATATATGGATCATCACTAATCCAATGATGAAAATTTCCAAAAGTATTAACTGCAGCCCTTAGGTTCTCCTCATTACGCAGATCAAGAGGGACACCCAGAAACATTAGGCAGCCCTGACGAAAACCTTGAACCCCACGAAAACCCTCACCATGGCCGTGTCTCATAAAACGGACAAAACGATCCAGACCAAGATCTTGAGGAGGCATCGGGACCAAAGCAAAACTCTCACCAGCATCTCTGACCTCAAATAGACCCACACCAGAAATCCAAGGCTGGGCAGAGCAAACATGAAAACCCATGTGGTTGACGAGCTCAACCACCTGCTCACGTACCTGACCCATCTGATCCAGAGGCGGAGCCGGCATGACCTCCGCAATCAAGAAGCGTTCATGAGAACAAACCAAGGGTGACGGCGGCGAGACGAAAGTCCGTGGAAGACGATTAAACCCTCCATCAATGATGTGATGCCCCGCCGGCACATAGCGCATCGGGTCAATGGCAAAGTTTTCCATGGGTGGGGGGGAAGAAGGAAGCGGAGGCGTTGGCGGCGGAGAGCCAGCCGGCGTGCGTGGAGCGCAGGTTACCGGGGATAATGGTGATGTGATGGGGCAGGATAGCAAGGGTGGCGGCAGCGCGTGCTTCCCAATGCAGGAGGGAGAGACCGACCTATCCGAGATATCGGGACGCTTCCGTTTCCAACATAAACCTTTTTCTATCGCGATAAAATCGCAGTCCTTCCTAGAATGACCAGGATCCCCACAGGCCAAACATCGAACGGAGACCGAGCAGCTGATAGACAGGTGCCCCCCAAAGAACAGCGAGAACACGTGAGCACTTGGTCCACCATGTCATTGATCATGGTCTCAAAAGCATCATTGGCCTCTTGAGTGGAAGGAATTTCCAGCGTAACAGGGCTAGCAGGCCCAACAGGTGAAAGATCAGCAATAGTGGGCTCTGCAGCAACTGGGCTGACCGTCGTAGGAGGGAAACTAGGCCTGGGGAGGCATGTGGGCGATGGACCAGTGATTACTGAGTCCTAAGAGCCCAACATGGTATCGGAGCCCAACATGGCATCATTCAAAACAGGATCTAACCCGCCCGGAGATCTCGCCGTAGATGGAGCTTGTGGTTCCGAAAGAGACGATCGTATGGGAACGACCGTGCCAAATGTGATCGACGGAGAGGCCACCGTCCACTGAAGCTCCACCGGCGGCTGGGGGTGAATTACCACACGTTCCTTCGTGGGTAAATCATAACCGGAGATATCAGCTAAATCAATGCAATTCTGAGTAGCAGGATAACGATAGCCCTTACATGCATCATAATTTTGGAATGTAGCGAAGGAAAGCCTTTTGCGAGATGAATTACCAGATCTGATCGCAGACTTGACATGAGGCTTATGCATTGCCATCATACCAAGAACGGCATGCCGCTTGGAGGGGCTGACAAGAATCCACTCCGCGTCACACTCCTTTTTCCAGATCAAAAACTCACGCCACCAATTTGGCCCACCATTACCCCAGAGATGAAAATAACATTTGAATTGGTTGCACGCATAAGAACGCGAATCAACAATATGAAATCCCACTTGCTTGCAAGACACCACAAATGAGAAAACTTTATCCTTAATGCAAGTCACCATGAGATCAATAGCAGAACCACCAAGAGCTGCCTCGAGTGCCGCAGCCACCGAATCTTCATCCTGCCAGAAATCATGCCGGCTAAAAGATACCACCAGAACAAAAGGACGTGACCCCTCCAAAGGATGAATGGAGAGACCAGAAGATCTAAAAACCTCATTAGCAAAAGCCACTCCACGAGAGAAATCCAGATCCAGAGTTGCACCGCCATCAGAACCCATAGAAGATGGGGTCCCGAGAGAGAGGAGAGAAATCCAAAAACAATGGTCGGAGGAGTTCTAAAAGTTACCGGAGAGGAAGGGAGATCGCCGTGAGGAGTCGCCGGAGGGTGGGAGGGTGGGTGTGAGTCGTTGCCATAGTGTCTATTGACAGTTGTGAGTATTGTTAGTATTTCTTTTCTTACCACTTCTTTCATCTTAGGATTTAACCATCGCTGGTGATCAATAACCGGTTTCACGTATTTCTCCAATTTTAAGACCTTAAGATCATCAATAATATATCCAATAGCAGCATGGTGCTTCTTCAGAGTTTTCAATAATTTCTTTTCTTCACGCTCTGAAAGATTAGCACTAATAATAACAGGATATATCTCTTTCTCATCAAGATAAGCATATTTAAGAGTACCATGTAAAGGTTTAAGCTCAAACACGGGATCACCCTTAGGTGGAGGAGGATCCCCTAGGATTTCAACAGGCAAGTTGTGTTTCATAATAGGTCCCTGTTTAAGGAATACTTCATCTATTTCCCTTATTTCATTCATAAACATATCATTTTCATGGTCTAGCAAATATTGCTCTAAAGGATCATTAGGAGGCACGGCAATAGAAGCAAGACCAGTAATTTCATCTTTACTAGGCAATTCTTTATCACGGGGTTGTCTACGAAATTTAGCAAAATTAAACTCATGAGACATATCCCCTAAACCAACATAAACAATATCCTTATTGCAGTCTATCTTATCATTAACAGTATTCAAGAAGGGTCTACCAAATATAATGGGACAAAAGTTATCTTGTGGGGAACCAAGAACAAGAAAATCAGTAGGATATTTAACTTTCCCACACAAGACTTCAACATCTCTAACAATCCCAACTGGTGAAATAGTGTCCCTATTGGCAAGCTTAATTGTAACATCAATTTCCTCTATCTCGGCAGGTGCAATGTCATGCAAAATTTCTTTATATAGGGAATGAGGTATTGCACTTGCACTAGCACCCATATCACATAAGCCATGATAGCAATGATCTCCTATTTTAACAGAAATAACAGGCACAACAGGTCTATATTTATTTTTAGTATCGGGTCTAGCAATTCTAGCAGATTCATCACAGAAGTAAATAACATGCCCATCAATATTATCAGCCAAGAGATCTTTAACCATAGCAATACTAGGTTCAACTTTAATTTGCTCAGAGGGAGTAGGTGTTCTAGTATTACTCTTATGAACCATAGTTGAAGCTTTAGCATGATCCTTTATTCTAACAGGGAAAGGTGGTTTCTCAATACAAGCAGTAGGAACGACATGATCATTATAAGTGATAGTCATTTTGTGATGCCCCCGATTTGATCATACACTAATCATACACGCAAACGTGTACGATTAAGATCAGGGACTCATGGGAAGAGATCACAACACAACTCTACAAATAAAATAAGTCATACAAGCATCATATTACAAGCCAGGGGCCTCGAGGGCTCGAATACAAGAGCTCGATCATAGACGAGTCAGCGGAAGCAACAATATCTGAGTACAAACATAAGTTAAACAAGTTTGCCTTAAGAAGGCTAGCACAAACTGGGATACAGATCAAAAGAGGCGCAAGCCTCCTGCCTGGGATCCTCCTAAACTACTCCTGATCATCGTCAACGGCCTGCACGTAGTAGTAGACACCTCCCGAGTAGTAGTAGTCATCATCGACAGTGGCGTCTGGCTCCTGGACTCCAACGTCTGGTCGCAGCAATCGGGTATAGGAAAGGGGGAAAAGGGGGAGCAAAGCAACCGTGAGTACTCATCCAAAGTACTCACAAGCGAGGAGCTACACTACATATGTATGCATTGGTATCAAATGGAATGCGGGTATCATATGTGGACTGAACTTCAGAATGCCGGAATAAGAGGGGGATAGCTAGTCCTTATCGAAGACTACGCTTCTGGCCACCTCCATCTTACAGCATGTAGGAGAGAGTAGATGGTAAGTTCACCAAGTAGCATCGTGTAGCATAAACCTAACCGATGATCCTCCCCTCGTCGTCCTGTGAGAGAGCGATCACCGGTTGTATCTGGCACTTGGAAGGGTGTGTTTTATTAAGTATTCGGTGCTAGTTGTCATAAGGTCAAGGTACAACTCCAAGTCGTCCTATTACCGAAGATCACGGCTATTCGAATAGATTAACTTCCCTGCAGGGGTGCACCACATTTCCCAACACACTTGATCCCCTTTGTCCGGACACACTTGTCTGGCTCATGCCCGGCCTCGGAAGATCAACACATCGCAGCCCTACCTAGAACAGAGAGGTCAGCACATCAGTCTAAATCCTATGCGCGTAGGGGTCTGGGCCCATCGCCCATTGCACACCTGCATGTTGCATACGCAGCCGGTGAGCAGACCTAGCCTCCCTTATACAAGAGCAGGCGTTCCAGTCCAACCCGGCGCGCGCCGCTCAGTCGTTGACATCACGAAGGCTTCGGCTGATACCACGACGTCGAGTGCCCATAACTGTCCCCACGTAGTTGGTTAGTGCGTATAGGCCAGTAGCCAGACTCAGATCAAATACCCAGATCTCGTTAAGCATGTTATTTTGAAGTAACCGCGAACACCGACCAGGGCGAGGCCCACCTCTCTCCTAGGTGGTCTCAACCTGCCCTTTCGCTTCGCCTCAAAGTAACAGTCGGGGGCTGTCGGGAACCTAGGCCCACCACTACCTAGGTGGAACCACCTGCCCCTCCAGCCCCCAACATCGGAATCACTTGCGGGTACTCAACGAGCCGACCCGACTTTAGTCACAACATGTATAGTATGTATGTATAGTATATACCCGTGATCACCTCCCGAGTGATCACGGCCTGATAGTATAGCATGGCAGACGGACAAGAATGTAGGGCTACTGATGATAAACTAGCATCCTATACTAAGCATTAGGATTGCAGGTAAAGGTAACAACAATAGTTGCAAGGACAAGCTATGCATCAGGATAGGATTAACGGAAAGCAGTAACATGCTACTCTACTCTAATGCAAGAAGTAGAGAGAAGAGTAGGCGATATCTGGTGATCAAAGGGGGGGCTTGCCTGGTTGCTCTGGCAAGAGAGAGGGGTCGTCAACACCGTAGTCGTACTGGATAGCAGTGGCGTCGGTCTCGGTGTCTAGCGAGAGAAGAGGGGGGAGAAACAATAAATATTAAGCAAACAGATGCATAGCGATGCATGACATGACAAGTAGCGGTGCTAGGGGTGCCCTAACGCGGTATGAGGTGGTACCGGTGATGGGGGGAAACATCCGGGAAAATATCCCCGGTGTTTCGCGTTTCCGGCAGATGAACCGGAGGGGGAAATTTGCATGTTCGCTATGCTAGGGATGCATGGCGAATGAACAGGCTGCGTATCCGGGTTCGTCTCGTCGTTCTGAGCAACTTTCATATATAAATTATTTCCATCCGAGTTACGGTTTATTTTATATGATTGTTCAAAGATTAAAAAATTTTATGGAAAACTTTTATTTCGAAAATAAATGACTAAAAGCTAGGTGTACCCAGGGTGTGTACACTACCAGTGTCGCTGTTTGACTGCTAGGTGGGGCCAGAGTCAAAGTCAACAACCCAATCATAGTTGACTAGTCAAAGTCAACAGTGCCGACGGGACCCAAGTGTCATAGATAGTAGGTAATTAGATTTTTGTTTAATATCTAGGGTACCCGCATGTCAGTGTCACATGTGCAAAAAAGAGTAGCTAGACTAAATTAATCTAGAAAGGGCCACATGTCATAGGCTAGCATATAACCTAACAATTATTAGCATAAATCTAGATTAGGCTAAACTAATTGAACATGGCCGGCCGGCCACACACACATAACACACGCACACACACCACGCAACACACTCGGCCATGGCCAGCCACAAGCAGCAGTATAGCAGCACAACATCAGCGTTAAGTCTAAGCAGCAACAGTAGCGAGTAAAGCATCAGTAGTAGAGAGAAGAGAAGAAGCAGCACTAGACAACAACGGCAGCCGAAGCAGTAAGTAGCAGCAGCAGTAGCGCTAGAGGCAGCAGCAGCAGCATGGCGCATGAGCGGGAGACGGATGGCGCGGCAAGAGCGCGGGCAGGCGCACGCAGGGCTCGCCCAGGCGCGGCCAAAGGGACGAGGCAGGGCGTGGCTTGGGCAGCAGAGGCGCGCGGGATCGCGGACTGCTGTGCGGTGAGCGTGAGCTACAGCTGCATCGGACACAATGGTGACTACGGCCTACGGTGTTGACTCGAGGGGGGGGGGAATAGGGGAAACCGGAGGAGTCTCACCACAAAGGCAGAGGAGGGTATGATGAGGCCGGGGACGCAGCAACGGCGACGGATCGAGCGGCGGAGTTCCGGTGATCCAGTTGGGGACGATGGACGAATATGATGCCCCGGCGAGGACCATCGACAAATGACCAGGCGTAGACGATGTAGAAGGTGATGACGATGCCGCTGGACATCCCGGTGCATCTCGGGGAAATACTTGGCCATGAGGACGATGACGGCGGGGTGACGCAGCTCTCGAACAACGGGGGATTTGGGCGAGGCAGCGAGAGGGGGTGTAGGATCAAAAGTATGTCTAGAGGGGGGGGGGTGATTAGACTACTTGACCAAATAAAAATCTAGCCTTTTCCCAATTTTAGTTCTTGGCAGATTTTAGATATCTTAGCACAAGTCAAGCAATCTCCACACAATTCAAGCAAGCATGCAAAAGAGTATATGAGCAGCGGAAAGTAAAGCATGCAACTTGCAAGAATGTACAGGGAAGGGCTTGGAGGATTCAAACGCAATTGGAGACACAGATGTTTTTGTCGTGGTTCCGATAGGTGGTGCTATCGCACATCCACGTTGATGGAGACTTCAACCCACGGAGGGTAACGGTTGCGCGAGTCCACGAAGGGCTCCACCCACGAAGGGTCCACGAAGAAGCAACCTTGTCTATTCCATCATGGCCGTCGCCCACGAAGGACTTGCCTCACTAGCGGTAGATCTTCACGAAGTAGGCGATCTCCTTGCCCTTACAAACTCCTTGGTTCAACTCCACAATCTTGTCAGAGGCTCCCAAGTGACACCTAGCCAATCTAGGAGACACCACTCTCCAAGAAGTAACAAATGGTGTGTTGATGATGAACTCCTTGCTCTTCTGCGTCAAATGATAGTCTTCCCAACACTCAACTCTCTCTCACAGGATTTGGATTTGGTGGAAAAAAGATTTGAGTGGAAAGCAACTTGGGGAAGGCTAGACATCAAGATTCATATGGTTGGAATGGAATATCTTGACCTCAACACAAGTGTAGGTGGTTCTCTCTTAGAAAATGTGTATTGGAAGTGTAGGTATGTTCTGATGGCTTTCTCCATGAATGAAGAGTGGGTGGAGGGGTATATATAGCCTCCACACAAAATCTAACCATTACACACAATTTTCCAAACTCGGTGGGACCGAATGGTTAAACTCGGCCGGACCGATTCAGCAAACCTAGTGACTGTTAGGATTTTCGGTGGGACTGAGATGCAACTCGGTAGGACCGATATGGTTAGGGTTAGGGAATAACGTAATCTCGGTGTGACCGATTACACAAACTCGATTGGACCGATTTTGGTAATAAGCTAACCAGAGAGTTGGTCAGGTAAACTCGGTGGGACCGATTCGCTCATCTCGGTGAGACCAAAATGTTACAAAAGGAAAACAGAGAGTTTACATTACAATCTCGGTGGGACCGATCGCTCATCTCTGTAAGACCGAAACGTTACGAAGGGAAACAGAGAGATTACAATCCCATCTCGGTGAGACCGATTTGCCTAGGGTTTGTGGCAGTGGCTATGACATTTGAAACTCGGTGGCGCCGGATAGAAAGAATCGGTGGGGCCGAGTTTGACTTTTGGTTTAGGTCATATGTGGATGTGGAAAGGTAGTTGAGGATTTTGGAGCATATCACTAAGCACTTTGAGCAAGCAAGCCATTAAGCAACACCTCATCCCTCCTTGATAGTATTGGCTTTTCCTATAGACTCAATGTGATCTTGGATCACTAAAATATAAAATGTAGAGTCTTGAGCTTCAAGCTTGAGCCAAACTTTTTGTCCTTCGAATTTTGAGGGATCCACTTTCCTCATCCATGCCATGCCATTCATTGAGCTTTTCCTGAAATATTAATCTTGGAATAATGTTAGCTCAATGAGCTATATGTTGTTAGGAATTACCAAAACCACCCAGGGATAGTTGGACTTTCAGTCTCCCCCTTTTTGGTAATTGATGACAACATATAGATCAAAGCTTCGACAAATGATAATAAGAGTGAAAGATATTGTCGCTTTGAGAAGTATGTGAAAAGCAAGAGCTCCCCCTAAATTTGTGCATATCTTAAGATTTGCTTTGGACTGCAAATGCACAATGAGTTAGGATCATGGGTTACTCTTCCATGTCACATACATCTTGGTGGAGCGCTCAAAATGATAAGAATTAAATACATGCACTCATCACCAAGCAAAGTGAATGATCATATAAGGATAAGTAAGATAATATCATCTATCAAGCATAAGTGTAGCTTATGATCAACCACATGATCATCAATGTCTCACAGATAATAGCATAGTATCTCAAGCAATCAAAAGACAAATAAAGTTCAACCACCAAAGCAAGAGAGAATAAAAAGCAACGCTCTCTCTCAAAGCCTATGATCTATACATTTTTCTCCCCCTTTGGCAACAAGTTACCAAAAAGTTCATAGAAAATGCATAGCACTAAAACGTCTCTCAGGCTTGGTGTTCAGGTGGCGGTGTCTGGAGAACTCCAAGAACGAAGGCTTCAGTCGAAGTAGATGGAGCTGCTAGGGTAGGTGCTGGAGCTGGTGGCACTGAGGCTGTAGCTGGTGCAGATGAAGTGGCTCTGGTGTCTGTTACTGGCACTGCAGTTGATCTCTGAGCTCTAGGCACTCTGGCAAATGCATCAGTGGTTGTTCTGCCCTTCCTCTCCTGCATGTCATCCTGTAGCTGCTCCACAACTGACTGAATCTCAGTTACTTTCACATCCAAGTCATAGAATTTTTGCTCCACAATTCTTTCCAAGCTCTCCTGGTTTTGAGTCAGGGTGGCCAGTCCCTTCTCAATCCTCAGAGTGGATGCAATCAGGTAGCCAAGCTGATCTTGCTTGCTTTTCAAAAAGTACTCAGATGCCTCCTCTTGAGTTGGCATCTTGGCAGCCTTCTCTTTCTTTGCTTTCTCCTTCTTCTCTTGAGCTTGTACTGATGATGGTTCATTCTCATTCATCACAACTTGATTGTCCTTGAAGTCTGGGTAGATAGGCAAGTGTTCCTTATCCAACAAGTATGCCTGTGCCCATCTTTGAGTTTATCAACTCCTGGATTTGTGGGGCATATCCACAACTTCTTTTCTGGTCAGCTGCAGTCTTCTTGATAGTCTCAACTATAAGGCTCATGACCTTGAACTTCTGTATCACATCAAATATATGTAGCAAGTTAATTGCATGGCCTCTGATCATTCTGTGATCACCAGACTTGGGCAAGAGAGTGTGCCTAAGGATCCAATTGATTGTAGGCAGCCCTGACAGCAAGTGTTTTACTGAGTGTGCCTAAGGATCCAATTGATTGTAGGCAGCCCTGACAACAAGTGTTTTACTGACCCAAACTGGCGAGTCTCAAGATCATCTTCAGGAATCTCCTTGTACATGTTTGCCATAGAGTTGTGATCCATCTTCTTCTTGGCATAGACATCCAAGTCATCTTCTTCTTCCTTAGGAGCATTGATCAGATTTGCCCATTCCTCAATAGTTGAGTGGTACCTTGTACCTTCAGACATCCATACTATCCTGTCATCTGGATAGAAGTGTGTTGTGGAGTAGAATTGCATTATGAGCTCCTCATTCCACTTTGTGAGCTTCTGCCCAACAAAGTCTGCAACTCCACAAGCACTGAAGCTATCAAACACACCAGGATAGTGTTCCTCATTTTCCTTGATATACTTCCAGTCGACCCACTTCATTTCACACACTATAGGCTTCTTGTCCAGCAGCACTGTCTCATAGAAATCTTGCTGTTCCTTTGTGTGGAACCTGTAATCAACAACAGTCCTTCTCCTGGTAGCATATGGATCTGTCTTTCTCCATAGCCTCAACCCCGAGTCTCTCCTAATCTTCATGTTCTCAGCCACAGGATGAGCATCATTGTGGTCTGGAATCTTGGGTTTGAGCTTTCTCAGGACTTGTCCTTCATCATCTTCACCAGCAGCAATTTCAGACACTGGGGTCCTGTTCTTCTCAGCAGCTGGTATACTCCTGGTATTCCTCTTAGATGCACTCTTGGGCTTGGAGGCTGGTTTGGGTGCTTCTTTGGGCTTTGATGAAGTAGCCCCTGTCCTGATAGCATCACCCATAAGCTTCTGGGCCTTAGGTGCTGGTGCAGCAACCTCTTCTTCCTCTTCATCTTCAGAATCTCTCATGATTGAGGATCTCCCAAGCACTCTAGCAGTGGTCTTTTTTGATCCTCTCCTTCCTCTTCTTCCCTTCTGCAGCAGCCTCTTTGGGTTCAGATCCCAAAGGGACTTGAGTAGATGCTCTGGCCTTAGACATTGGAATTCTCTTTGCAGGAACCTTTTGCTTCATGCCTGGCTTGGTGGCAGCAGCAGTGCTATATTCCTTCTTAACCACTTTCTTCTTGGAAGTGGCCTCATCCTCAACTGCCACATAGTCTTCATCCTTAGACTCTGAAGTTTTGTTCTTCCTTGTTCTGGTGGCAGCTTTGGGCAAGTTGCTGGGAGTGCTCATGCTACCATCATCTGAACTGCTAGAGGGACTAGTGCCCTCACTCAGGTGAACTTGCTACTTTGACCTGTTCTGGCTGTCACTCTGATCAGACATATTGCAAACACTAACAGCAGACCATGTGAATAGATATAGATGAGATAGAGTGGATGAGCATCACAAAATGCAGAGGTTTTTGCAAAAGAATGAGTCAAAAACTTAGTTTTAGTTTTCCACAGAAAGCATTTCCGATCAACCGATTTGTAAACTCGGTGATACCGAAGCAGCTGTTGGAACCTAAACTAGTGAACTCGGTCAGACCGAGTCACAGTTCGGTGGCACCGAGACTGCTAGGGTTTCACAAAGTCCTGAACTCGGTCACACCGATTTGCAATTCTCGGTCAGACCAAAAATTACATGTGCAATGACCTGAGCCGAATCGGTGGTACGAGTTCCACAACTCGGATGGTCCGAGATGGTTTCGACGGAAACCTAACCCTAAATTTTCAATTCAACTCTAATCTACGGAGTGTTTTGACTGGATAGAAGCGTTTCAATCGTGTTAAGAATCATAATGAATACAATGTGCTAGGAATCGGACGGGGATAGCACTGTGATCGAGTCCATACCCTAGTTCGGCGATGAACTCGCTATGGCGGCAACGGCGGGGAAGAATTCCGTTGACGGCGGCGGAGACCAGCGACAGGAGGTGGCTGGCGACGAGGAGGACGATCCGGAGACCTAGGAGGCAGAGCGAGCTATGCGCGGGCGAAGGGGTTTCGGAGAAATTTCCAAAATTTTGCCCATGAGTATATATAGCCCGACCCTGTCGGTGTGACCGAGTGGAACAACTCGGTGGCACCGAGATTGAAAACCTAGATCGACTTACTGATCTCGGTATGACCGAAATTGATGAATCGGTCAGATCGAAACGCACAAAGAAGTTTTGGAAGTTTAAGTCTATGACGAATCAGGGACTCTGAGTTCTCCTCACACAGAGTGGTTCGAATCTGACTTGATCAAATTTTGTGATGTATCATGAATAGAGTTTGAGACGAGAAAAGCATAGATAGATAGAGAGGGTTCTTAGGCATTCTTGTCCATCCACTTGGCAAAAGAAAAGAAAAACAATCAATCAAAACAACAAGTGGATGTCCTCGAGTGAGTGAAATATGCAATCAACATGCTCACACAATAAAATGGCAATTGAAATATGTGGCAAAGCATGCACAACCAATTCTAGCATCTATCAAACAATTTGCGATGACTAGGTCATCTATATATGAGTATATTGACTTAAGAGTCAAATGAGAACATTTGATCATAGGTCATACTCATCGTTTAAGCACAAGTGGGGTTACCACTTTTACATAAATCATTGTTGTGTTCACACCATTAGAGTTGCTTTAGCTCAATTCTTAGAGTAAAGCTCCCCTTAGATGTGATATCCCCCCTAAGAGGGATGAACTAACCTTGGGTTTTGTCGATGATGACTTCATGTAGATGTTGAAGATGTGGATGCTCAATGTTGATGATCATTTGGAGCTATCCATTGGAGTGAGTTGCACTTTCAATACCTACATGGGTTAGTCCCACAAGGAACAAACAAGGATATCCATTGACATAGAGTGATGCACACGCAAGATGATGTCAAAGCTTTTAGGTTACCTTGTCCCTTGTCTTACCAACAAGAGGGTTTGTGACTCCTTGAACTAGTGCAATATGTGGAAGTTGATTGCACTTGTTCTTGCCAAGATGATAAGAGTGAAGTATGTTGGCAGAGTCACCCTCAAGAACTCTCTAGTTCTTCTTCAGGATCCACACCATCTTGATGGGAATCCTTGGTGTTGTAGTTGTACTTGATGAAGTGGAACTTGAAGTAGTCTTGGGAACCCACTTGACCAAGGCCTTAGGAGCTTCTTCAAATGCATCAATTTCCTCTTGAAGCTTGTCCTTGCCTTTTTGCTTGTGGTCTTGTGGTGGAAGATCATCTTGAGCTTGTGTCCCTTTGAAAGAAGTAGGATCATACTTCTCTTGTTGAGGAACAAACTTCGTCTTGGGGTATTGATCTTCTTCCCACTCAACTCCATTGGCATTGAACTTTCGTTCAAAACCAACACCTTGATTCTTCCGGTGCCTTCCTTGCTTGCGTACAATTTCCTCGAATTGCTTACTTCCGGCAAGGCTCTTGTAAACACCTTTCTCTATAATTCCCTTCAATAAGCTATTTTCTTGCTCAAGTGTAACTTGGCTAAGAGAATCATTAGTGGAATTAAGAGAACTACTAGAAGCAACAATATTGGATTTAGCATGATTATTGTTACTACTAGAGGAAGAATCTTTCTTGTTCTTGTTACTAGACTTGACTTGAGGCATGTAAGTGGATAAGAGTAAACGCTTGGCAATGTAAGAAGAACTTTTCTTACGAAGATCATCATTGATTGCTTTTAAGAACTCATGCTCTTGCTCAAGGTTGAGCTTTTCAAAGCGTAATTTCTCATGAGTCCTTAAAAGTTCTCGATGATCTCCTAAGATAGTTTCATGAGCTAACTTAAGAGTGTTTAGTTCTTTAGTTAGAGATTCAATCTTCTCCTTATCATTGTCCTTCGTTTTATCTTGATTAGCATGATTAATTGACGTTTCATCATAGTATTCATCACTAGAGTTGTCAACAAGTAAATCATCATCACCTAACAAGTCATCTTCATCACTATTGAAATCAACATACTCGGGGTGTGATACCTTTGGGCCTTTAGCCATGAAGAATGTTCCAACTCCTTCATTTGGTGAGTGAAATATGTCGTAGGAGTTGGTTGTCACAAGTGCTAGACCGGCAACACCTTCATCTTGAGTATATTCGGAGTCGGAGTGATAGCTTCTCTCAAAGTGTTTGTCGGAGTCGGAGCCGGATACCCATTCACCAACATGAGCTTGATGTCTTCGTTTTGTGTAGCTCCTTGATGACTTGTCCTTTCTTTCCGAATCCTTGCTTCTCCATCACGGTCTTCGTTCATAACGATCATCTCTACTCCTTCTTTCTCTAGATGGTGATTTTTCTCTTCTACTTCTTCTCTTGGGAGAATCTTCTCTTCTCTTGTAGGGGGCCGTACACTCATTGGAATAGTGTCCGGGCCTTCCACAATTGTAGCAATTTCGCTCTCGACTAGAAGATCTTTTGTCATTGTAGGACCTTGACTTGGAGCTTCTCTCTTTGCTTCTACTCTTGTAGAACTTGTTGAAGTTCTTCACCATTAAGCTCAATTCTTCATTGAAGGTTTGTTTCTCACTCGATGATGTGGGGGCATCACATGAGGCTTTGTAAGCACCACTTGATTTGTTGTGAAGTTCCTCTTTATCCTTGAGTGACATCTCATGAGCAACAATTCTTCCGATGACTTCCGTTGGCTTGAGATCTTTGTAATTGGGCATCATTTGGATAAATGTGCACACGGTATCATATTTTCCATCCAAGGCTCTTAGGATCTTCTTGATGATGAATCTATCGATCATCTCTTCACTCTCTAAGCCGGCAATCTCATTTGTGATAAGAGCAAGCCTAGAGTACATTTCAGCGACACCTTCACCATCCTTCATTTTGAACTTGTCAAGTTGACTTTGAAGCACATCCAATTTGGATTCCTTGACGGAGTTGGTACGTTCGTGCATATCAATCAAAGTGTCCCAAATTTCCTTTGCATTCTCAAGACGGCTGATTTTGTTGAATTCTTCGGGGCACAATCCGTTGAAGATGATATCACAAGCTTGAGTGTTGTATTGCAGCATTTTCTCCGCGGTGGCTTCACGGTTCTGTTCTTTCCCATCAAAGAATTCACCTTGCAAGCCAATACACACAATAGCCCAAACGGCGGGGTTACGTCCAAGAATATGCATTTTCATCTTATGCTTCCAACTAGCAAAATTAGTGCCATCAAAGTAAGGACCTCTACGGTGATAATTTCCCTCGCTAGACGCCATACTCTCCTAGGTTGTGAAACCAAGTCTATGACCACCAAAAGCTATGGAAATCAAAGCAAATGGAGACCAAAGCTCTGATACCACTTGTAGGATCGAAAGTATGTCTAGAGGGGGGGGGGGTGATTAGACTACTTGACCAAATAAAAATCTAGCCTTTTCACAATTATAGTTCTTGGTAGATTTTAGCTATCTTAGCACAAGTCAAGCAATCTCCACACAATTCAAGCAAGCATGAAAAAGAGTATATGAGCATCGGAAAGCAAAGCATGCAACTTGCAATAAT
>NC_041382.1:478910215-478936185 GCF_002162155.2 Triticum dicoccoides | reverse complement strand
CTTCCAACTAGCAAAATTAGTGCCATCAAAGTAAGGACCTCTACGGTGATAATTTCCCTCGCTAGACGCCATACTCTCCTAGGTTGTGAAACCAAGTCTATGACCACCAAAAGCTATGGAAATCAAAGCAAATGGAGACCAAAGCTCTGATACCACTTGTAGGATCGAAAGTATGTCTAGAGGGGGGGGGGTGATTAGACTACTTGACCAAATAAAAATCTAGCCTTTTCACAATTATAGTTCTTGGTAGATTTTAGCTATCTTAGCACAAGTCAAGCAATCTCCACACAATTCAAGCAAGCATGAAAAAGAGTATATGAGCATCGGAAAGCAAAGCATGCAACTTGCAATAATGTAAAGGGAAGGGTTTGGAGGATTCAAACGCAATTGGAGACACGGATGTTTTTGTCGTGGTTCCGATAGGTGGTGCTATCGTACATCCATGTTGATGGATACTTCAACCCATGGAGGGTAATGGTTGCGCGAGTCCACGGAGGGCTCCACCCACGAAGGGTCCACAAAGAAGCAACCTTGTCTATTCCATCATGGCTGTCGCCCATGAAGGACTTGCCTCACTAGCGGTAGATCTTCACGAAGTAGGCGATCTCCTTGCCCTTACAAACTCCTTGGTTCAACTCCACAATCTTTTTGGAGGCTCCCAAGTGACACCTAGCCAATCTAGGAGACACCACTCTCCAAGAAGTAACAAATGGTGTGTTGATGATGAACTCCTTGCTTTTGTGCTTCAAATGATAGTCTCCCCAACACTCAACTCTCTCTCACAGGATTTGGATTTGGTGGAAAGAAGATTTGAGTGGAAAGCAACTTGGGGAAGGCTAGAGATCAAGATTCATATGGTTGGAATGGAATATCTTGACCTCAACACAAGTGTAGGTGGTTCTCTCTCAGAAAATGTGTATTGGAAGTGTAGGTATGTTCTGATGGCTTTCTCCATGAATGAAGAGTGGGTGGAGGGGTATATATAGCCTCCACACAAAATCTAACCGCTACACACAATTTGCCAAACTCTGTGGGACCGAATGGTTAAACTCGTTCGGACCGATTCAGCAAACCTAGTGACCGTTAGGATTTTCGGTGGGACTGAGATGCAACTCGGTAGGACCAGTATGGTTAGGGTTAGGGCATAACGTAATCTCGGTGTGACCGATTACACAAGCTCGGTGGGACCGATTTTGGTAATAAGCTAACCAGAGAGTTGGTCAGGTAAACTCGGTGGGACCGATTCGCTCATCTCGGTGAGACCGAAATGTTACAAAAGGGAAACAGAGAGTTTACATTGCAATCTTGGTGGGACCGATCGCTCATCTCGGTAAGACCGAAACGTTACGAAGGGAAACAGAGATATTACAATCCCATCTCGGTGAGACCGATTTGCCTAGGGTTTGTGGCAGTGGCTATGACATTTGAAACTCGGTGGCGCCGGATAGAAAGAATCGATGGGGCCGAGTTTGACTTTTGGTTTAGGTCATATGTGGATGTGGGAAGGTAGTTGAGGATTTTGGAGCATATGACTAAGCACTTTGAGCAAGCAAGCCATTAAGCAACACCTCATCCCTCCTTGATAGTATTGGCTTTTCCTATAGACTCAATGTGATCTTGGATCACTAAAATATAAAATGTAGAGTCTTGAGCTTCAAGCTTGAGCCAAACTTTTTGTCCTTAGAATTTTGAGGGATCCACTTTCCTCATCCATGCCATGCCATTCATTGAGCTTTTCCTGAATTATTAATCTTGGAATAATGTTAGCTCAATGAGCTATATGTTGTTAGGAATTACCAAAACCACCCAGGGATAGTTGGACTTTCAGTCTCCCCCTTTTTGGTAATTGATGACAACATATAGATCAAAGCTTCGACAAATGATAATAAGAGTGAAAGATATTGTCGCTTTGAGAAGTATGTGAAAAGCAAGAGCTCCCCCTAAATTTGTGCATATCTTAAGATTTGCTTTGGACTGCAAATGCACAATGAGTTAGGATCGTGGGTTACTCTTCCATGTCACATACATCTTGGTGGAGCGCTCAAAATGATAAGAATTAAATACATGCACTCATCACCAAGCAAAGTGAATGATCATATAAGGATAAGTAAGATAATATCATCTATCAAGCATAAGTGTAGCTTATGATCAACCACATGATCATCAATGTCTCACAGATAATAGCATAGTATCTCAAGCAATCAAAAGACAAATAAAGTTCAACCACCAAAGCAAGAGAGAATAAAAAGCAACGCTCTCTCTCAAAGCCTATGATCTATACATTTTTCTCCCCCTTTGGCAACAAGTTACCAAAAAGTTCATAGAAAATGCATAGCACTAAAACGTCTCTCAGGCTTGGTGTTCAGGTGGTGGTGTCCGGAGAACTCCAAGAACGAAGGCTTTAGTCGAAGTAGATGGAGCTGCTAGGGTAGGTGCTGGAGCTGGTGGCACTGAAGCTGTAGCTGGTGCAGATGAAGTGGCTCTGGTATCTGTTACTGGCACTGCAGTTGATCTCTGAGCTCTAGGCACTCTGGCAAATGCATCAGTGGTTGTTCTGCCCTTCCTCTCCTGCATGTCATCCTGTAGCTGCTCCACAACTAACTGAATCTCAGTTATTTTCACATCCAAGTCATAGAATTTTTGCTCCACGATTCTTTCCAAGCTCTCCTAGTTTTGAGTCAGGGTGGCCAGTCCCTTCTCAATCCTCAGAGTGGATGCAATCAGGTAGCCAAGCTGATCTTGCTTGCTTTTCAAAAAGTACTCAGATGCCTCCTCTTGAGTTGGCATCTTGGCAGCCTTCTCTTTCTTTGCTTTCTCCTTCTTCTCTTGAGCTTGTACAGATGATGGTTCATTCTCATTCATCACAACTTGATTGTCCTCGAAGTCTGGGTAGATAGGCAAGTGTTCCTTATCCAACAAGTATGCCTGTGCCCATCTTTGAGTTTATCAACTCCTGGATTTGTGGGGCATATCCACAACTTCTTTTCTGGTCAGCTGCAGTCCTCTTGATAGTCTCAACTATAAGGCTCATGACCTTGAACTTCTGTGTCACATCAAATATATGTAGCAAGTTAATTGCATGGCCTCTAATCATTCTGTGATCACCAGACTTGGGCAAGAGAGTGTGCCTAAGGATCCAATTGATTGTAGGCAGCCCTGACAGCAAGTGTTTTACTGAGTGTGCCTAAGGATCCAATTGATTGTAGGCAGCCCTGACAACAAGTGTTTTACTGACCCAAACTGGTGAGTCTCAAGATCATCTTCAGGAATCTCCTTGTACATGTTTGCCATAGAGTTGTGATCCATCTTCTTCTTGGGATAGACATCCAAGTCATCTTCTTCTTCCTTAGGAGCATTGATCAGATTTGCCCATTCCTCAATAGTTGAGTGGCACCTTGTACCTTCAGACATCCATACTATCCTGTCATCTGGATAGAAGTGTGTTGTGGAGTAGAATTGCATTATGAGCTCCTCATTCCACTTTGTGAGCTTCTGCCCAACAAAGTCTGCAACTCCACAAGCACTGAAGCTGTCAAACACACCAGGATAGTGTTCCTCATTTTCCTTGATATACTTCCAGTCGACCCACTTCATTTCACACACTATAGGCTTCTTGTCCAGCAGCACTGTCTCATAGAAATCTTGTTGTTCCTTTGTGTGGAACCTGTAATCAACAACAGTCCTTCTCCTGGTAGCATATGGATCTGTCTCTCTCCATAGCCTCAACCCCGAGTCTCTCCTGATCTTCATGTTCTCAGCCACAGGATGAGCATCATTGTGGTCTGGAATCTTGGGTTTGAGCTTTCTCAGGACTTGTCCTTCATCATCTTCATCAGCAGCAACTTCAGGCAGTGGGGTCCTGTTCTTCTCAGCAGCTGGTATACTCCTGGTATTCCTCTTAGGTGCACTCTTGGGCTTGGAGGCTGCTTTGGGTGCTTCTTTGGGCTTTGATGAAGCAGCCCCTGTCCTGATAGCATCACCCATAAGCTTATGGGACTTAGGTGCTGGTGCAGCAACCTCTTCTTCCTCTTCATCTTCAGAATCTCTCATGATTGAGGATCTCCCAAGCACTCTAGCAGTGGTCTTTTTTGATCCTCTCCTTCCTCTTCTTCCCTTCTGCAACAGCCTCTTTGGGTTCAGATCCCAAAGGGACTTGAGTAGATGCTCTGGCCTTAGACATTGGAATTCTCTTTGCAGGAACCTTTTGCTTCATGCCTGGCTTGGTGGCAGCAGCAGTGCTATATTCCTTCTTAACCACTTTCTTCTTGGAAGTGGCCTCATCCTCAACTGCCACATAGTCTTCATCCTCAGACTCTGAAGGTTTCTTCTTCCTTGTTCTGGTGGCAGCTTTGGGCAAGTTGCTGGGAGTGCTCATGCTACCATCATCTGAACTGCTAGAGGGACTAGTGTCCTCACTCAGGTGAACTTGCTCCTTTGACCTGTTCTGGCTGTCACTCTGATCAGACATATTGCAAACACTGACAGCAGACCATGTGAATAGATATAGATGAGATAGAGTGGATGAGCATCACAAAATGCAGAGGTTTTTGCAAAAGAATGAGTCAAAAACTTAGTTTTAGTTTTCCACAAAAAGCATTTCCGATCAACCGATTTGTAAACTCGGTGATACTGAAGCAGCTATTGGAACCTAAACTAGTGAACTCGGTCAGACCGAGTCACAGTTCGGTGGCACCGAGACTGCTAGGGTTTCACAAAGTCCTGAACTCGGTCACACCGATTTGCAATTCTCGGTCAGACCAAAAATTACATGTGCAATGGCCTGAGCCGAATCGGTGGTACCGAGTTCCACAACTCGGATGGTCCGAGATGGTTTCGGCGGAAACCTAACCCTAAATTTTCAATTCAACTCTAATCTACAGAGTGTTTTGACTGGATAGAAGCGTTTCAATCGTGTTAAGAATCATAATGAATACAATGTGTTAGGAATCGGACGGGGATAGTACTGTGATCGAGTCCATACCCTAGTTCGGCGATGAACTCGCTATGGCGGCAATGGCGGGGAAGAATTCCGTTGACGGCGGCGGAGACCAGCGACAGGAGGCGGCTGGCGACGAGGAGGACGATCCAGAGACCTAGGAGGCAGAGCGAGCTATGCACGGGCGAAGGGGTTTCGGAGAAATTTCCAAAATTTTGCCCGTGAGTATATATAGCCCGACCATGTCGGTGTGACCGAGTGGAACAACTCGGTGGCACCGAGATTGAAAACCTAGATCGACTTACTGATCTCGGTATGACCGAAATTGATGAATCGGTCAGACCGAAACGCACAAAGAAGTTTTGGAAGTTAAAGTCTATGACGAATCAGGGACTCTGAGTTCTCCTCACACAGAGTGGTTCGAATCTGACTTGATCAAATTTTGTGATGTATCATGAATAGAGTTTGAGACGAGAAAAGCATAGATATCTAGAGAGGGTTCTTAGGCATTCTTGTCCATCCACTTGGCAAAAGAAAAGAAAAACAATCAATCAAAACAACAAGTGGATGTCCTCGAATGAGTGAAATATGCAATCAACATGCTCACACAATAAAATGGCAATTGAAATATGTGGAAAAGCATGCACAACCAATTCTAGCATCTATCAAACAATTTGCGATGACTAGGTCATCTATATATGAGTATATTGACTTGAGAGTCAAATGAGAACATTTGATCATAGGTCATACTCATCGTTTAAGCACAAGTGGGGTTACCACTTTTACATAAATCATTGTTGTGTTCACACCATTAGAGTTGCTTTAGCTCAATTCTTAGAGTAAAGCTCCCCTTAGATGTGATATCCCCCCTAAGCGGGATGAACTAACCTTGGGTTTTGTCGATGATGACTTCATGTAGATGTTGAAGATGTGGATGCTCAATGTTGATGATCATTTGGAGCTATCCATTGGAGTGAGTTGCACTTTCAATACCTACATGGGTTAGTCCCACAAGGAACAAACAAGGATATCCATTGACATAGAGTGATGCACACGCAAGATGATGTCAAAGCTTTTAGGTTACCTTGTCCCTTGTCTTACCAACAAGAGGGTTTGTGACTCCTTGAACTAGTGCAATATGTGGAAGTTGATTGCACTTGTTCTTGCCAAGATGATAAGAGTGAAGTATGTTGGCAGAGTCACCCTCAAGAACTCTCTAGTTCTTCTTCAGGATCCACACCATCTTGATGGGAATCCTTGGTGTTGTAGTTGTACTTGATGAAGTGGAACTTGAAGTAGTCTTGGGAACCCACTTGACCAAGGCCTTAGGAGCTTCTTCAAATGCATCAATTTCCTCTTGAAGCTTGTCCTTGCCTTTTTGCTTGTGGTCTTGTGGTGGAAGATCATCTTGAGCTTGTGTCCCTTTGAAAGAAGTAGGATCATACTTCTCTTGTTGAGGAACAAACTTCGTCTTGGGGTATTTATCTTCTTCCCACTCAACTCCATTGGCATTGAACTTTCGTTCAAAACCAACACCTTGATTCTTCCGGTGCCTTCCTTGCTTGCGTACAATTTCCTCGAATTGCTTACTTCCGGCAAGGCTCTTGTAAACACCTTTCTCTATAATTCCCTTCAATAAGCTATTTTCTTGCTCAAGTGTAACTTGGCTAAGAGAATCATTAGTGGAATTAAGAGAACTACTAGAAGCAACAATATTGGATTTAGCATGATTATTGTTACTACTAGAGGAAGAATCTTTCTTGTTCTTGTTACTAGACTTGACTTGAGGCATGTAAGTGGATAAGAGTAAACGCTTGGCAATGTAAGAAGAACTTTTCTTACGAAGATCATCATTGATTGCTTTTAAGAACTCATGCTCTTGCTCAAGGTTGAGCTTTTCAAAGCGTAATTTCTCATGAGTCCTTAAAAGTTCTCGATGATCTCCTAAGATAGTTTCATGAGCTAACTTAAGAGTGTTTAGTTCTTTAGTTAGAGATTCAATCTTCTCCTTATCATTGTCCTTCGTTTTATCTTGATTAGCATGATTAATTGACGTTCCATCATAGTATTCATCACTAGAGTTGTCAACAAGTAAATCATCATCACCTAACAAGTCATCTTCATCACTATTGAAATCAACATACTCGGGGTGTGATACCTTTGGGCCTTTAGCCATGAAGAATGTTCCAACTCCTTCATTTGGTGAGTCAAATATGTCGTAGGAGTTGGTTGTCAGAAGTGCTAGACCGGCAACACCTTCATCTTGAGTATATTCAGAGTCGGAGTGATAGCTTCTCTCGAAGTGTTTGTCGGAGTCGGAGCCGGATACCCATTCACCAACATGAGCTTGATGTCTTTGTTTTGTGTAGCTCCTTGCTGACTTGTCCTTTCTTTCCGAATCCTTGCTTCTCTGTGAGGGTCTTCGTTCATAACGATCATCTCTACTCCTTCTTTCTCTTGATGGTGATTTTTCTCTTCTACTTCTTCTCTTGGGAGAATCTTCTCTTCTCTTGTAGGGGGCCGTACACTCATTGGAATAGTGTCCGGGCCTTCCACAATTGTAGCAATTTCGCTCTCGACTAGAAGATCTTTTGTCATTGTAGGACCTTGACTTGGAGCTTCTCTCTTTGCTTCTACTCTTGTAGAACTTGTTGAAGTTCTTCACCATTAAGCTCAATTCTTCATTGAAGGTTTGTTTCTCACTCGATGATGTGGGGGCTTCACATGAGGCTTTGTAAGCACCACTTGATTTGTTGTGAAGTTCCTCTTTATCCTTGAGTGACATCTCATGAGCAACAATTCTTCCAATGACTTCTGTTGGCTTGAGATCTTTGTAATTGGGCATCATTTGGATCAATGTGCACACGGTATCATATTTTCCATCCAAGGCTCTTAGGATCTTCCTGATGATGAATCTATCGGTCATCTCTTCACTCCCTAAGCCGGCAATCTCATTTGTGATAAGAGCAAGCCTAGAGTACATTTCAGCGACACCTTCACCATCCTTCATTTTGAACTTGTCAAGTTGACTTTGAAGCACATCCAATTTGGATTCCTTGACGGAGTCGGTACGTTCATGCATATCAATCAAAGTATCCCAAATTTCCTTTGCATTCTCAAGACGGCTGATTTGGTTGAATTCTTCGGGGCACAATCCGTTGAAGATGATATCACAAGCTTGAGCGTTGTATTGCAGCATTTTCAAGTCTTCCGTGGTGGCTTCACGGTTCTGTTCTTTCCCATCAAAGAATTCACCTTGCAAGCCAATACACAAAATAGCCCAAACGGCGGGGTTATGTCCAAGAATATGCATTTTCATCTTATGCTTCCAACTAGCAAAATTAGTGCCATCAAAGTAAGGACCTCTACGGTGATAATTTCCCTCGCTAGACGCCATATTCTCCTAGGTTGTGAAACCAAGTCTATGACCACCAAAAGCTATGGAAATCAAAGCAAATGGAGACCAAAGCTCTGATACCACTTGTAGGATCGAAAGTATGTCTAGAGGGGGGTGATTAGACTACTTGACCAAATAAAAATCTAGCCTTTTCACAATTTTAGTTCTTGGTAGATTTTAGCTATCTTAGCACAAGTCAAGCAATCTCCACACAATTCAAGCAAGCATGAAAAAGAGTATATGAGCATCGGAAAGTAAAGCATGCAACTTGCAATAATGTAAAGGGAAGGGTTTGGAGGATTCAAACGCAATTGGAGACACGGATGTTTTTGTCGTGGTTCCGATAGGTGGTGCTATCGTACATCCATGTTGATGGATACTTCAACCCACGGAGGGTAATGGTTGCGCGAGTCCACGGAGGGCTCCACCCACGAAGGGTCCACAAAGAAGCAACCTTGTCTATTCCATCATGGCCGTCGCCCACGAAGGACTTGCCTCACTAGCGGTAGATCTTCACGAAGTAGGCGATCTCCTTGCCCTTACAAACTCCTTGGTTCAACTCCACAATCTTGTCGGAGGCTCCCAAGTGACACCTAGCCAATCTAGGAGACACCACTCTCCAAGAAGTAACAAATGGTGTGTTGATGATGAACTCCTTGCTCTTGTGCTTCAAATGATAGTCTCCCCAACACTCAACTCTCTCTCACAGGATTTGGATTTGGTGGAAAGAAGATTTGAGTGGAAAGCAACTTGGGGAAGGCTAGAGATCAAGATTCATATGGTTGGAATGGAATATCTTGACCTCAACACAAGTGTAGGTGGTTCTCTCTCAGAAAATGTGTATTGGAAGTGTAGGTATGTTCTGATGGCTTTCTCCATGAATGAAGAGTGGGTGGAGGGGTATATATAGCCTCCACACAAAATCTAACCGCTACACACAATTTGCCAAATTCTATGGGACCGAATGGTTAAACTCGGTCGGACCGATTCAGCAAACCTAGTAACCGTTAGGATTTTTGGTGGGGCTGAGATGCAACTCGGTAGGACCGGTATGGTTAGGGTTAGGGCATAACGTAATCTCGGTGTGACCGATTACACAAGCTCGGTGGGACCGATTTTGGTAATAAGCTAACCAGAGAGTTGGTCAGGTAAACTCGGTGGGACCGATTCGCTCATCTCGGTGAGACCGAAATGTTACAAAAGGGAAACAGAGAGTTTACATTGCAATCTCGGTGGGACCGATGGCTCATCTCGTTAAGACCGAAATGTTACGAAGCGAAACAGAGAGATTACAATCCCATCTCGGTGAGACCGATTTGCCTAGGGTTTGTGGCAGTGGCTATGACATTTCAAACTCGATGGCGCCGGATAGAAAGAATCGGTGGGGCCAAGTTTGACTTTTGGTTTAGGTCATATGTGGATGTGGGAAGGTAGTTGAGGATTTTGGAGCATATCACTAAGCACTTTGAGCAAGCAAGCCATTAAGAAACACCTCATCCCTCCTTGATAGTATTGGCTTTTCCTATAGACTCAATGTGATCTTGGATCACTAAAATATAAAATGTAGAGTCTTGAGCTTCAAGCTTGAGCCAAACTTTTTGTCCTTAGAATTTTGAGGGATCCACTTTCCTCATCCATGCCATGCCATTCATTGAGCTTTTCCTGAAATATTAATCTTGGAATAATGTTAGCTCAATGAGCTATATGTTGTTAGGAATTACCAAAACCACCCAGGGATAGTTGCACTTTCAGGGGGAATGGGGATGCACTAGGGTTTGCGGGGGTCGCGGGCGATGTCTTAAAGGGGCCGGGGAGGTCGGGGATGGTCTACACGGCGCGGCCTCGGCGGCCGGATGACTGCCATGGCTCCCCCGCCTCCCTGTAGCTACAGGAGGTAGGAGATGAGTGGGGTGTCTAGGTTGGGCCACCAGCCACATGGGCCTCTTCCTCCCTTCGCTTCCATTTTTCTGTTTTGTTCCTTAGCTTTCTTTTCTATTTTTCTTTTTTTGCGAGAGCTTTGTATTTTAGTTAGCCAACAAAAGACTTTTGTAAAATATGGGACTTAGCCACTTAATTAAAATGCAATATTTGGCACTGCCACAAAAAGTTTGGGAGGTCACTACATCTGTTTGAAATTTTCTTAAATGGAAAAGCATTTGAAAAAGCTGATACGACACTGTTTTAAATAGTTTAGCGGCAATTTATTAACTCAAATGATGGTTGCTTATGTATGAAAATTACTTGAGGAATATTTGCAACCCACCAAACATTTTTATTTGATAGTTTGAACAAATAAGAATTTGTCTTTATTTTAAATTTGAATTCGAACCGATTTTGGATTTGAGTGAGATTAGCAATAGAAATAGTGGGACATGATATCATTAACATAGGATTAATGTAGCTTAATTATCCGGGCGTCACAATTCTCCTCCACTACAAGAAATCTCGTCCCGAGATTTAAGAGGAGCGTAAGGGGGAAAATTCTGGTTACGAAATTCTATTGAGTCTTCTCGGTCTTGGTTGCTCTTCTTGAAGAGGTCGGTCCATTACTTGAGGTTTTCAGTCCTCTGCTTTAGTTCATCATGATGAAGTCGACATGCTTTCTTCGGGAATTCCATCGTACTTATGAAGAATAAAGGGTGGGTATTCCTGGGAAACGAACCTCTGCAAGGTTGACTATCTGGTTGATAATATCGGGGAAGGTGGCAGAAAGTAACTCTCGAATTGAAACTTAAGAAAATATCGAGAGCAAAGTATGGAGGTATCATGGTAAGTTTCGTGTGGGTAGGCAATCGTTTGATGCCTGTTATAGGGCGTGAAAGGTGTTCATAGCAACTGGAATAAGTATTGTGTCTGATACTAGAATAGATCACTAGGCAGGTGGTCCGTGAATCATATACGAAGTCAAGCGCGAGGAATAACTTGGACAACAGGGTGTACAGGAGAGTCAGGTTTCGATCCTGTGGAACTATGGGTTATGGGCCCACCATGTAGGTTAAAAGTAGAAAGGGCGATGATATCTTGCACAGTCATGTTAACAAGGCATGCCAGAGGATAGCCTATCAGTTATGTTGGCACAACATCGGTACTAAGGGCGAGGGACGAAGAGAACCATTCTCCTGCTCATTGAACAAGGCAGACCATTAGGCAAAGTTCTCGTCCATCGGTGGATACCGGAATGTCACCAATCAATAGTAACAGGTTCTTACTGACAGAGTTGTACACCGAGGTGCTTACAAAAGCAGTGACTTATTACTGCTTAGATCATATAAACCTCAAGAAGGTTAAACAAAACAATGGAAAGGAAAATGTGAGTATCTGATTAAACAGAAGAATGGAAAGGAAAATGTGCTTAAACATATATTTCAAGGGTATATCCTTCGGAAGGACAAGCAGAGCATGATATCCATGACAGGATATAATGTAGAAAACTCTTTAGGTAAGGGGAGAGAAATTTCATGACATTACCCATACAACGGTGTCTGGATAATTGAGCAAGAAACATTTAGCATTGGGCTTTAAATGTTCTTGTTGAAAATCGGAGTACCACAGACATGCTTCGAGATAGCATTGACATGGTCTTCAAGCAAGGTCGGACTTTGGATACAAAGGATCCATCGGAAACAACTTATAGAATAAGTCTTACAATTTCCTCATGGAAAAATGGATAACCTTGCTGAAAAGGAATCTATAACAATAGGGCCTCCGGCCAGATGTGCTGGGCATGACATCACCTTATCGGGTTAAAGACCAATGTTATAACTCTTGGGAATATGTTCCAACCATCATATCTGACCGAGATTCAAATCTGATTGGGATCAGGATACCTCAGACTCAGGATTCGTGAGAAGAAAGGTGCAACACAAATTGACGAGATGCCATTGTAAGATTCTCGGGAAATGATCTATGAAATCAAGTTCCGAAACAAGAGTTCATCATTAAACCAGGGAGACGATGAGGATGTGGCTGATGGATTCAGCGAAAAATTCATCGAGATTTCCAATAAAATGGATTTCCACAATTATGTGAACAAAGAGATAACATTTGTCAGATCAAATTATATAATGAGGTATGCTCGAGGAAAACATACACAATTAAACATTGGTTGAAAAGTGCACCCGAAATATGGGCTTAGGTAGTACGATCAATGTTAGAACGGTGATTCAATAAATAATAGTCTAAGAATGAACTGTTGACCATTAACTCCAAAGCAATAGGGTTGCTAGAAGTTTTGAAGTCGCACACCATAGTTCAATTGTCGGTTTTCCGGTTATAAACATCACAAGGATCAAGGAATGAACGGATATGGCAATAAGTATCACCTATATCAAGAATTCTTAAAAGGTGGTGAAATTCTCACGGCATTCTTGACATAAAAGATGGTAATACTCCAAGGTAAGGAAGCAATGCTGGATAGCAAGGATCTCCAGGTATAACATGAAACACGAACAAGTTTGTGTTGAACAGAAGGCATTAAAGTGGTTGATGATAACACAATTCATCGAGGGCAAGGATGGTATTTCTCATCATGAATTCGATATATATCTTGGAAGAGCTTAGGATGTTGATGATGACCACGACACAGTTGTCGAGAGATTTCATGAAGATGTAATCGATTGGCGATGACATCAAGTCAAAGGTATGATGAAGCGAAAGGTTAATGGATCCAAGGGTACGACACAAACTCGAAATCAATCTTGTTGTTCAAGGCGAGATGATATGACAAGGAAGATTGATGTAAGCTTAGCTCATCGTCGAAAGTTGTGCTTTGGGAATAAGGACCAGGTAGCACAATTAAAATTTAGCACGATAATGATATAGCCGATCAGGCTTGGGATGACTTGAAGGATTATTAAACTCGTAAGCAACATTTTTTTTACTTATAGTTATTGAATCGGAGTGCGGAATCAATTCACTATTCGGTGTTCTCGGTTGAAGACAACCCAGAACCTATGAACAATTGGATCCGGTGAGTAATAATAGTTGATGAAGAACCCATAAGAAGTTATGATGTCCCATGATATCTCGAGATACCATGGGGTAATAATCGACGACAGACCAAAGTAGAGGTTGGACTGGGGTATTGCTCTGCAGAAGAAAAATGCTTAAACTTGCATGAGAAATGGTATTTGAAAGAGAACATGGTCGGAACCACGTCCACAGATACAAGATGAACTTATAACAAGGGGATAATTATTTTAAGAGAAGCTTCCATGATAAGGTATACATCGGGTCCATGGGTATGAACACGGGGTTCAAGGTCGACTCCCACTTGTTCAACGCATAACATTTCATTCACCTCTCGTATTTTGAAAATGACATTAGTTGTCGAAATTTTTACCTGGTGCAATACCAGATAAGTATGACCCGTGAAATCTCTCGGGTTCACACGGATTAGGGAAGGCATAGGTTCAACCCATCAGGGCATCTTAGAACATATACCACAAACTTCAGAGTAAATAATACAAGCTCGAAAGTAGAGCATGGTTCACAAAGAAGAGGATACAATTTACGAAAGGCATTATACCCATGGAAAGGCTCACAAGGTTATTCAATATGAAGGACACGGTCGGATAAAATCCAACAAAGGGTCTGGTGGTCCACAAGGGATCTGATGTGAGCATCGGTACTCAACCAGAGGAAGAAAGAATACAAGGAGGTTAGATTATAGAAACAACTGACTAACTCAAAGCTTAAATGCAAAGGAATCATGAATTCCAAGATAAGGGATCAGAAGCAGTGCTCTGATTAGGGATGGATAAGTTGAATAGACTTAGGGATACAACCGATCAAGGCATTGATTGGTCAAGAACCAGCTCATATCCAAATGACGTCTGAGCTGGAAGGATGAATTCTAGGATCTAATTGAGGATTACGAGCATTCGCAACAAATTGAATCAACGGACTCAAAATAAAAATGACAATGGATGCCAATAAGATTACAAGACTTATGGGATTAAACATAATGCAAGCAAGCAAGAATTTCAAGAGCATTAGGCTGCTGAGGATCTTCAGAAAGTCGAATGGTATTTCGAGGACTTCTGTGAAACACATGAACAGCTAGGGATGAGCGGATACTCGGCATGTGCGAGGAATTATCCGTAGGGGTATTTATGTGGCAAGGAACTGCAAGGTAGTAGGCACAAAGTATACTCGGACCAATAGAGAGAATTTCAGTGTATCTTGTAATAACAAGATCAACGAGGAATGATTGTATGGATGGCAAGTGTACGACGTTATCCATAAGGATATGTCGGTGGTAGGAAAATGCAAAAGCAATGAGCACAAAGTTTCGGGAGAACATTGGAGAGTATCTCCTGAATCTGCTGGTGCAGCAGGCGATCATCTGTAATAAGGGGCTCTCCGGAAGGAAGTAATTACGAGAACCTAGAGTTAGAGTTAGTAAAATCTTTTAACCCAATTAGAAGAGAGATCAGAGTCCCAAAGTATAGACGAGGAATAAAAGATCCTAATACCACCCAAATGGTGACGTGGGCCCGTAAGCCACACAGCCATGTTAGTAAAAGTTTTGTAATGTCTAGACTCGACTTCGGCCAAGGAGTGTGGAAGGGGGATTCCTACAGGCAGTCGGCTCTGATACCAACTTGTGACGCCCCCGATTTGATCGTACACTAATCATACACGCAAACGTGTACGATTAAGATCAGGGACTCACAGGAAGATATCACAACACAACTCTACAAATAAAATAAGTCATACAAGCATCATATTACAAGCCAGGGGCCTCGAGGGCTTGAATACAAGAGCTCGATCATAGACGAGTCAGCGGAAGCAACAAGATCTGAGTACAGACATAAGTTAAACAAGTTTGCCTTAAGAAGGCTAGCACAAACTGGGATACAAATCAAAAGAGGCGCAAGCCTCCTGCCTGGGATCCTCCTAAACTACTCCTGATCGTCGTCAGCGGCCAGCACGTAGTAGTAGACACCTCCCGAGTAGTAGTAGTCATCATCGACAGTGGCGTCTGGCTCCTGGACTCCAACGTCTGGTCGCAGCAATCGGGTATAGGAACGGGGGAAAAGGGGGAGCAAAGCAACCGTGAGTACTCATCCAAAGTACTCGCAAGCGAGGAGCTACACTACATATGTATGCATTGGTATCAAATGGAATGAGGGTATCATATGTGGACTGAACTTCAGAATGCCGGAATAAGAGGGGGATAGCTAGTCCTTATCGAAGACTACGCTTCTGGCCACCTCCATCTTACAACATGTAGGAGAGAGTAGATGGTAAGTTCACCAAGTAGCATCGTGTAGAATAAACCTAACCGATGATCCTCCCCTCGTCGCCCTGTGAGAGAGCGATCACCGGTTATATCTGGCATTTGGAAGGGTGTGTTTTATTAAGTATCTGGTGCTAGTTGTCATAAGGTCAAGGTACAACTCCAAGTCGTCCTATTACCGAAGATCATGGCTATTCGAATAGATTAACTTCCCTGTAGGGGTGCACCACATTTCCCAACACACTTGATCCCCTTTGTCCGGACACACTTGTCTGGGTCATGCTCGGCCTCGGAAGATCAACATGTTGCAGCCCTACCTAGGCACAACAGAGAGGTCAGCACGTCGGTCTAAATCCTATGCGTGCAGGGGTCTGGGCCCATCACCCATTGCACACCTGCACGTTGCGTACGCGGCCGGTGAGCAGACCTAGCCTCCCTTATACAAGAGCAGGCGTTCCAGTCCAACCCGGCGCGCGCCGCTCAGTTGCTGACGTCACGAAGGCTTCGGCTGATACCACGACGTCGAGTGCCCATAACTATCCCCGCGTAGTTGGTTAGTGCGTATAGGCCAGTAGCCAGACTCAGATCAAATTTCTTCAACTTTAATAGGTGCAACTACTTTTAGTTCAATCGGAGGATTATATTTAAACCATTTCTCCTTAGGGAGATTAACATGAGTAGCAAAGGATTCACAGAAAGAAGCTACTATCTCAAAGTCAAGTCCATATTTAGTGCTAAATTCACGGAAACCATCGGTATCCATAAAAGATTTAACACAATCAAGCTTAGGTGTTATACCTGACTCCTTACCTTCGTTGAGGTCCCAATCTTCAGAGTTGCGTTTAATTCTTTCTAATAAATCCCATTTGAATTCAATAGTCTTCATCATAAAAGAGCCAGTACAAGAAGTATTGAGCATGGAGCGATTATCGAGAGAAAGCCGAGCATAAAAAATTTGAATAATAATTTCTCTTGAGAGCTCATGATTGGGGCATGAATATAACATTGACTTAAGCCTCCCCCAAGCTTGAGTGATGCTTTCTCCTTCGCGAGGCCAAAAATTATATATATAATTACGATCACGATGAACAAGATGCATAGGATAAAACTTATGATGAAATTCCAATTTCAATCGGTTGTAGTTCCATGATCTCATATCATCACATAGCCTAAACCATGTCAATGCCTTTCCCTTCAAAGATAAAGGGAAAATCTTCTTCTTGATAACATCCTCGGGCATACCTGCATGCTTAAAGAATCCACAAACTTCATCCACATAGATTAGGTGCAAATCGGGATGTAATGTTCCATCACCTGTAAAAGGATTAGCTAGCAGTTTCTCTATCATACCTGAAGGAATTTCAAAGTAAACATTTCAGCAGGTTCAGTAGGTTGAGGAGCAACTCTTTAATCTACTGGTCGGGGTGAAGATACCCCGAACAAGCCCCTCAATGGATTATGTTCCATAGTAACAAGTGACAGTAAATCTCAGCACACTGTATAAATTTTTCCTTACCAAATTCCACCTACCAAAGGCGCTTCACTCCCCATCAATGGTGCCAGAAAAGAGTCTTGATGACCCACAAGTGTAGGGGATCTATCGTAGCCTTTTCGATAAGTAAGAGTGCCGAACCCAACGAAGCAGAAGGAAATGATAAGCGGTTTTTAGCAAGGTATTCTCTGCAAGCACTGAAATTATCGGTAACAAATAGTTTTGTGGTAAGGTAATTTCTAACGAGTAACAGGTAATAAAAGTAAATAAGGTGCAGCAAGATGTCCCAATCTTTTTTTAGCAAAGGACAAGCCTGGACAAACTCTTATATAAAGGAAAGCGCTCCCGAGGACACATGGGAATTATCGTCAAGCTAGTTTTCATCACGTTCATATGGTTCGCGTTCGATACTTTGATAATTTGATATGTGGGTGGACCGGTGCTTGGGTACTGTCCTTCCTTGGACAAGCATCCCACTTATGATTAACCCCTATTGCAAGCATCCGCAACTACAACAGAAGTATTAAGGTAAACCTAACCATAGCATGAAACATATGGATCCAAATCAGCCCCTTACAAAGCAACTCATAAACTAGGGTTTAAGCTTCTGTCACTCTAGCAACCCATCATCTACTTATTACTTCCCAATGCCTTCCTCTAGGCCCAAACAATGGTGAAGTGTCATGTAGTCGATGTTCACATGACACCACTAGAGGAGAGACAACATACATCTCATCAAAATATCGAACGAATACCAAATTCACATGACAACTTATAGCAAGACTTCTCCCATGTCCTCAGGAACAAACGTAACTACTTACAAATCATATTCATGTTCATAATCAAAGGGGTATTAATATGCATAAAGGATATGAACATATGATCTTCCACCAAATAAACCAACTAGCATCAACTACAAGGAGTAATCAGCACTACTAGCAACCCACAGGTACCAATCTGAGGCTTTGGGACAAAGATTGGATACAAGAGATGAACTATGGTTTGAGATGAGATGGTGCTGGTGAAGTTGTTGATGGAGATTGACCCCCTCGCGATGAGAGGATCGATGGTGATGATTTCCCCCTCCCGGAGGGAAGTTTCCCCGGCAGAACAGCTCCGCCGGAGACCTAGATTGGTTCCGCCAAGGTTCCGCCTCGTGGCGGCAGAGTTTCATCCCGTGAGCTTGCTTATGATTTTTTCCTCGACGAAAGACTCCATATAGACAAATATAGGCATCAGAGGGCTGCCAGGGGGCCCACGACGCAGGGGGCGTGCCCAGGGGGTAGGGTGCGCCCCCACCCTCGTGGACGGTGGGTGGCCCCATTTGGTACTTCTTTCGCCCAATATTTTTTATATATTCTAAAACATGCTCCCGTGAAGTTTCAGGACTTTTGGAGATGTGCAGAATAGATCTCTAATATTTGCTCCTTTTCTAGCCCAGAATTCCAGCTGCCGGCATTCCCCCTCTTCATGTAAACCTTGTAAAATAAGAGAGAATAGGCATAAGTATTGTGACATAATGTGTAATAACAGCCCATAATGAAATAAATATCGATATAGAAGCATGATGCAAAATGGACGTATCAGCATTCACCTCGCCCTTCTCATTGAGAGAAAACAGTCGAATGGTTTCATCCCGAGCGGCATATATGATCACATCATCAGAAGAGTGTGTTAATTGAATTTCCCTGGCAGCACAATCAAGCTGAGCCTTGTGCTTAGAAAGCCAGTCCATGCCAAGAATTAGATCAATATCCGAGTCACCAAGAACAATTGGAGAAGACAGAAATTTATAGTTTCCCATCTTGATATCGACATTCGGAACCATCATGCTAGAGCTCAAATACTTAGCCGGAGAAACAACTTTCAATGCTTTAGGTAAAGCCTCTGTGTCGAAATTGTGCTTCAATGCAAATGGATATGACATGAAAGAATGCGATGCACCGGTATCAAATAAAACTTTTACAGGAATATCATTAACTAGAAGATTACCCATGATCACTTCTAAAGAATCCTCTGCCTGAGCTGCGTTCATCATGTTCACCTTCGCATGCTTGGGATTATGCTTGACCACTGCATTGTTGGAAGATCTCACAGGAGGAGGAGGCGGAAGGCGCCTTTGGTTGAAGCACTTGTTTGCATAGTTCCCTTTCTGCTAACACTTGTTGCAAGTCACCTCCGAGAGCGGACGATGATAAGGAGCACTTGACCTTGGAGCTTGAGACTCAGATTTGTTCTGATAGCCTGGGTTGGGTGGGTGGGAAGATCCATGGCCACCTTTGCTCTTCTGCTGGTAGGGCTGACGAAACGAAGGAGGAGGAAGCCAGAACTTCTATTGCTTAGTTGCCAATTGTGAGGAAGAAGCAGACTGAACTGCATCCCTGACTCTCTTCTTAGAAGCCTCACACTTGAGTTGAGCAACTTCTTGCTTGAGTGCCATGTTATAGAATTGATTGAATTCAGTCGGCTCAAGAAGCACGAGAGCTAACTATAGATCTTCTCTGAGGCAACCTCTGAATTGATAGATCATACTCTTTTCATCTGGAATGTCTTGTTTAGCCAAGCGAGCAAGTTTCTGAAACTGGATATTGTATTGGTACATGGACATGCTGCCTTGCTTGAGACTGCGGAACTCCTCACACTTGCTCTCAGCAACACTTGTTGGAATATGACGAGCTTTGAAGTCTCGACGGAAACCAACCCAGGTAATCACACGACCTCCTCTGGAATCTTTGTATTGTTGATACCAATCAGCAGCTTGGTCCTTGAGTTGAAACGAAGCAAACTTGACAAAGTCCTCAGGCCTGACATTGCTACATTCCAAATGCTTGCAGATGTCCACGAGCCAATCGTCGGCGTCTGTGGCCTTGACATAGTTGCTGAAAGTCTACGGCTGGTTTGCGAGGAACTGGTTGAGGGTAGCAAACTAAGGCTGATTGCTGAAATTCCCTTGGCTTTGATTTCCTTGGTTGCCTTGACCTCGGTTGCGCTCTTGCAAGAGTTGCAAAAGCATCTGAGTGTTTGTGTTGGTGGTTGCCATGACAGCTTGTCATGCCTCCGGAGGTGGAGGTGGTGGCGGAGGGTTCGCCTGACTCCCATCATTGCGGTCCGGATGAGACGCATTGGAGGAGCCATCCTGAAGAGGGTGACATCCGTTAGAATCTTGATAGACAGATAGATTAGCTGAATCAATGGATAGAAATTGCAACATATAGTCTTCACAATAAACATTCGAACAAGGATGACCGAATGAATTCGAAAGTAAACATCACACGTTCAATAAGGTGAGAAGCCACTTAGATAAAGGTTATGAAAGAAACAACAAGGTGCGATTAGGAACAAATAAGTGGTAAGGATTACCCAATCACAAACCAAATATATGCAGGAAGAAATACTAGAGCTACTTGAACCCACCTATGAACTCCCCAAACTTTCTGGTTATGCAATCAGGTGTTGGGGATACAAGGGAAGCATAGTATCTCACCTACACTAACAATCCCTACATCCAGCTGTATCCATCCTTCAACACATAACCAAGAAACCTTCGGAAATCATGTACCTCAACCTTCGAAAAGCATCAGTTATACGAGTTATGGCAATACTCCCAAACTCCCGCCCTAGTACTGGGTGGCGTCGAGGTTATCTCACCAACAACTACATAAAAGAGATATTCGATGTCGGCGAACTTAGGTATTCCAGAACTGCAACGATAAAATTGTGACGACAACACCTCGGAGCTCAACTCCCCGGGACACTGCCACAACCCCTAAATGTCAGGAGGCACCAAGAACAATGTTCTCGTCACAAGAATATCATAACGATTCCAAGATACCCGTGTGATCCTGAAAAAAAGTTTCATGAAATTTGAGGAGAGGAAAGTCAAAACTTCTACATCAGGAGGCCTCACCAGAGCGACGAAGGGACTGAGGGGTAAAAAGAATCCTACTCTCCGATATATATAATCCTAAGAATCAAAACATTTTGTTCTAGACTCAAGAACGTCAGCGATTTGATCAAGCAGGGGCTCCTAAGTCGAGGATGGCTCTGATACCAACTTGTAACGCCCATGGTGCGGCTATATATCCCACGTGTCGAGGCACGACTTAGAGGCATAATCACATGGTGGTTTTGTCGCAAGAGGGATAATCATCACACAGTCCCATGTACTGAATAAGAAAGGGATAAAGAGTTGGCTTACACTCGCCACATCACACAATACATAAATAATTCGTACATCATTCAAATACACTCATAGACCGACTACGGTCAAATCCGAATAAAATGAAGATAAACCCCAAATGCTAGATCCCCGATCGTCCCAACCGGGCTCCACTACTGATCATCAGGAAACGAGACATAGTAACGACCCAGATCCTTGTCGAACTCCCACTTGAGTTCGGTAGCATCACCTACACAGGTATCGTTGGCACCTGCAACTGTTTGGAAGTATCCATGAGTCACGAGGACTTAGCAATCTCACACCCGCGAGATCAAGACTATTTAAGCTTATGGGTAGGATAAGATAATGAGGTGGAGCTGCAGCAAGCACTAAGCAAGTATGGTGGCTGACATACGCAAATAAGAGTACGATGAGAAGCTACGCAACAGTCGAAAAGCTAAAAGTGATCAAGAAGTGATCCTGAAACTACTTACGTTCAAGCATAACACAAGGCCGTTTCCACTTCCCGGACTCCGCCTAAAAGAGACCATCATGGCTACACACGCGATTGATTCATTTTAATTAAGTCAAGTGTCAAGTTCTCTACAACAGGATCTTAACAAATTCCCACCTGCCACATAACCATGGGCACGGCTCACGAAAGTTTATACCCTACAGGGGTGTCCCAACTTAGCTCATCACAAGCTCTCACAGTCAACGAAGGATATTCCTTCTCCCAAAAAGACCCGACCAGTCTCGGAATCTGGGTTACAAGACATTTCGACAATGGTAAAACAAGACCAGCAAAGCCGCCCGATGTGCCGACAAATCCTGATAGGAGTTGCACGTATCTCGTTCTCAGGGCACACCAGATGGGACAAGCTACAAGTAAAACTAGCCCTCAAGTTTCCCCGAGGTGGCCCCGCAGGTTGCCCTGTTCGGACCAACACTCAAAGGAGCACTGGCCCGGGGGGGGGTAAAATAAAGATGACCCTTGAGTCTGCAGAACCCAAGGGAAAGGTATAGGTGGTAGGTAGGCAAATGGTAAAACCAAGGTTGGGCCTTGCTGGAGGAGTTTTATTCAAGGAAAACTGTCAAGGGGGTCCCATAACCCCAACCGCGTAAGCAACGCAAAAATCAAGGAACATAACACCGGTATGATAGAAACTAAGGCGGCATGAGTGGAACAAAACACTAGGAATAAGGCTGAGCCTTCCACCCTTTACCAAGTATATAGATACATTAATTAAAATAAGAGATATTGTGATATCTCAACATATCCATGTTCGAACATGGAACAAACTTCAACTTCACCTGCAACTAGCAACGCTATAAGAGGGGCTGAGCAAAAACGGTAACATAGCCAAACAACGGTTTGCTAGGAAGGTGGGTAGAGGCTTGACATGGAAATATGGGAGGCATGATATAACAAGTGGTAGGTAGCACGACATAGTGATAGAACAAACAACTAGCAAACAAAGATAGAAGTGATATCGAGGGTATTGTCATCTTGCCTGCAATGTTCTCAGAGTTGTCGAAAGCTTGATCCTCGTTAGCGTACTCAACAGGTTCCTCCTTCACGTACTCATCTCCCGGCTCTACCCAAAGCTAGAACACAGGAAATGGAACAACAATCAATCACGCTGCAATGCACAAGCAACATGATGCAATACATGGCATGCTATGCAAGATATGATATGCAATGCATATGCGTGCTCTGGAAGGGAAAGAATGATCAAGGCATCAACATGTCAAACCAAGTATGCTGCTGGAAATATGAGGTGATTTCGATCGAAATCGATATAAGGATCACCGGAAACGGATGCACGGTTTGCAAATGGCAAGCAAAAGAAGAATGATGCCAATCTATGATTAACAGGATGATAGCACTTAGAATGCACCAAGAAAGTAAGCTACTGCACTCCAACATAACAACAAAGCATATGGCAGTGAGGTACAAGAGATGCTTGACAAAACATGAACACTGAGATATGGCTAGATCAGAAAAGAACAGGTTCAAACAAGCATGGAAAAAGTGCAAAATATATCAGCTTCACAGACTTAGTGAAAATACTAACATGGCATAAACAACATCAGGAAGCAATGTTTAGAGCATGGAAACAACATGATACAAGAACATGTCATGGAAAACAAAGGCATGGCGTGATTCTACTGAAACCATCGAACAAAACTCCCTTACTGAACAAGAGCCAAAAAGGCACATAAGATATGATGGCACCCATGTAAACATAGCAAGTTTTATAAACAGATTCATACTTAGTGAAACTCAGGACATGGCAGAAACGGATTCATGATAGCAACTTTGCAAGCTGATGCCAGTCACCACAAAGCAATACATGACAACTTAAGCATACCATCAGTAATAATACATGTTCATGAAGCTAAAAATGGCAACAAAATTTTCATAGGATGCATGGATCACTAGAAAAACACATGGCAATATTGATTAACATGTTAACAATCTACCAGGAACATTATATAGTAAACGTAGAGCATGGTAATGACAATCTAGAGCACTCCATAATTGCAACCCGAGGCATGAATGGATAGAGTATAACCACATGTTCAAAAAATCCCTACTGAAGTATCTCAAAACAAGCATGGATCTCATGGTAGCAATAAGTTTACATGGCATCAAACTAACAGCAGGAAAAGGACTTAGTAAAATCCCAAGTGCCTGAAACCAGCAACATCACGGAGGCTACTTTGCATGCTTGTGCTAGTTAACTCATAGATCACATAAATACAAGACTTGCACCCCTGTAAATATGGCATGATGTAGTTCAAAACACATGTAGACCTCATGCTCATAGGATGCACAAATAAAATGCAACGAAAATGACAAATCATCAAGTTCTGTTAAGAACCAGCAGTTAACATTTTATAGCACTCTTGCAATGATGATAATGGCATCAATATGGATAGTAACATGCATGCAAATGCTACTAACATGAAGAGCTTAACGAGATGAACATTTTGACATATCATATGCATGATTTGGAGCCACGGTCACCGAGATACGACATGTTAAAGGTAGCATAAAAATATCAGGGGGTTTCGGGACTTTGTGAAATATACCCCTCGCGAAACGAATCTAGGGTTCAGTGGCACGCGAACCAAGGCAGCCGAATCTTTGCCGGAATCTCGCCGGAGTCGTAGGGGAGGCCGCCGGAGTCATTGGGGCTCGGGGGAGCGCTGGATGTGGCCGGCCGGCGAGCTCCTCCGGTCGGGATCCGACGGATCCGGGCGCGGCGGCGTGAGGACACACCGGGGCGGCGGTGTCTGGGTGGAGCGAGGGCGGCGGAGCTCGGTCGGCGAGCGGCGATGCAAAAGGCGGCATGCTGCGGTGCAGGAACTAGAGGCGGCGGCGCGGGCATAGGAGGCAGCGCTCGGGCGCGGGCCGGTGAGGGCTTCCCGTGGGCCGAGCGGGCCGGCGGCGGAGGTGGGCGGCGCGCGGGACACGTGGCGAGGCACGATTCTCGGAGGGAGGTGGCGGACGTGTGTGGCCGTCGGTGGACGCGTCCGGCGGCGTGGAAGAGGTGGGAGGTTAGGGTTAGAGTGCAATTTTTGGGGGAGACAGTCTATTTATAGGTAGGGGGAGCTAGGAGAGTCCAAATAAGGTGCGGTTTACGCCCACACGATCGTGATCCAATGACGGAGAATCTGGAGGTGGTTTAGATGGGTTATTGGGTTGTTTTGGAGGGGTGTTGGGCTGCAACACAAAAGAGGCTTTTGCGGTTACCTAGTTAACCGTTGGGGCATCAAACGACCTCCAGATGGAACGAAATTTGACAGTCGGCCTACCAGTGATGTACCAAGGACACTTGACAAATCTCGGCCCATTCCGAGAATGTTTTTCTCCCGCTCACGAAACAAAGACAAGAGGGGTGCGCCGAGTGCATGTGGGAGTGTCGGATTGCGAAACGGACAACGGGAAAAATGCTCGGATGCATGAGACGAACACGAATGCAAATGCGATGCACATGATGACATGATATGAAATGCATGACATGAACAAAATGCAAAACTAAGACAAAAACCCAACCACGAAGGGAATATCATATCACAAAGCCGAAAATGGCAAGAGTCGGAGTGACGAATATGGAAAGTTACATCCGGGGTGTTACGGAGAGTGTGTCCACGTACCCTTGTAAACCGAAAGCAGAAGCGTTTAGTAATGTGGTTGATGTAGTCGAACGTCTTCGCTATCGAACCGATCGTAGCACCGAACATACCGTACCTCCGTGTTCAAGACATGATCAGCACGACGATGTCCCTCAAGATCTTGATCTAGTTGAGGGCGAGGGAGAGTTCTGTCAGCACGGCGACATGCTGACGGTGATGATGAAGTTACCGGCGCAGGGATTCACCTAAGCACTACGACGATATGACCGAGGTGTGTAACTATGGAGGGGGCACCGCACACGGCTAAGAGAAGACTTGGTGTGCCTTTGGGGTGCCCCCTCCCACGTATATAAAGCAGGGGGAAGAGGAGGCTGCCCAAGGGGGGGCGCCAAAGGGGGGAGTCCTACTTGGACTCCTGGTCCAACTAGGATTCGCCCACCCCCCCTTCCCTATTTTAACAAGGAGAAGGAGGGAAGGAGGAAGAGGGGAGAAGGAAAGAGGGGGGCGCCGCCCCTCCTAGTCCAATTTGGACCAGCCATGGGGGGCGCCGCCACCCCTTGAGGCCTTCTCTCCTTTCCACTAAAGCCCATTAAGGCC